>NC_067399.1:39225840-39537090 GCF_016432865.1 Antechinus flavipes
CTTTGATCAGTCTTCATTCTCTATAGTTCTTTTTCTGGAGATGGATGGCATTTTCTGTCCTAAGTCTCTTGGAGTTTTCTTGCATCACTCACTGTATTGCTGAGAAAAGTTAAGTCTGTTATAGTTGATTATCACATAATGCTGTGTTACTGCGTACAATATTGTGCTGGTTTTGCTCACTCCATTTTTTTAATAGAGATGCATATTTAGTTAGATTAAAAAACAAAACTAAACAACAAAAAACCTCAAACCTTTCCCTATATTTTGATGAAAGAAATTGTCCATATGACAAGTCAAGGCTATCTGATAGTTGAATGTAAGCTTTTTGATGGCATTGTGTTTTTGCCTTTCCTTGCCTTCTTTACAATGCTAATGAACAACTTGATATAGAAAAATAAATGATGGGAACCTTAGAAGGAAGTGACCCATTTGTCTTCGAATTTGCGATGGAGAAAGAAAAAATAACTGGTCATTTGTGAGAGGCATCTTAGATTTGGATCTAGATATCCAAATAGAATAGAGGGGTACAAAGAAAGGATAGATAGGAAGGATCTCATGACCTAAATCAGAAGGATAGAATACTCTCCAGAATAATGCTCTGAGGACCAAAAGTGAAACAATTCTAACAAGAATGATAAGGAAGAATAATCTTAAGAAATCCCTTGTCAATTCCCAGGGGATTCATCAGGTATTTGCTTAAAAAATGCAGAGAAGAGAGAAGCAAAGGATGGATATTAAGGATGAAGAGGTTAACACAATTTTCTCAGAATAGCAAGAGGTTGGAAGGTACACCAAAATGAGCTGAGTGGTAAAGAATATTAAGGACAACAAAAGGAGGAATTATGCTTGATTGAGGGCACATGAAAAATCTGATCTGTCAGTCAGTCAAGAAGAAAGAGAACAAATGCTTAGATGAGGATGGAATCACCAAATCACAAGATTTGAGTGTCAAAAGGGATCTCAGCAGCCATCTAACCAACCCCATAAATGAAAGTAATCCCTGTTTTAATAGATCCCACACTGGCCTAGCATCAGCTTAAAGAAATGATGATCACTGATAATAAACAAAAAATAAAACAGCTCCATTTTTATAGTTCCATTTTCTCCACCAAATCATCTTTGAATTGAAAAGATAAAAAAGCAGTTAGAACTCATAATGAGAGCAGAAAAACACAGAAATTGTAAGAGATAACCTAGTTTTCCCTATTGAGTTCCAGTTACTGGACCCAGATCAATTATGTCCCAGCATCCTGAAAACAATGGCAGATGTGACTATTGAGCCATTGTCAGTGATATCTTATGGAGTATGGGTATTGAAAGAATCACCAGGGGACTGGCAAAGAATAAATATTGTTCTAACTTTTAAAAAAAGGAAAACAAGAGTATCTACAAAATATGAAGCAGAAATCTTGAATTCAATTTTGGAAGGCAAAAACAGAGCATGTCATTAAAGAAATGGTTGGTAAGCATTATTATCATATAGAAGCAGCCTAGCTTCAGCAACACCACTTTAAGTAAGCCTAATTTCAAGGGTGTCTAAAAGGCGCAGTGGTTAGAGTGTAGCGACTGGAGTCAGGAAGATTCTTTTTCCTGAGTTCAAATCTGGCCCCAGACAATCACTAGCTGGGTGATGCTAGGAAAATCACTTAACTCTGTTTGCCTGTTTCCTCATCTGTCAAAATGTCAAAATAAAAAACATAATAGTGTTTATTCCCAGGGTTGTTATGAAAATCAAATGAGATAATATGTGTAAATGCTTAGCACATAGTAAGCACTACATAAATGTTAGTTATTATTATCTGTACTCATTCGAAGCACTAGACTATATATATAAAGATGGAGTTCTCTGATGCTAAGTAAAGTGAGTAGAACCAAGAGAACACTGTACACAGCAACAAGAAGATTATACAATAATCATTTCTTTTTTTTAAATTACTTTTTATTGATAGAACCCATGCCAGGGTAATTTTTTACAGCATTATCCCTTGCATTCACTTCTGTTCCGATTTTTCCCCTCCCTCCCTCCACCCCCTCCCCCAGATGGCAAGCAGACCTTTACATGTTGAATAGGTTACAGTATATCCTAGATACAATATATGTGTGCAGAACCGAACAGTTTTCTTGTTGCACAGGGAGAATTGAATTCAGAAGGTAGAAATAACCCGGGAAGAAAAACAGAAATGCAAGCAGTTAATATTCATTTCCCAGTGTTCTTTCTCTGGGTGTAGCTGCTTCTGTCCATCCTTGATCAATTGAAACTGAATTAGCTCTCTCTTTTTTTTTAATTTTTATTTAATAATTACTTTATATTGACACTCGTTTCTGTTCCAATTTTTTTTCCCTCCCTCCCTCCACCCCCTCCCCTAGATGGCAAGCAGTCCTTTATGTGTTGGATATGTTGCAGTATATCCTAGATACAATATATGTTTGCAGAACCGAACAGTTCTCTTGTTGCATAGGGAGAATTGGATTCAGAAGGTATAAATAACCCGGGAAGAAAAACAAAAATGCAGATAGTTCACATTCGTTTCCCAGTGTTCTTTCTTTGGGTGTATGAATTAGCTCTCTTTATTGAAGAGATCCACTTCCATCAGAATACATCCTCAAACAGTATCGTTGTTGAGATATATAATGATCTCCTGGTTCTGCTCATTTCACTTAGCATCAGTTCATGTAAGTCTCGCCAGTCCTCTCTGTATTCATCCCGCTGGTCATTCCTTACAGAATAGTAATATTCCATAACATTCATATACCACAATTTACTCAACCATTCTCCAATTGATGGGCATCCGTTCATTTTCCAGCTTCTAGCCACTACAAACAGGGCTGCCACAAACATTTTAGCACATACAGGTCCCTTTCCCTTCTTTAGTGTACAATAATCATTTCTGATGCACGTGGCTCTTTTCAACAGCAAGGTGATTCAGGCCAGTTCCAGTGATAGAAAGAGCCATCTGCACCCAGAGAGAGGACTTGTGGGGACTGAGTATGGATCACAACATATTTTCACATTTTTTGTTTTTGTTTGCTTGCATTTTTTTCCCTTTTTGATCTGATTTTTCTTGTGCAGCATAATTGTGGAAATATGTATAAAAGAAATGCACACATTTAACATATATTGGATTACTTTGTTGTCTAGGTGAGAGAGTGGAGGGAAGGAAGGGAAGAAAAAATTTGGAACACAAGCAAGGGTGAATGCTGAAAACTATCTATGCATGTATTTTGAAAATAAAAAGCTTTAAAATAAAAAACAAGATGAGTTCTAGCTGGAAGGTGCCCTAGAGTTCAATGCCCCTGTCTTATAAATAAGGAATCTCTTCAGATGTCAGTTACTCCAAAATTTCCTTCATCTTTAAGACTGGAGAGAGTCTGCCTGAATCGGAAAGAACTTATTTTTCTTTAATGGCTTGGGGAATCACAGGAGTAAAAGCTAGGCAGGACATCCATGATCATATGCAGATGAAGGAACTTGGGCTAGGGAAATTAAAACATTTGTCCAAGGTCACATAGGAACTCAATGGTTAGGATATGATTATTATCCAAGTCTTCTGACTTGAAGTCCAACTACCAGAATAGTAGTTTGTTTTGGGTTTTGCATAAGAACTAAGGGAAGAAAATGAAACTGACAGAATGGGGGCAAATGGCTTCTAGTGTTTAGGGATTTCTCCTTTATTTTCCTTTGATACTTAAAAATATATACTTTTTTATTATAAACATAATAAACACCATATAAAAATGAATTTTTTAATTCATAAAAGAAAAGAAAAAGAGAGAATTGAGAAATTGTGACTCTATCATGTACAATTTTTTTTCTTAAGTGTATAATAAATTCAATATGTAACTTTCAAACTTGTCTTGAATATCTGTAATTCCTTCTGATAGTCTTCCAGTTCTTTTATGTACATTTTAATATAATGCTTCAATCATTCTTGTTTTTTAATGGCTTTTTAAAGCAACTTTCTTCCTATCCCTATTTCCTCCCTCTCTCAACTTTAAAAAAGTGAAAACACAAAATCTTCATTACACACAAGCAAAATTGAAAAAAAAAATCCCACGTTAGCCATATCCAAAAATGTATGCTTCCTTTGCACCTTGAGTTTCATCACCTTTCTGCCATGATATGGGCAGCATTCTTATCACTGTCTTCTGGAATCATGATTGATTATTGAATTGAATGAGTTTGTAAGTCCACCAAAGGCATTTATCTTTAAGATGTTGTTTATTTTACAATAATCCAAGACAACTCTGAAGGACCTAATTTTTTTTAGCTTTTTATTTTCAAAATATGTGCATAATTTTCAACATTCACTCTCACATAATCTTGTATTCCAAATTATTTCTCCCTCCCTTCCCCTACCCCTCCCTTAGACATTAAGTAATCCAATGTATGTTAAACAGGTGCAATTCTTCTATACATATTTTGCCAATTATTATGCTGTACAAGAAAAATCTGAAGGATTTATGATGAAAAATGCTGTCTATTCCCAGAAAAAAGAACTGATAGCATCTGAATATAGAATGAAGCAGTTATTTTTACTTCATTTTCCTTGCAGCTTTTTTAAATTTATGTTTTCTTTCACAATATGATTAATATGGTAATTTTTTTCCATGACTACACATGTATAACTTATATAGAATGGCTTGCCTTCTCAGTGGAGGGAGGAAGGAAAGAAGTTGTTACTGAAGATTTTAAAAATGAATTTTGAGAAAGGTTTTAAATATAACTTGAGAAAAATAAAATACTAAATAAACTCAAAAAAAGTAAAAAGAGGAAAATGTTTACTTTATCAGTGTTTCTCCGAGTTCTGCTCACTTTACTATGAATCAGTTTATATAACTTTCCCCCAGTTTCTATGAATTCATTCCTTTGGTCATTTCTTATGGCACAATATTATTAAATTACATTCAAATAGGATGACCTGCTCTATCATTCCCCAATTTGATGAGCACACCCTTACTATCCAGTTCTTCCTCACCCCAAATATATCTTCTATAAATATTTTTATACTTCAGGGTATCAATCTAATAAAAGTTTTATGACTCTTCCCCTTTCCCAGAATGAGGAAAATTATACATTATAGGTTATGTCCATCTGGTTTTCCAGTCTTCTTTTAAGTTTCAGCTCAAATTCCAGATCATCATTATCCATCTTGACTTTTGTTCTACCATTCCACTTCAATGGCTCTGGAGGAGAGAGTGAGACTTCTCCCAGTTCTGCCCCACTTAAATCCAATTCATGCACAAGTAGAGAAATCATACCTGTGTCTCTTCACTGGTCCTCTTCAAGAACAAAGAATCAAGAACAACAGATCCCAACTTCTTCAGGATATCTTTCCAACTCCTTTTTTCATATATTGGTAGCACCTTCCTTTTGGGATTACTGTACAGCTTCTCTGTACATATCTCATATGCCCCAAGTTATTGACATATCAAGTGCCCCATTAGAACATAATTCCCTGAAAGCAGGAATTGTAGTTGTACTTTTTTGGGTATTCTTAACATTTAGAAGGAACATAGTAGAATTTATAAATGTTTACTGACTGACCTAACCTATGCCCCAAATAATCTCTATATAGTCATCATTTCTTCTGGCAAAATTGTATTCTTTTATATTCCTACACCATAATTTCTTGAGTCATGATTATTAGTCTTATTTTTAAAATAAACAGTTCATCTGAAGTATCATAGATTTTGTTCAAATTGTATTTTAACTATGTGAGTCTCTGATTTCAAGTATGTTTCTTATAAACAATATATTGTTGGATCCCGCTAATTCTGCTTGCTATTTTCTTTATTTTCATGGATAAGTTCATCCCATTTATGTTCACAGGATTATTAATTTTGTATTTTTCTGCATCTTATCTTCTTGTAATTTTTCCTCTCTTTGCTCCCTACTCCATTCATGACCAAGGAGAAGGTGGTAAAAGAAAAGGAGTTTGTCTGATATTTATGATCTATGAGTAATATAGGTGTTTTTGTTTCCTTGCCCTACTTCTGTTTCCCTCACCACGCCTCTCTGCATCACAAATGTTTGCTCTTTTAATTCCCCCTTTCATGGTCCATTCTGTAACAATGGAGTTTGTATTGCTTGTTTTCTTTCACCTGTCCTGCTTTCCCTCTTAAACCCCTGGCTCCTCTCTCCCTGATATCTATCTATTTTCCTATTAATTTTGGTTTACTTGTATACCAAAATTTGTGCACATTTAGTGAATATATTCAATTTTTCTTTGTCCAATTCATATGAAAATGGAGTTTATAGTGTCCCCATTCCTCCCACTCCTTACTTCATCTTTGTATAGTCCCCATCTCATATACTCCTCTTCTGTGAAATACTGGGTTCTCTCTCCTTCTACTTTCTTTCCTCCCCCTATACAGTCTTTTCTCTATTTTCTTTTTTTCAAAGATTATCAAACCCTAATAAAACAACCCCCTAAAAACTCTGCCTCTCATTTAACTTTCTTTAGGACCCCATCTAAATTTGTCATGCTTTTCTGAATTCATGTTCTTTGTTTCTTACAATTCAAGAATACTTTGTCACATTCAAAGCCAAAATTCCTCCATTACCTAACTGAACTTCATTCATTTCTATAACATTTCATAGAGAATTTTAAAAAGGCAGATCTAGAAAGTACCTTAGAAATAATCCCATTTGGAGCAATTATAGTGGAAAGGGCACTGAACTTCAACTCAGAATGTGTGGATTCAAATCCCAGATTCACCCTTACTAACCATGTAATTATGGGCAAATTACTATATCTTTCTATGTCTAATTTTATCTACCTGCAAAATAAAGTTAATAATTATATCATGGTTTACTCCATGCCAGAAAATACTCTGAAAATTGCAAAATTCCACCTAAATATGGGTTAGGATGATGATGAGAACAACACCATGGATTGATGAAAATGTCAATTCTCAGCACAGTATGTGCCAATGGGGCTTCACATTGAGAAAACTTAACTTCCCTGGAGTTCCACCGGCATTCCTCTCACCCCTAGATTTCCAATGGCACAAAGGTGCTTTCCCTCATCTCCATTCAAATCCATCCTTGACCAGCCACACAGCATCGGTGAAGATTGGTCCAAACAAAAACAAGTGGAACCCAGCAGATGCAAACACCAACCTTGCCCCTTCCTAATTTCAAAAGATCAAAGAATATTAGAGCTGGGAGGGACCTTTAAGAACTGATTGGGGTTGGGGCTGCAAAGGTCTAGACACAACTTTTAAGTATAAATTACATTATTAACATTTTCTCCATCATTTTCTTAAGTCTAAATCTCCATTTCCCCCAAAATACACACACACACACACACACACACACATCTGTTTTTGCATAGACTTTGATCTAAGAATGGTCTTTGCATTTTAAAATATTTTATCTTTAAAAAGTAAAGCTCATTCTTAGCTCCATAGCCACATAAAAGCACCTCTTTGGGCCTCCATTTTCTCACCTGAAAAAGGACCAGAACGATTCCAAGTCTGGGATTCTTTGGTCCCACATTAAATGGAGGCTTATGAGAGGTTATAAGCTTCATTGATGAAAAGGGTAGGATCTGGTTTAAGAGAAAAGAAAGTATAACCCAAAGATATACAGGCTCCCACCCTGCAGTGTTCTATTCCCTCAGCAGAGTTATTTCTCTTTTTCCCAAGTCCTAAGGTTACTCATGACTCATAGTTCAGTTCCCAGGCCACTGGCATTTGAACCAGTTGGCAAATCACTGAGCTGTCATGCTATCATCAAAAGCAAAACTATTTAATTAATAAAAGCAAAACAGTAACAGCAATAGCAGTAACTACAACAAATCTAAATCCCCACCCTGTCCTGCATGCCTAGGGTGAAACCTGATCTGTATTGGAGAGTCAGCAGATTAGCAGAAACCCTTGTCTGTATGTTGCTCAGTGGGTGCAGAACTGGGGGACTTAGAAGAAGGGGAAATGATTCTCCAATATGCACTTTGGGACAAACATGACATGAGGACCACATAAAGTAACCTTCTATCTACTTTGTATCTATCTTGTATGTACTTCTTTATATTTATTTATATTAGTATTTATTTATTATATTTATTACATAGTATATGTTACACAATAAATGACATTTATTACATAATATATATTATATAACAGTTATATAATAGATACAATATAACATAAAATAATGTATTTATTATATAATATACATTATATAACATATCACATAATAAATACAATATAACATAATATAATCTATTTATTATATAATATATATCCTATAACATAATATATTTATTTATATGTATATGTATGTGTAGTATTCCCCTCCCCCACTTTCCCTCCATCAGATTGGGAACTCCCCAAAGATAGGAGCTGAAGATTTGCTTTTCGTTGTATTCTACAGTGTTTGGTCCGTGGAAAGTGCTTATTAAATGCTTATTCATTAATTGATTAATTGATTGACCGGTCCTCTCCTGCTTTATGATTCTGGCAGCCACTGCCCTTGAAGTGTCCCATTCCCTTAGTTTACCCCTGCCCAGCAGAGAAAGATGGAGCCTCTCACCTATGGAGCCTCCCTGCTTGTAAGAGGGGCAAATGTAGAAGGGAGCTTCCAGAATTCAGAAGTATGGGAAATCTAGGCCCCCACTGTGTCCAGGAAAGGCAAGCTTAAAGAGTCACCCAGTGAGATGACTATGAACCACTACATAGAATTCCCAATCCCTCTATTTTTGTCTGCCTGCATTTTTGATTTCTTTCACAGGCTAATTGTACGCTATTTCAAAGTCCGATTCTTTTTATACAGCAAAATAACTGTTTGGACATGTATACTTATATTTTATTTAACTTATACTTTAATATATTTAACATGTATTGGTCAACCTGCCATCTGGGGGAGGGAGTGAGGGGAAGTGGGGAAAAGTTGGAACAGAAAATTTTGCAAGTGTCAATGCTGAAAAATTACCCATGCATATATCTTGTAAATAAAAAAGAGTCACCCAGCAATGAGCAGCCATCGCCCTTACTTTGCTCACTTCTTTCTCCTTTTTTATTTTAACCTTCTGCCTCCTCCTCTGTCACTTCTGCCTGGATGGTGAAAGTGTCCCACTAAGAATTACCCAGAGATCACAGAGATTCATCCATTCAGATCTCTCCTACTGAGACAGGGAAGACTGTGAGCAACTGATTAATAATAGTGAATACCTACATAGTGCTTCAATGTTGGCAAAAAACACTGTACATCTGTCACTTCATTTGATCCTCACCACAACCCTATGAGACAGCTGTTATTACTGTCACTCCCATTTCAGAGATGAGGGTTTACTATGTTCCAGACACTGTGACTTTCCCAGGGACACTCAGCTATTAAAACATGATTTGCCTAAAGTCATACAGCTAGTGTCAGAATTCAAACTCAGATCTTTTTGATTTCAAGTCTAATGTTCCATGCACTATCACCCCATCTTCCTCAATGCAGAGAGAGATAAAGTTGGACAGACTATTGAGAGCAAATTAAAGGAGAGCTCTATTAAGCCCTCATTCCACTGGCCATACATCAGGGAACCAACAAAGGTACAGTTTACTTGGCCTCTACACTCATTTTTTCTTCTTCATAACAACCATCTCATATGAGTGAGGTCTGATTCACAGAAGAAGTCTTTCTCATAGAAGGGATGTCTCTTTCTTTTGGCTCACAACCCCCTTTTGCCATCACAGATGGATCAAAGTTCCTCTTTAGAGGAAGGACACCTTTTGAACAAATCAGATTTTCTGGAACTTTTGTTTTTCTATTTTAAATAATTGGTACATTGTAAATCATACCTTGTTTCGGGCCAATAAATTCACTGACTGTGATTGTGGGTAAAGCTTTTTTATTTTCTGGGACTCAGTTTCCTTATCTGTAGAATGAAAGAGTTGAACTAAGTGATCTTCAAAGTTCCTTTGAAGTTCCTGTGAAGGAAGATAGTGAGGAGACTTGGAAGTAAGAGGCTGGCAGTTAGACTGGTCTCTGATTTTCCAGATGCCATCCATCAAATAATTGCTCATCCCTCCACTCTCATCACATGTATCATATTACCCAGAGAGCCTGTGTATTCTCAGGCTCAGACAACTGGATGCTTCTCTCCCTTTAGCTTTCCTTTTTCATCTAGGGAGTGTGGGTTTATCCAGTCAGTAATCAAGGATGTAGCCTTGTGAGCTCTTGGATATGGGAGCTTATACATAACTAAACACATCACTATTTCATCACAGGCTGGGAGCTCCATTGAGTCACTCACAAAATATAATATGTAAAACTTTAATTAGGAGATTAGAAATGGCTTACTGCTAAAGCCTTCCCCTAGGTCGATTATTTCCCGTTAGTCCTGCATACGTCTTGTTTTTACATAGTGTTTGCCTGCTTGCCTCCCCCATTAGACAGTAAACTCGAGGACAGGGGCTGTCCTTTACCCTTCTTTGTATCCCAGAGTTGAGTACAGTCCCTGGCACACAGAAGGCACTTAACAAATATTTAATGATTGGCTGAATGAATAATGTAAATAACGTGATTATGATCCATATAGACATTCCCCAGTCCATAAAATCAGAACATTGGACCAAGCAACAACTCTTTTGTAAAGCACAGGATACTAAAAAATAAAATAAAATATGAGCTCAATTGCACCCCTAGCTGTTTCCAAAGTGCCTATCAGGGGCTATTTATTCCCATTCATGGTAGATTGGAGTCTGCTTTTTCCCTATAATACAGGGTCTCAGAGTTCTAGGCTGGCTGGTCTCTCACAAAAACCAAGGCAGTCTGGTAGTAGGCTTGATTTTACCAGAGATCATCCCTCTTCTCTGGGTCCTTACTCCATCTAGTCAGGGGAAATAGAAAGATCCAAATTTGAATGCTGCCCCTGAGAATTCTCACTGATAGTCTCCTTTCTTAATCTTTATAACACTAGTGCTTGGACCAGAGTAGGTGCTTTAAAATGTTGGTTGGTTAATTGATTATTCCTGTATTATTGATGTATGATCTCGGGCTAGTCACTGGGACTCGGTTTCCTCATCTGTAAGATGAAGGAGTTCCCTTTATTTATTTATTTATTTTGAAAAAAATTTCTTTACAACCTTATCCCTTGCACTCACTTCTGTTCCGACGTTTTCCCTCCCTCTTTTCACCCCCTCCCCCAGATGGCAAGCAGTCCTATACATGTTAAATATGTCACAGTATATCTAGATACAATATATATGTGCAGAACCGAACAGTTCTCTTGTTGCACAAGGAGAATTGGATTCAGAAGGTAAAAATAACCCAGAAAGAAAAACAAAAATGCAAACAGTTTACATTCATTTCCCAGTGCTCTTTTTTTGGGTGTGGCTGCTTCTGTCCATCATTTATCAATTGAAACTGAGTTAGATCTTCTCTTTGTCAAAGAAATCCACTTCTGTCAGAATACATCCTCATACAGTATCGTTGTTGAAGTATATAAAATCTCCTGGTTCTGCTCATTTCACTTAGAGATGAAGGAGTTTCACTAGATGACTTGGACCCTCCTTTTTCTTGACTCAGGAACCCTATGACTTTATAACTCAATGATCTAGCCCTGTTCTCCAAGTACCACAGCTTCTGTTTCATTGACTCCCCTATTTGACTCTATGGTAAAAGAAGGTGCAGTCTCACTATTAAGATATTACCAAAGAATGGTGGCTGGACAGGCAGATAGGCTGATTTGATTATTACCATTTTTTCTTTTTTTTTCTTTTCTTTTTCCATTCTCCTATTGGACTTTTTTTTTTTTTTTGGCAGCTAGGTAGCGTAGTGGATAGAACACTGGGCTTGGAATTAGGAACACTCATTTTCATGAGGTCAAATCCAGCTTCAGACATTTGCTAGCTATGTGATCCTGAGCAAGTCACTTTACTCTATGTGGCTCAGTTTCCTTACCTGTAAAATGAACTGGAGGAAAAAAAGGCAAATTACTCCAGGGTCTTTGCCAGGAAAACCTCAAATGGGGTCACAAAGAGTTGGACGGGACTGAAACAACTGAACAAAAAATTCCTTTTATCTGTTCCTTCCTTTGACTAGGCCAGGGAGATTGATTTATGACAACAATTCAGACGCTCTGGCTACCTTTAAGTGTCTAATTCCTTTGAAGATCCTTTCTTCTCTACCCTGAGATAATCACATCCATCGGAAAACCTTGCAGCTAGGGAACTGATGCAGTGCTTCCTCTGGCCAGCAGAGGACACAAAGACATAAGGAAAACAGGGATGGTATTCAAGATAGGGTTCACAGATGCAAGCCCAGTTCTCTCAGGGTCCCTCTGGAGTTAATCCTCAGAAATCCTGAAAATGCTTCTCTCCTGATGCAGTAGAAACAACTATAATTGATGTTAGGAGTCTGGAGTTCTTTCTAGTTCTTTCATCAATTAGTATATTCCTTTATTCTTCAAAAACCTATTTATTCTAAGTCATTGTACTAAGCCCTAGCTCCTAGGTTTAGTTCAATTTCTTATTTGAATTATTTGGCTGTGGCTCAGTTTCTTCATGCGTCAAATAAAATCTGACGATAAACATTTGTAGTGAGTGCAGAGAATGAGTCAGGGGTAGGTGCTTGAGAACCTAAGGGCCAAAATGAAATGGGTCCTGCCTTCAAGAGGCATGCTTTCTGCTGGGGGAGACGGCATGTGTATGAACAAGTATAATCCAGATTGGTTATATTTGTGTTGTTACTGACTAACAGAGCAAGCACTTAATACATCCTTTTTGATTCAGCCAGTATTTGCTCAATTAATAAACATTTAATAATGCTAATAATTTAATAGACAATTAATAAACATAAAAATAATAAGCACCTACTATATACCAATCACTGTTCTAAGGGTTATTTTTTAGGGTGTTGGGGGACAAAAAAAATCAAACACATTCTAGAAAAAAGAAGTAAGGAATGAGATAGAGAATTGAGAACAGGGGTAGAGTGGGGATCAGGGAAAGCTTCATAAAGTGTGTGAGGGGAACAAAGTTGAGACTGGAAGGAAATATATAAGACTGAAAAATAGAGTTGTGCAGAAAATTCATTCTAGGTGTGAACCATAGTCCACATTTCCCAAATAAACAATTAAAGAACAATGAATGAATAAGTGAATGAATGAATTGATAGATAGATAACAAATCCCAAGACCATCCTGCCAAGTTGAAGGGATAGCTAAGAATCCTAAGGGATAGAGTCATAAAGCATAGCATATGTGAAGGAAATTAATATAAAATAAGCCTAGAAAGGTAAATTGGAGCCATAGTTTGAGGATACTAAATACAGGGCTAAGGAGTTCAGATTGACAATAAAGTAAGTAGGAAACCAGGGATGGATTTGGATCAGAGAGTAACAGGATCAGATCTGTGCCTTAGGAAAAAATTATGTTGACAGCTGTTTGAAGGTTGGATTTGGAAAGAGAATAGAGGCAAAGAGATTAGTTGGAGGTTATTACAATGGTGAAGAGGGTATGAATTAGGCTAGTGGCTGTATGAATGGAGACAAGGGAGATTTGGTAAGTGATTGAAAATGGGGAAGGGAGCATGTGAAAAGGAAGGGTCCAAAATATCTTTGAAGTTCTAAACTGGTAAATTAGGAAAATGAATGTGTCCTCCACAGAAACAGGGAAGGGGGCAGGTTTGGCCAATGAGTTCACTTTTTGAGGTGCTGGCAAGATATTAGGATAGAAAATGGTACCCAGATGGTAGCTGGAGATAGGAGTGTAGAAATAATAATGATTCCTGATTTACCTCTCTGAATTGCTTTAAAGAGTACTTTATTATTATTATTATTATTATTTTTGTCAAGGAGAATAAAAGGAGTGTGGGGTGATTTCCACAAATCCAATAGAAGTATTTTAGAAATATAAAGCACTATTATTTTCTCTGAGAAAAAAACATCATCCCTGATTAGTGCTACCATTCTTTTGCATCAAAGCCCCCCCTGGATGCTTGCCACATGAGTATTAATTAATCAGAAGAACTGCTTCTGGGTAAAATCAAAATCTACAGGTAATCCCCAAACTACAAACAGGTTGTGTTACAACTGTTCACTTGTAGATCAGCGATTTGGAACTTGAAATTACTTTTCCGTAGAAACAATGGTATAAGCATTGGTTAGGTGCCCATCCTATCCCTCAAAGGCTCATTTTCACCCATGATGTAGCCAAAGCATAGGAAAGTAGTTTAGGAATTAACCACCACGAACCCCCTTGTTTCCAAGAAAAAAATGCCTACCAAATTACAACTCCCTATTCCAAGGATATATTTCTTCATGATACAACTTGTATATCGCCAAGGTGACCTGAGCAGTAGAAACTCCCAAGTATTCCCTCACAGCAATGGAAATGGAACTATGGAGGTAGCAGGGAGAGTTGCACGTATGGGCAAGCATCCGGGGAGCCCTTTGATGCAAAAAAAGGTAGGATTGATCAGGGATAATATGTTTTTTCACAGAGAAAATTATGTTTCATGTTTCTAAAATACCTCCAATATCCTACACTCCTTTCTCCTCTCTGATAATAAAATTAAAGCACTTTTTAAGCAATCCAGAGAGGTGAGTCAGAAAGCCATTATTACTTCTATAATCCTATCTCCAGCTACCATCTGGCACCAATCTCTACCCTAATACCCTGCCAGTACATGTCAAAAGCTGAACTCCCTGACCAAACTCAACAGCAGTGGAGAGGGGGAAATTCCAGCAATTATGCCTTTCGGCAAAAAAGTTAACTTTCCAACTAGAACAAAGGGAAGTCTATAAATTAAGCAGTTGTGATGGGGGGAGGGGGAGATGCAAAGAAATAGTTCTACATCCTCTTTTCATCGGCTCCCTCCTTTCCTTCCCCTCATTGCCTAATGCCTTCATGATGGCCAGGATCTCTCATTTGCCCTCCCCTTACTGCAGCTGAAGCTTTCTTGTCCTCTGGCTTCACATAATCAAAATTTAGATCTTAAATGTTTGCTGGTGATTTGTGTTATTCTAACTCAGAAAACATTGGACATTTCAACAGGAGCCCTTAGTGCCTTAGTATGTCATCTCCAGAGCTGTCATTCTCCAAGCAATGGGGATAGTGGATTGTAACAATGAAATGTTGACCAAGAAAAGCGTGAATTGTAGATTGATCGCCAGCAACCCCAGAATCCTGCTCTGAGGATTCTGCCCTCAAAAATGCCATATTTGAGTGTTCTGTTCCGCTTTGAAGAGTGACTGGTACATGAGTCATTTTTCAGTCGTGTCCAACTCTTTGTGACCTCATTTGAGGTTTTCTTGTCAAGGATATTAGACTATTTGCCATTTCCTTCTCCAATTCATTTTACAGATGAGAAAATTGAGGTAAGATTAAATGACTTGCCTAGGGTCACCCGAATAGTAAATGTCTGAGGCTGGTTTTGAACTCAGAAAGAGGAGTTTCTCTTTCAATCAGTTAATAAGCATTTATTAAGCACCTATTATGTGCCAGGTATTAATCTATGTACTGGGTATATAAATACAAATAATGAAACAATATTTACACAGTTAATAAACATATTCCAATGTGGAAGACAAGAAATACATATAATATATATATATATATGTGTGTATAGCATAAATAGATAGTTGATATACATATACATAGATACATATGTACAATAAATACACAAAGTAGAAAATAATTAAATTCAAAGAAGTTTGGGAATGAGGACACTAGTGGTTTGGGGAGATCAGAAAGAACTTCATGCAAAAAGATGGTACCTGAACTGCATTTAAAGGGAGAGGGATATTTGGTAAGGATGAGTTCCAAGAACATTGCCAGCATGAAGAATGACCACTGTAAAGATGTAGACAAGAGAGTGTGAGGAACAAAGAAGGCCAATTTAATTGGATCTCAGTGAAGGAGAAATGGTTTTAAATGTCTAATGAGACTGGAAGGACAGAGGGAGACCAAGTTTGAAGAGCTTTTAAATGCTAAACAAAGGAATTTGTATTTTATCCTAGTGATAGTAATAAGTCACTGGTTTGATTGAATAGGGAAGTGACTTGGCAAGAACAAGAGTATATGATGTCAATTCTGATGGATGTGCGATCCCCTACTGAAAGGGATCCTAAAATCAAAACACCAAGGAATATAGTGGCCAAATGCCAGAACCCTCAGGCAAAGGAAAAAATACTGCAAGCGGCTAGAAAAACCCAATTCAAGTATCAAGGAGCCACAATAAGGATCACCCAGGATCTGGCAGCATCCACATTAAAGGATCGAAGGGCCTGGAATATGATATTCCGAAAGGCTAAGGAACTTGGTATGCAACCAAAAATAACTTACCCAGCGAGATTGAGCATCTTTTTCCAGGGAAGAAGATGGACATTCAACGAAATAAGCGAATTTCATCTATTTCTGATGAAAAAGCCAGAACTTAACAAAAAATTTGATCTACAAGCACAGAACTCAAGAGAAATCTAAAAAGGTAAAGATTAATCTTGGGAACTATATTTCGGCTGTAAAGATGTATAAAGAATACATGTATACCTTGTTCTAGAAACTAGTTGTGGAAAGGACATTGTACTAGAAAAAAGGGAAAGTGGGGGTACTACATTTCATGAAGAGGCAAAGAAAACCTAGTAAATCTGAGAGAAAGAATGGAGAGGAATGAAAATAGTGAGTATTTTACTGCTTTCAGAATTGGCAGTAAGAGAAGAATTTTAGACATATTCAATCTATGGTGAAACTTCTCCCACCTCATTGAAAAGTGAGAAGGGAAAAGTGAAAAAGGAAGGAATAAGCTAAGTGGAAGGGAATACGGTAACTGGGAGGGAAAGGGGTAAGTTGGGGGGGGGGAACTCTAAGGGGGGGGAGGGATACTGAAAAAGGGAGGGCTGTGAGAAGCAAGGGGAGCTCACAAGCTTAATACTGGGAAGGGGGGTAAGGGAGGGGGTAAGGGAGTAAGAAGGGAGAAAAGCATAAACCGGGGTTAACAAGATGGCAAGTAATACAGAATTGGTCATTTTAACCATAAATGTGAACGGGGTAAACTCCTCTATAAAGAGGAAGCGGTTAGCAGAATGGATTAAAAGCCAGAATCCTACAATATGTTGTATACAGGAAACACACCTGAAGCGGGGTGATACATGCAGGTTAAAGGTAAAAGGTTGGAGCAAAATCTACTATGCTTCAGGTGAAGCCAAAAAAGCAGGGGTAGCCATCCTGATCTCAGATCAAGCTAAAGCAAAAATTGATCTAATCAAAAGAGATAAGGAAGGGCACTATATCTTGCTAAAGGGTAGAATGAATAATGAAGAAGTATCTATATTAAATATATATGCACCAAGTAGTGTAGCATCTAAATTCCTAAAAGAGAAATTAAGAGAGCTGCAAGAAGAAATAGACAGTAAAACTATAATAGTGGGAGATCTCAACCTTGCACTCTCAGAATTAGATAAATCAAACCACAAAATAAATAAGAAAGAAGTCAAAGAGATAAATAGAATACTAGAAAAATTAGATATGATAGATCTCTGGAGAAAATGTAATGGGGACAGAAAGGAGTACACCTTCTTTTCAGCAGTTCATGGAACTTATACAAAAATTGATCATATATTAGGACATAAAAACCTCAAACTCAAATGCAGTAAGGCAGAAATAGTGAATGCATCCTTTTCAGACCATGATGCATTGAAAATTACATTCAATAAAAAGCCACAGGAAAGTAGACCAAAAAATAATTGGAAACTAAATAATCTCATACTAAAGAATGATTGGGTGAAACAGCAAATTATAGACATAATTAATAACTTCATCCAAGAAAATGATAATAATGAGACATCATACCAAAATGTATGGGATGCAGCCAAAGCGGTAATAAGGGGAAATCTCATATCTCTAGAGGCCTATTTGTATAAAATAGAGAAAGAGAAGGTCAATGAATTGGGCTTGCAACTAAAAATGCTAGAAAAGGAACAAATTAAAAACCCCCAATCAAACACTAAACTTGAAATTCAAAAAATAAAAGGAGAGATCAATAAAATTGAAAGTAAAAAAACTATTGAATTGATTAATAAAACTAAGAGTTGGTTCTATGAAAAAACCAACAAAATAGACAAACCCTTAGTAAATCTGATTAAAAAAAGGAAAGAGGAAAATCAAATTGTTAGTCTTAAAAATGAAAAGGGAGAACTCACCACTAACGAAGAGGAAATTAGAGCAATAATTAGGAGTTACTTTGCCCAACTTTACGCCAATAAATTCGACAACTTAAATGAAATAGAAGAATACCTCCAAAAATATAGCTTACCTAAACTAACAGAGGAAGAAGTAAATATCCTAAACACTCCTATCTCAGAAAAAGAAATAGAACAAACTATCAATCAACTCCCTAAGAAAAAAACCCCAGGACCAGATGGATTTACATCTGAATTCTATCAAACATTTAAAGATCAATTAACTCCAATGCTAAATAAACTATTTGAAGAAGTAGGGATTGAAGGAGTCCTACCAAACTCCTTTTATGACACAGATATGGTTCTGATACCTAAACCAGGTAGGCTGAAAACAGAGAAAGAAAATTATAGACCAATCTCCCTAATGAATATTGATGCTAAAATCTTAAATAAAATATTAGCAAAAAGATTACAGAAAATCATCCCCAGGATAATACACTATGACCAAGTAGGATTTATACCAGGAATGCAGGGCTGGTTCAATATTAGGAAAACTATTAACATAATTGACTATATCAACAACCAACCAAACAAAAACCATATGATCATTTCAATAGATGCAGAAAAAGCATTTGATAAAATCCAACAGCCATTCCTAATAAAAACACTTGAGAGCATAGGAATAAAAGGACTTTTCCTTAAAATAGTTAGGAGCATATATTTTAAACCTTCAGTAAGCATCATATGCAATGGGGAAAAACTGGAACCTTTCCCGGTAAGATCTGGAGTGAAGCAAGGTTGCCCACTATCACCATTATTATTCAATATTGTATTAGAAACACTGGCCTCTGCAATAAGAGTCGAGAAAGAAATTAAAGGAATTAGAGTAGGCAATGAGGAAACCAAACTATCACTCTTTGCAGATGATATGATGGTATACCTAGAAAACCCCAGAGATTCTACTAAAAAGCTATTAGAAATAATTCATAATTTTAGCAAAGTAGCAGGATACAAAATAAATCCCCACAAATCCTCAGCATTCTTATACACCACCAACAAAATCCAAGAGCAAGAGATACAAAGAGAAATTCCATTCAAAATAACTGTTGATAGCATAAAATATTTGGGAATCTACCTACCAAAGGAAAGTCAGGAATTATATGAGCAAAATTACAAAAAAGTTTTCACACAAATAAAGTCAGACTTAAATAATTGGAAAAATATTAAGTGCTCTTGGATAGGCCGAGCAAATATAATAAAGATGACAATACTCCCTAAACTAATCTATTTATTTAGTGCTATACCAATCAGACTTCCAAGAAAATATTTTAATGATTTAGAAAAAATAACAACAAAATTCATATGGAACAATAAAAAGTCGAGAATCTCAAGGGAATTAATGAAAAAAAAAATCAAATGAAGGTGGTCTAGCTGTACCTGATCTAAAATTATATTATAAAGCAGCAGTCACCAAAACCATCTGGTATTGGCTTAGAAATAGATTAGTTGATCAGTGGAAAAGGTTAGGTTCACAAGACAGAATAGTCAACTATAGCAATCTAGTGTTTGACAAACCCAAAGATTCTAAATTTTGGGATAAGATTTCATTATTTGATAAAAACTGCTGGGATAACTGGAAATTAGTATGGCAGAAATTAGGCAAGGACCCACACTTAACACCACATACCAAGATAAGATCAAAATGGGTCCATGACCTAGGCATAAAGAACGAGATTATAAATAAATTAGAGGAACATAGGATAGTTTATCTCTCAGACTTGTGGAGGAGAAAGAAATTTGTGACCAAAGATGAACTAGAGACCATTACCAATCACAAAATAGAAAATTTTGATTATATCAAATTAAAAAGCCTTTGTACAAACAGAACGAATGCAAACAAGATTAGTAGGGAAGTAACTAACTGGGAAAACATCTTTACAATTAAAGGTTCTGATAAAGGCCTCATTTCCAAAATATATAGAGAACTGACTCAAATTTATAAAAAATCAAGCCATTCTCCAATTGATAAATGGTCAAAGGATATGAACAGACAATTTTCAGATGAAGAAATTGAAACTATTACCACTCACATGAAAGAGTGTTCCAAATCACTATTGATCAGAGAAATGCAAATTAAGACAACTCTGAGATATCACTACACTCCTGTCAGATTGGCTAAGATGACAGGAAAAAACAATGATGAATGTTGGAGGGGATGCGGGAAAACGGGGACATTGATGCATTGTTGGTGGAGTTGTGAACGAATCCAGCCATTCTGGAGAGCGATCTGGAATTATGCCCAAAAAGTTATCAAACTGTGCATACCCTTTGATCCAACAGTGTTTCTATTGGGCTTATACCCCAAAGAGATACTAAAAAAGGGAAGGGGACCTGTATGTGCCAAAATGTTTGTAGCAGCCCTGTTTGTAGTGGCTAGAAACTGGAAAATGAATGGATGCCCATCAATTGGAGAATGGCTGGGTAAATTGTGGTATATGAATGTTATGGAATATTATTGCTCTGTAAGGAATGACCAGCAGGATGAATACAGAGAGGCTTGGAGAGACCTACATGGACTGATGCTAAGTGAGATGAGCAGAACCAGGAGATCATTATACACTTCGACAACGATACTGTATGAGGATGTATTCTGATGGAAGTGGATTTCTCTGACAAAGAGACTTAACTGAGTTTCATTGGAGAAATGATGGACAGAAACAGCTACACCCAAAGAAGGAATACTGGGAAATGAATGTGAACTATTTGCATTTTTGATTTTCTTCCCGAGTTATTTTTACCTTCTGAATCCAATTCTCCCTGTGCAACAAGAGAACTGTTTGGTTCTGCAAATATGTATTGTATCTAGGATATACTGCAACATGTTTAGCATATATAGGACTGCTTGCCATCCTGGGGGGGGGGGGAGGAGGGAGGAGGGGGAAAAAAACGAAACATAAGTGATTGCAAGGGATAATGTCGTGTAGAAATTATCCTGGCATGGATTCTGTCAATGCGAAGTTATTATTAAATAAAATAAAATTTATTATTAAAAAAAAAAAATTCTGATGGATGTGGCTCTCTTCAATAATGAGATGATTCAAACCAGTTCCAGTTGTTCAGTGATGAAAAGAGGCATCTACACCCAGAGAGAGAACTGTGAGAACTGAGTGTGGAACACAACATAGCATTTTCACTCTTCGTGTTGTTGTTTGGTTGCATTTTATTTTCTTTCTCCGGTTTTTTTTCCTTCTTGATCCAATTTTTCTTGTGCAGCAAGATAACTGTATAAATAGGTATACATATATTGGATTTAACTTATATTTTAACATATTTAACATGTATTGGACTACTTGCCATCTAGGAGAGGAGGTAGGGGGAAGGAAGGGAAAAGTTGAAACCAAAGGCTTTGCAAGGGTCAATGTTGAAAAATTACCCATGAATATGTTTTGTAAATAAAAAGTTTTAATTTTAAAATAGGACCAAAAAAATAGGGAAGTGACTCTATCAAGTCTGCTTAAGGAAAAGTGTCTTGATAGCCATGTGTAGGATGGACTGGAATAGGGAGATACTTGAAGCAGGGAGAAAAATTAAGATGCTATTGCAATAGTGTAGGTGAAAGATGATGAGGACCTGAATGAAAGTGGTCAATGTGTGAGTGAAAAAAAAAAAAAACTTGATGAAAAAGATAGTGAAGGCAGACAATTTTATAGCTGATTGTCTCTATGCAGAAAGGGAGAGTGGGGGGTTGAGGATAATGCCAAGGTTGTAGACATAAGAAACTAAAAGACTGGTGGTACCTCCAGCAGACAGAGAGAAGTTGTCCTTAGCACTCAATTATCCCCTAAAATGGAGCTCCTAGAATAATGGGAAGAATCCAGATTTTACTTGATGGTCCAGTGTCCTCCAAATCACAATATAAACCAGATCAGGTAAGTGTCTATCAGATTGTAGTGGGAAAGCAAGTCTAAACATAAGCCTCTTCCTCCTAGCTGAACACATGGACATATTGGAACATATAAAGTCAAAACATAACCTCTAGAAGAGAAAAGAGAGCCAGGTGAGAATCAAGAATTCTATAAGGACAGCAATTTAGGGATTGGAAACAGTTTTTCCACCAAGCCTTAGATCTTATAAAACTGCACTTGAATGTTCATTATTCTAGTAGTCATTACTGCCAAAGGGGTGGAATGTTGTATCCTCACCTAGTCATTTGGATTGGTAGGAGACCAGTTGATCTATGGACCTAGGACTTGTATCCCAGAAAGAATGTAAATGTATCCCTTTCCCACCCACCCTGTGAACTATGAAATTCAAGGAGAGAGCCCCTAAGAGCTGTGATGGCTGATATAGAATAGTTGGGCCAGAAGTGTATCCATCCTTCCAGAATACCCACCACTGGATAATCTTTCTAATAGCAATGGCTTACAAAAACCTTTTCGGGACAGTGGAGTCAGTTTCTACTTCCACTCTGGTTTCCTAATTTCTGTAGCTATAATTAGGGATGTCAGAACAGGACCTGGATCTTTCTTACACCTATGTTTGGTTGAACTCAATTCCTGAATGGATCAGGGGAGCAGGCTAGGGTATCAGATGGTAGAGCTGGAAGTACCAAGAATGATACAGTTTCCATTGTTCATGGGATGGCTCTCATGCTGGACTTCACAAATAATTCAAGGAGATTAAGTGCCCTTAAGAACAATGTCCTGGTAAAGGGGATATCAGATCAGGATTAGAGAAAAACCAGTGTAGAATTATTCTTTGAATAATCTGGAAGGGGCTCAATCTTTGATTCTCCTGGACTCAAGGCTACTTTTTCAGTCTTCATGGAACTTTATCCCCTGGGAATGTTTAGCCTGAAGAAGACTGGGGTCCATAGTAATTGTCTTCAAGTATTGAAGGGCTTTCATATAGAAGAAGGATTAGTGTCAGTCAAGCTTAATGTCAGGGGGAAAATCATGTTAATGATCAACATCATCTCAGAGGGAAAAGAATTGTTTTGTGGGCAAAGGGCTGCCCTTCATTTGACATATTTATGCAAAAACTAGATGACCACTTGTCAGGAAAGTCAAAGATCTTAATTACATCATCTGTACAATGAGGAAAAGGCAGCGTGGACTCCCCCACCACATGCCTTGTCCTCGCATTCAGGAAAAAAGGGATCTGAACTCTATCAGCAGTTCCCAAGAATAAATATGAATGACATGTCCTATTTCAGAAAAAAAAAAAAGTAATTTGCATAAGAGTGGGATGAGAACTTTGGAGTTGTTAGCTTGGAGTCTCCCACCATCTGGGCCATGGGGAAATCACACTGGGGAAGTGAAAGATGAAGGGGAGCAGTATATTAGGAACGTTGCATGGCAGCCACATGAAAGATGCATTCAAGGGGATAGGGACAGGAAGCAGAGGGTTTAGTTAAGCAACCCAGATAATAAGACTTTGGGATAAGATATCATTATCATTATGTTAAAAACCAAAACACAGCTAAAATACATATATCAGCAATATTTACTAAGACTTACATGTGTTAAACAGGTAAACACCTACCTGCACCTTTTTACCCACTGGGCTTTAGATGTAGATATTCCATCACACAGAGGCCAAATCCCAGCAGGGAGAACTGTATGATATCTGTACCTGCTCTAACAAAACCCAGGCTTGTGTTCCTTGAGACAAATTATGAGATCATTTTGAAAATCTCTTTCACTGGAGGCATAACAGAAAAGCCTTGGTCCTGTCTCGGATGGTTCTTCTTTGTGTGACCTTGGACAAGTAATTGAATTGGCCCTTAGTCCTCCCTTCTGTAAAATAAGGAGACTGGATTAAGATGACCCCCAAGATGTCTTTTCAATCTAGCTCAATGGTCCTCTGATAAAAGATGTTGAAAAAAACTGAGATGAAATTGAAGCCCTCAGAGGGAAAGTTAAATGGAAGACTAAGACACAAGTCAACATCAGTAAAAAATAACTTCATATACAGAATACACAGGATAATGGTATATACCCTCTGTATAAGAACCACTGGGGTCTAGGAATGGTCCAAATTAGGGATCAAGCACCATTTTGAGCCAGAAGGCACCAAATTGCCAACAGCCCTTGTATTTTCAGAACAGATTTAACAAGTTGACATACCAAGGTTTGAATCTCAGCTATCTGCATGACCTTGGATAAGTAACTTAGCCATTTGAGTCCTCAGTTTCCTCATCTATAAAATGTTACTTCTAGTTCTAAATCATGGGTTTTAATCCCTTCGTTTTCCTCAGTTCTTCCCCTTGTTCTTCCTCACACATGACACTCCATCTCCTAGTTCTGTATCTTTCCCCTAGCTATCTCCCCTTTCCTGAAGCATTCTCCCCCATATCCTTTGTCTCCTGATTTCCTTCAAGACTCAGTTCAAATCCTACTGCTGCAAGAAAAGTTGTCTGGTCCTGTCCCTGCTGCTAGTGTCTTCCCTTCTGGTTACCTCCATTTTACCCTATATTTATCTTATAGAGAGAGAGTTGTTTACATGTCATCTTCCCCATTCGAATGAGATCTACTTGAGGTCAGGAGCAATTTTCCTCTTTCTTTGTATTCTCAGAGCTTAGCATAGTAGCTTGCATAATGTAGGAGCTTAATAAAGGCTCATTGACTTAACTTGACCATGATCCTTTGCTTTTTAAATTCTTTTCTAGCTCTAATATTTTAGGATTCCTGGAGCCAGAAAGCCACCTTGAACAGGTGAATAAAGGTTAAATTATTCTGGGCAAAAACCCCAAAATATTGGTGGGCCTGGAGGTGGGAACTTTCTTCCCCTTCCTTCTTCTACCATGATCCATTGACTGGCAATAGAAGAATTAGGAAGTGGTTCTAATGTCATCATTTCCTGCCCCTGAGGTGTTGGGAAAGTACAGTATTTGTCTTTCTCATCCTCATGAAGTGAACAATCTTTTTGACTGCCCATTAATAGCACCATGTGTTCCTTTCAATTTGGAAAAGTCATTTCACCCCAACAGGCTTCCATTTGTGTTTTAATCTTTTATGTGTCTAGGACCACTTTAGTAGTCTAAGTGATGCTTCTTTTAAAAATAATGTGTTTTTAAAATTCATAATCTCTAGTGCTCCTTTCAGTGGTAACCTTCTATAAGTTATTGATTTAATATTGTTATGATGGGTCCACTGGAGAAAGTAAAGGCAAATGTATTAATAGAACACCTTACTATTATGACTCCCATTTATTTGATAATAAAAATAATAATTGCTGACATTTATATAGTGCTTACTAAATGACAGGCACCATGTACCAAGTGCTTCATTTACAATTATCATTTCATTTGATCTTCATTACAACCATACAAAATAGATTTTTTTACAGATAACAAAACTGAGGAGAGATATTAAGTAACTTGCCTAGAATTTCACAACTATTATCTTGACTCACAACTAATACCTTCTTGACTCTTCATTGATAGACAGACTCCTAGGAAAGAAGACTTCAAAGAAAGAATTAGAGAGACAAGGGATGAACAAAGAGCCCCATGCATGTAGCCAAAGTCAACAACTTCGCTGTATCCTTTAACAGCCAACACCGGAACCCCCAGAGATATTTCAAAGCCAACTTCTTAGCTGAAATTCTTCTTGGACAGCTGAGATTTGGTCTCACTTTAAATCAGAGTCCATTTATTCCTTTATAATCTATTTCCTACACAAATCCATTTGGCTTTCTCTCATTTTCACTTTTAATTCCTACTTTGATAAATGTTTCTTATCAAATTACCAAATACCAGACTAATCTGTTGTTAGAAATCTGAGATGATATTGTAGCTAATCTGTTCCATGAGAGTATCTCTATTTATGAACCAACACTAAGTTCTTTTGGTGATCACTGCTTTGTGATATAATCTGAAATCTGGTATTAGTTTTCTATTTGTGTTGTTCAGTTCTGGGTCTTCTCTAACTCTTCATTTTCTTTCTTCAGTTCCATTCAATCAGTTGCCAAGTCATGTCAATTTTATCTTGATAATATCTCTTGCCTCAGTTTCCCTTCTCTCTACTTTTTCTGCAACCATCCTAATTTGAACCCTTATCACCTTTGATTGTAGCCCTGAAATAACTAAGTATAACTGATCTTACTCCCTTCAAGTCTATCCTGTCTCTAATCCATGAAGTGCCAAAGACATAATATATGTTTAATCAATAGTTGCTGATTGAGTGAATGATACTTCATCATGCTCCCCAAATTATCTTGCTTAAATCCTGTGAAGGATATCACTTTTATATTCAGAAATCTATAAAGGCTTTCCATTTATCTACCAAAAAAATATTCTGACATTCAAAACCTTCCATAGTATTATCCTAAACTCAGAAGTTATTAATCTTTTTGTGTCATGGATCCCTTTAGTAGTCTAAAGATGCAACTTCTCAAAATAATGGGCTTTTAAAAATTCATAATTGAAGGAATTGCTAAATAAATTAGTGAAAATAAAGATGTAACTTTTTTCTAACCAAGTTCATGTGTCTCTCCTCCCCTTCTAAATGCCAATTAAGACTCTCATTTAACCTATATTTACAGTTTTCTCTCCTACTGCCAACTTACACATTCTCTATGTTCAAGTTAAATTAGAGTCACACTTTCCCATTTTCATTCATCCTCTCTCATTCCTATGCCTTTCATCATACCTGGAATGGACTCCCTCCCATTGTTTGGCTAGTAAAGTCACTCTTTTCCCTCAGGGCTCAACACAGGTGCCTCCTGATCTGTGCAAACTTGTAAAGCACTTGGCATGGTGCCTGGCACATTACTAAATGTTGGTTTGTTTCCTTCATTCCTGACCTTATCCCTATTACCAGTAAAATATGATCTCTTCTTCCAATTTCTCACCCAGATTTGGCTTGAATTTCTTCATATGTATCACGGCTCCTTGTACCATGTACCTTGGACCATGATGAATTGTATTTGAACTCTTTTTCTCTAATTAGGCCATAAGTTCCTGGAGGGCAGCACATCTAGGAGACCTCCTTTTGGATTCCCAGCACTAAGTACACAGCTTTGGACTGTGTGTAGAACTGAATAAATGCTTAAGAAGCATTTATTCCAGTGATAATTTGTTCTTCAAACATGTTTCAAAGCCCATCTGCTGAAAGACTCCAGTCTTGAATATTAGAAGAAGATTGGGTTCAAATTGTGCCTTGGACACCTATTGGTTATGTGACTAAGTCATTTAATCTCTTTTTCTCTGACTGATTCTAAGAAGCCACCTTAACTGGTAGAGAGAATATTCTACCAGAGTTTTTGTGATAATCAAATGAGACAATATATGAAAAGACTTTGCAAAAATTTAAAACATTCTATGAATGTTTATTATTAATAATTATATTATATACTATATAATATTATATATAATACATTGTTGATAAATAATATATAATATAAAATTACATATTATATATATTGTATTATTAGAATTATATTATTAAAGCTGAGAAAACTAAGATTCAAAAAAGTTAAATGATTTACCCAAGATTAAACAAATAGTGTCAAAGACAGCTTTTGAACACAGGACCTATGACTTAAATAAGCCAGTGTGCTTTCTACTGAAGAACACTATTTCCATTCTCAGGCTATTACTATAGTTCCCTAATGATTCTCTCAGCCCCTATTCTCTCCCTTCTCAAACTCCTTTTATTCATGTAATTTTTCATTCATTCTTGCTGTCCTCAAGTCACAGGATCCAGAGGACCTTCATCCTTGGAAACTGAAAGAATTGGCACATGTGCTAACTTATTTGTGGTGAATAAATTTTAAAAGCTGGTGGAAAAAGAAGAGATTTTGAAAGATCTGAAAAATATAATCATCCCTTTTTTTTCAAGAAGCATTTATCAAGTGCCCACATGTACCAGTCACTGTGCTAAGTGCTGTGACCTTGACCACAGAATTTCTTTTGGCTGCTGAATCTCTTCATTTCCTGTTGCATTAGTTCCTTTTTCATTCTATACCCACCACCCAAGCTTCACAGATCTAAGCAGTAGAGGAAGGTCAGACAGGTTGAGAGTGAACCTATACTCATGTCCTTTTTTGGACAAGGATAGTAGACTGACGTATCAGGGAAATTATGTAAATGCTATATTTTAGCAAATCATTTAACAGAATCACTCCGGCTTTCATGTAGAAAAAAATTAAAGGATGTAGGCTAGGCAATAGTAGAAAGAGTATGGAATTAAAACCGATTGAATGACCAGACCCCAAAAATATTCATTAATTGTCCAATGTCAATTTGGAAAAGTAAGAGAGATGACACAGTAGATAGTGTTAAGCCTAGAGTCAGGAAGATTTGTCTTCCTGAGGTTAAATCTGACCTCAGACAGTTACTGTGTGATCCTAGGTAAGTCACAATTAAATCTGTCTTAGTTTTTTCATCTATAAAATAAATTTGACATGGAAATGGTAAACCACTTCACTTTGTCAAGAAAACCTAAAATGGAGTCAAAGAGTTAGATGTGACTGAACAACAATGAACAACAATAACTTGTAAGACAGTCTCCAGTGGAATGTTCCAAAAATCTGTGCTTGACTCTGTGCTACTTAATATTTTTAATTAATGGCTTGGAGAAAGGTATAGGTGATGTGTTTATCAAATTTGCTGATGACCCAAAGCTGGATGACAGAGTAAGGATTCAAAAAGTTCTAAATGATTGGTACAAATCGAGTAAAATGAAATTTATTAAGGTTAAATGTAAAGTCATATATTTGGGTTCAAACATTCAATTTCATAAACACAAGGTGGGAATGAATAAATGGATAGCAGTTTGTCTGAAGAAGATCTGAACTTCTTAATGAACTTCAAGTTAAAAATGAATGTGCATGATAGTGACAGCTCAAAAAGCTAGTGAAGTTCTTTGCATTGAAAGGATAAAAACCAGGAATATGGAGGCAGAGAATATCAATGCTTATATTCAAGGGGTGAGAAAACCATGCTCCCAAATGAAATATTGTAAGGGGAAAACATTAGGGGGAGATACATGAAATAATTGCCAGAAAGCAGCCATCTGGATCCCAGAGCAGCACTTGGATGCCTGTTCAACTCATTTGGACTCTAATTTAAGTCTGGACTGGGAGGACTTTTAGTTTAAAAGATGAGGACAAGAAGGAATTAGGGTAATTAAAAATGAATACTATTTCCACTATTGGTGGATGGATTGGTGGTACAAAGAGCCTAAACATCTGGGGAGGACGTGCTAATTTTTTATTATTTATTATTTTCAATAATATTTTATTTTCCAAATATATGTAAAAATAGTTTTCAATATTAATTTTTGTAAGATTGCCCATTCCAGATTTTTCTCCCTTCCTCTTTTACATCCCCTCTCCCCAAAACAGCAAGCAATCTCATATAGGATATATATGTGCAAGAGAATATCCTATTTTCAAGGACTCTCCATATTCAGTCGGTGTTGGTTCAACAAGAGTTTGCAAATCAAATCCAAACATTCCATGGGCTGATTGCAAATCATTAACACACCCTCCAGCTTACATAGCTCCTCTGGGCTACACTTTGTCATCCTAGCTCCAGTTACTGGGTCAGGTACCAGGCAGGGACAGGTGGAGCAGCCCAGCAGGTAACCTTGGATGACAGCAGATCCACTCCCAGCTCAGGGCCAAGGGGCCAAGGCTAGATGGCCAGGCTGGCGGGCATCCATGGAGCCAATTGAAGCAAGGGCCAAGCGAGCAAGGCTAGGCAAGGGCAGCCGGAGCAGAGAGTCACAAAGCAAACAGACCTTGTCAAGATGTGGTCCAAACCTGTCTTAGTCAGGAGATAGTGAGTCAGCTGAGGAAGGCTGATTCCAAGCCTATGGGAGCAAAGAGCTGGGCTGTGATTGCACAGCGTTGGGCCGAGGCCAAGTGAAATCCGCAGAGTCCTGCAAGGTGAGCACATCGCTGCCAAGGGCATCTAACCAGAAGTGCAGGGATCTGACAGAACCTTGGCTGGGTGCTGGAACAGCTGTCCCTAATCAGTTGAGAGGGAGCTGTCTCTGTCTTAAAGAAACTCCTTGTCCTACAGTCCCTCAAGGTCATAGGCTAGAAGCTAAAGCACTGAACTTGGAATCAGAAAGACAAGCAGGGACCCCAGAGAGCTACTAGCTATGTGAATTGGGCAAGTCTTTTAATTTCTCTGAGACTCAGTTTCCTTTTCTGTTTTGGTTTGAGAGGACCTGAGATGCCCAGTGGTTATAAATTTATTATTCTATAATCCTAAAAGCATTAAGTTGATAAGTGGAAAGGTCATTTAGTCCACTTACCTCATTTAATTAAATTCAATGCAACAGAGATTTTTAAAGCATCTGCTATGTGCAGGACAAAAACAAAAGCAACAACAGTGAGTCCTGGAGTAGAGAGATCACTGGCCCTGAAGTCAGGAGGACCTGAGTTCAAATGAGGCCTCAGAAACTTAATACTTACTAGCTGTGTGACCCTCAAAAAAAGGAAAGAAAAGAAAAACAATTAGTCCTTACCAATAGTGTCAAATGAAAATGAGAGATCATCAAATCCTATATAGGATCCCAGGAGTTACAGGTTAACTTAGAAAACCACAAATTAGTATTATCTATGATTTTTTTTTTTGTTTTGTAAAGATTTACCAACAACATTTTAGTCTGGTTTAATCATAGAATATTCTCTGTTGTGGGCTGCAACTGGTACTTATTATCAAGGGACTCACATTTTACCTTAATGGATAGAACCATGTGCAAAAGTAAGTAAATATAAAGCATGTCAAGTCATTTCAAGAATGAATGAGTGCTGCAAATCAGTATATCAGGAAAGGCTTCATATTTGAAGAAGGAGGAAAATCTAAATTTAAATCTAACCTGAGACATTTCCTCATTGTGTGATCCTGGTCAAGTCATTTAAGCTCTGTCTTGGTTTTCTCCTCTGTAAAATGAAGATAACAGTTAATAGTACCTACCTCCCAGGTTTCATTTAAGGATAAAATAAGATAATGTTTGTAAAAGTACTTTCCAAACATTCATGCTTTATACAAATGCTTCTTTCTTTTTCTTTTTTTCTCCTCCTCCTCCTCCTTCTCCTCTTTCTTCTTTTTCTCTTCCTCCTCCTTTTTCTTCTTCTTCTTCCTCCTCCTCTTCTTCCTCCTCTTCCTTCTCCTCCTCCTTCTAATGCTTCAGATTCCAAGTTCAGAGCTCTTCCCAGTAACCCAAGCTGCTAAGCAGACAGCTTGAACTCTGGGCAGCTTCTAAGCCAGGAAATAAGGTGATTCCCCAGAATCCCAAAAGGGAATCCCAAAAAGGACTCCCCTTCTCTGAATTTCTATGGTCTTGTCATTTGATATCATTTTATGATTGTCAGACCCCAAGACAAATTGGGGATTATAAACCTGAAAACTTTATATTTTGAAGTAATAAAATGGAATTTACTTCAAATTCATCTTTAATGGCAAATTTTCATGGATCCAGACTAAATTTTCCCTCACTTGATCCAAAACAGTAAGGATGAAAAATGATAATAACAGTAAAAAGCAACAACATTTGATGTGTGTAGAGCTTCTTGGTTTGTAAAAATAATTTTATGTGTATAACAATAATTTTTTTTTTTTGCCAGACCTGGGGCACTAGAGCATCATGCCCTCTCCTTCTCTAAAGGATTTCTCTCAGCTGTGGACCCACATAAATAAATGGACCAGGTTTAGTCCTGGGATGCATGCACAGGACCTTCTAAAACAGAGGTGGGGAACATCCCTCCAGTTGGCCAGATAAAGTCTGCAAAATCATTTGGTCTGGCCCTGCCAAAGGCAACCACAGGAGATAACAACTTCCACTACTTGGGCTTTTAAGTTAATAGTTTTTATGTGGCCCATGAATGATGTAATAAACATTTATAAAAATAAAAATGGCCCTTGGCAGAAAAGAGGTTCCTCACCCCTGATCTAAAGGAAGATCAAGATTTTTATCATGGTTTCCAGCTTTTTATACTCCCATTCTGGAACTCTGGTGTGAGAGAGGAGGGGAGAAGATATACAAAGTGTAGATTTAGCTCATGTCTAGAGTCTGCATGAAAAGGAGAGTGGAGGGTCTCAATATACAACTTAAATCCAGTATAGGATATTTAAAGATCTACTTCTTTCACCTCTTAAAAAAATGATGCTAAAAATAGTACAAAGATTAATAGTGCACACTGACAAAAACTTAAAACAAGATACGGTAACTTAGACTTTTGATAATACTCTTCTGGAAGGTTGAGATTTAAACATGATAATATGAAATACTTTACAGGAATGCTACAAAGACATTTTGCATTTCACCTCAGCTCTGCACTATCAAACTAGTTCCCTTCAGATGCTTTCTGGCAAGCTAGGCCAAGGGTTGGGCTCAGTCTCTGTCATCTTATTATCTGTTATCCTATTGTCACTTATTCCTCCACATAATGTTGTTGTTGATGTACAGACTTCCCTTACCTCACTTCACTTCCCTCATCAATTTAAGACCGAAAAGATCCAGACTATTTAAAATCACAAGATAGCCTCTAAAGTTAGTTGTGTTTATCTTAGATTGATTGTTCTGTCAGCTAGACTCAGGAAAGAATTATAAAATAGTCTTTTGAAGCTAGAACTCTGAAAGCCAATCTCAATCTTGCCTAAGTATAACTGTCTTTTAAAATAGAGATAGATAAGATAAATAGAAACACATGTCTATGTGACTATATACAAATGTGTATGTATACATATATAAAAGAAATAGAAAAAAGGAGAAGAGAAAGAGAGAGAGAGAGAAAGAGAGAAAGAGAGAGAAAGGGAGGGGGAAGGGGAGGGGCAGGGGAAAAGGAAGGAGGAAGAAAACAGAGAAAGAAACATAGAGAGATAGAAACAGAAACAGAGAGATACAGAGAGAGACAGAGATACAGAGATTCATGCAAAGCATAAGGACAGAAACTAGACTTGAGATATATCATTAGCACAGGGAGCTCCTAAGTGAGGAAAGTCCCTTGATCACTGCAGATCAGCACCTTCTCTGCAATTTATAATCTTAGCAAGTTTCATTGAGAGGTTAAGTTATTTGCTCAGGGTCACACATTCATGATTTATCAGAGGTGGGAAGTGACCCCAAGTCAGGTTCCCTTTTAGGTCAGTTCTCTATCCAATATGACAATTTGCTTTTCAGAGATGCTGTTACTTCTGCTGCTTGCCAGTGGTAGTACCCATCCCTACTTTGAATTGCAATGGGAAAAGTAAATTACAAAGTGTTGTGCTTTGCTGTGCAATGCTGTGAAAACTAAATTGCAGAATTTATTGTTATTGCTTCTAAAATAAGAGTAAACAGACTCTGAGTGAGGGCTTGAAAAGTGCATTATTTTATCACATGGAATTTATGATAGTGATTTCAATTGCTCAGAGGCTTTTTCCAACTTCCTTTGTGGGTCCTGAGGTGGTTTTTGGCTTTGGGGGTTGATGCAGGTCTAGCCTCTGGATAAATAAATGAAGATATTACTGTAAATATAAGGAAGACTTAGATCTGAATCTTTCCTTCACACTTACTATGTGGCCAAAATCTGGATTTCCTAATTCATAAAATAGAGATACTTAAACACGTATTACCTACATCACAGGTAACAACATGTGAGATTTTAAGATAATGAATGTGTGAAAAGTATGTGCAATACACGTGAATTTTTAAGATGATGTATGTGTAACAGAGATTGCACCTCCATGGAATATGTATGAAGTAGATGTGGGAGTCATTCCTTTGAGTCACCTGTGAATGGGCCATCACTCATCTAACAACTTTCAGATTGAAGCTCAGCGCTTAAAGTCTGATATTTGAGAGAATGGAGCAATCACCTTAATAGTCACTGAGGAAGAATAGCCAAAGACTCACTAGCTCCATAATAGAGAATGACCTTCCCTTCCTTCTGGTTTCTTCTTCTTGCTATTGAGATTCTTTGGCCATTTTTCAGTTGTGTCTGACTCTTTGTGATCCTGTATGGGGTTCTCTCGAATACCCATCTTTAGATCTTGTCAGAACAATTTAAACTCCTTCCTAGGTGATTGAGGAAGTACTTAATGAGTTTCCCCTACCTTGACCCCATGACAATTGTGAGCATACAGCAGCTTAAGTTCAGTTGTCACCTGAGAAATATTCGGTACCTGTCTGGGTATAAGCTTGAAGTAGTGAAGGAAAAGTAATAAGCATTTACATAACACTTACTGTATGCCAGGCATGATGATAAGCACTTTATAAATATTATTTCACTTAATACTTATAGCAAACCTGAGAGATAGGTATTATTATTCCCATTTCACAGTTGAGGAAACTGAGATAAGCAGAGGTTGGCTTATCCAGATCACAAGCTTGTAAATGTCTGATGTTGGATTTGAACTCATCTTTCCTAAATTCCAGGCCCAACACTTTATCTACCACCACCACACACTCACACACCCCTGATTGTTTGAGGCTGGAATTGAACTTGAAAGGGGAAAATAGTATTCCTTTCCCACTTCTGGCCCCCACATTTGGAATGTCAGCATGGTCAACCACACCTTTTTTTCTTCCCACTGGACAATTCTTGCTCCCTATTTATCACCCTCAACTTCACCCTTGCACAATTTTCTTTGTGAATTTGTGGCAAGGCAAGTGGAAAGAAACAAGTATTCCATGTCCCAACAATTTTACCTTATCTCAGGTAGAAAAAATGTACTCTTGGACTTATTTTTAGCCTAGAACAAAGAAAGGAAAACTCCAAATCCACTTATAGATTGGCAAGTTACTAAAAACTAATTTTAAAAAATAATAAATCAAAGCCATAGAATCCTCTTTCAGCTTGATTCAGCCCCCAGTCAGAAACAGGTCTAATACTTTGAGGACAAGAGTTCAAAATTTTGGTCTTTTCTGTATCTCTGTAGACAAATATCAAACTTTGTTCCTCCCTACAAGGGTCCTTTGTTCCCAAACAAAACAACACAGATCAGAAATATCTAAAATAATTGAATTTACTTAACTTTCACAATTGCTCTTGATTCAGTGGCTGGATGAAAAAAATCATGGTATAGAAGAAGTCCTTCTATCACTTACATTCCTATAGTCAAGACTTGTTACAGCTCAAAGCTCCACTTCAGTTCCTCCCAGAATAGGAAGCAAAGCAATGTCGTAAGTATATGAATATATGAGTTCTTGTACATAGAATAGGTGTGAACATATGCATGCAGGTATATTTTGGTGCTTGTACATGTTTGTACATATATATATCTATGGGAATATATAAACACATAAACACATACACATCCCTAAATGGGAACACAACAGTAGTTTTAAGAGCGACTTAGAGTGTGCTTGGAATCAATACCAATCAGGCTAATACCTAGAACCACTTCTGAACAGCTGCAGTGTTCAGATATGTGTGTATCTACGTGTATGTATAGCAGCCGTATTTGTGTGTGCTTGCCTATGGGTACATTTACACATCTATCTCTATGAATACATACCAGCCCACATAAAAATATACAGTAGTTAGGACATAGAACTTTGAAACAGAAAGACTTTAAGGCATTATACAAATGTTACTTATTATTTATATGCATATATTAAATAATAATAAATGTTATTTTTGTTTTACAAGTACTTGAATGGAGTACCCCAGAACACTAAAGTGGCCTCCACTTTTGGTGGCCATGATGGGATGGGATGTTATATATTAAATAATAATAAATGTCCTGGAGTAGCCCAAATGTTATTTTTATTTTGTGGCCCAGGACACTAAAGTGGCCATTTTCAGTGGTCATGATGGGATAGTATGTTACATCTTAAATAAGAGTAAATGTTCTTTTTATTTTACAAGTACTTGGATGGCAATTCAGAGGTAAGGGATTTGCCCAGATTTACATAGCCTAGGACACTAAAGTGGCCTCCACTTTCAGTGGCCACGATGGGATGGTTATATTTGGGAAATAAGTACTGGGCTATGAAGTACCATTTTCCCTTCAGAAATGTGTGTGTGTGTGTGTGTGTGTGTGTGTGCACGTGTGCGTGTTTGTATGTGGGTGTTTGTGTGGGGGTGTGGGTGTGTTTGTGTGCGTGTGGGTGTGCACAAGCACTCCAAATGTAATGCAGGAACTGAGAATCAGGAAGACCTGCATTGAAACCCCACCTTAGACACTTACAAGTCATATGACAATGAGAAAGTTATTTAAGTTTTCTGTGCCTCAGTTTCCTCATCTGTAAGATGATGGAGCAGACCTCGGTGGTTCCTTCCAGCCCCAAATTCCTGATGCTGTGATAGGGACAAGCAGCCTTGCTCTGTCCCCAGCTGTTCTGAGGATGCACTGCATTACAGGGTCATGTCATAACTGCCTTTCATAACAATAACCCTGAGTCATCACGACAAAATTAAACCATATTTGGTGACCAATAAAGCATTGCATAAGCCCCACTGAAGGAATGGATCTCTTGGGCCCAATAGCCGGGTGTGATAGAAGCAGGCAGAGAAATACTAAGGAGAGAGTCACATTTTTCTGACTCAAACGCTGGCAAAGGCTTTTGGCAGGACTCCCAGAAGCTTAGCCCAAACTCAGAACTTCCCCCTCCATCTGCCCTCCAGTGGGAGAGCTTCTCAGACACTGCATGAGGGCCTAAGCCTGGCAAGCCCACAGTCTGGTCTGTCTGTCAGGAAGCAGACAGACTTGGGCCCAGCAGTCTGGTCTGTCAGGAAGGAACTGGAAAGATAACAACCTAGAACAAGGGGAAGAAATGGCTTTAACTCGGCCCTTTGTGGCAGCTGCCATGGTCCAGGACTGAGATTCTAAGTCAAGAAGGGTGTTGGGGGAGAGTATAACTTCCAGGACTATAGAGATGAGGATCTCACTGTACCTGCATTAGTTAGACTCTTATATCTCTCCAATGCTGTGATTCTGAGGTCCATAGGTCCCCTATGGCACGTTTGGGGAGGGGAGAAATAACTGAGCCTGAGAGCCAGTGCTGCCAGAATCTACTTGAGGGAGGATGGACAGAGATCCAACTCTTCTCCTCAGTGGGTACTTTTGGAAAGAAGGTCCCTTGGAGAAAGAAGCTTTGGTTCTCTGCCCTTCCCCCTTAACCACAAAGATGCTTCAGTTCCAAATATTGGCATGTATCAACTCGTATCTCTTTGTGGAGCACCATGGGTTACTCATTCATTCAACAAACATTTATTGCACGCCTACTATGCGTGAGGCATCCTGCCTACTATGTGTGAGCTGAAAGAGTCAGTCTCGAGCTGAGCTCATTTTTCCTAGCTGTCCCTCGTGCCTGCAATTCTTTCCCTCATCTCCATCTCCTCACCTTGCCAGATAAAAATCCTCTTTTCTTCCCTGGTCCCCATTCATCTTAGCACTTTCCCCCATTGGTTATTTCCAGTTTATCCTGTCTGTTGCTTACTTGTACACATCTGTTTGCATGTCATCTCTTTTATTAGACTGTGAGGTCCTTAAGGGCAAGTACTGTCTTTTACCTCACTTGGTACCCCTGGGCTTAGTACAGTGCCTGGCACATAGTAGGTGCTTAATAAACATTTAATGATTGATTAATTAGAGCCAGGAGGAACAGAGTCTATATTATAAGACTTTACCATTTTACTTTGCACATTAACAAATTAAGAAACAATTCAGTTCAATTCAACAATCATTCAATAATTATACCTGCCTTTTCAAAGCATCTAGCAAAAATATATGTGTGTATACATGTATATGTGTATGTATACATACATATATACACGTATAATTTCACTTGAGCCTCACATAGACTTACATGAGGTAAGTACTATGGATTTATTCACCATTTTATAGATAAGGAAATTAGAATTTAAAAATTATAAGTTTATTATGATGTTTTTTAAAGAATTGGAACCCTCTGCATGTATTTACAAGGCACTTTTCCCAAAGTATAGATAGTAGCACAGTGAAGAGAGTTTGGACCTTAGAATATATATATATATATATATACAATGAATATATGTGTATGTATAGATAGTATAGCACAATCGAGAGCGTTTGGATTCTAAAATGTATATATACAATGTATATATGTGTATATATAGATAATGTAGCATAGTTGAGAGAGTTTGGGTCCTAAAATCAGGAAGACCAAATTTCCAACCATTTATTAGTTCTGTAACCATTGTTAGTTACTCAATTCAATAAATGGTTATAACAAATATTTACTAAGCAGCCACTGCACCTAATAATACTCCAGAGCCTATGAGAGAAGGAGAAGAACTGGATCTGTGATTTCATTAATATAGGAAAATTCTAGGTGAGGAACCTCCCTCCACCTATACAGGTCAACACTTCTTGGTAAATTATAGTCCTGTAGAGATGTTTAGGCAATTCAGAGGTAAGGGATTTGCCCAGATTTACATAACCACTGAACTCAAGCTATTTTGGATTCTGGAACAGTTCCCTGGAAAGAGGTACCAAGATAAATAAAGCACTGTCTCTTTCTACATAGCCTAACAGGAAAAACACGCCAGCTACACAAATAACTATAATGCAAATGAAAATATAAAAGATACAATCTTTGTCAGTTTCTTCATCTGTAAAATGGGAAGAGTATAATCCCTGCACCATCTATTTCTCAGAATTGTGAGTAAATGAGATAACAGCTGTGTGATTGAGTAAATCACTTTATCTCCCAACTTTTTATTAATTGATCTGTCAAAGGAAGATAATAATAGCTGTCTATCTGGCCGGGTTGCTTTGAGGATCCAGTGAGATAAGGTATGTGAAAGTGCGTTGAAGACTATAAAGACATTCAACATCCTTAAGGCAACTGGAAAACTATAAATTGGAAAACAGGTGCTGATCTGGGAGTTTACTCACCAGGAAGTCCCCCGTACTTAAGAAATCATAGATTTAGTTTCAAACAAGCTGGTTTACAAAGAAAAGGCTCTGAAGCAATGGACAACTCTAAACGATTATTACTATGATATTCATTTAGACAATATATAGAAGCCAAACCTCTCTCTTAAGACCAGTTTCTGAATATATATATTTTATCAGGGAAATTGGGGGAGGAGGAACCCCTGGTTCACAGAACAGAAGCAAAAGAAAAATAAAGAAAAACAAAGAATTACTTTGGTATTCATTTTAAGAGACTCTTCCTAAATAAGAAGTGATGAAATTCTAGGGAACTCCTTCAAGGAAGTGAGGAAAGGAGAGAAAGTAAGTGTAATGAAATGGACCTCGCCAGGTGTTCTCAAGCCGAAGACTTCTGATGAGTTCCCATCATTACTTGTCTTCTATTTACTATGTATCTTCCATATACTTAATTATTTATGTTTGTCTCCCCTATTAGAATGTAAGCTCCTTGAGAGAAAGGGCTCCTTGTTTTTGCCTTTATTTGTAGTTAATATAATACAGAATTTAATACAATGATTGATTGATTGATTCTCTGGGTTACTTTCTGCTATGGCTATCTGAGACAAGGAAGAGAAAGGGGCAGGGATTTTTCTGGGCTGCTGAACAGATCTGAATCTTAATTCTTATTTATACCATTATCTCTAGTTTGAATACTATCCCTTAATCCCTTAAGGCCTACTCTAAAAAACAGGCACTGGTTCTGGAGTCAGTGTGGTTGTTTTCCAATGACCTTGGACAAATGTCATCTGTTTCCTCATTCATGAACTAAATTGGTCTAAAAGACTTCTAAAGTCCCTTTAGTTCTGTAATCCCATGAACCCATCCCAACAGAAGGTTATGACAGCCACATTTGCTGAACTGTGAAGTTTAGTGGAGATGAGAATTCTTCCACATAATTGCTTTTCATATACTTGTGTCATGTGTCTACACATACACACACATACATTGATGCACAATTGGATTGCCTCCAATCAAGTTAAATATTCTTAGTTTTTTGAGGTCTTCTTAATACAGGAGATCATTATCTTTTATGAGCCATGAAACCCTTTGCTAATAAAATAAAACATATGGCCCCCTCCCTCGGATAATGTTTTTCAATGCATAAAACAAAATGCAGAGGATTACAGGGGAAACCAATGATAACAAAATAAGGATGCAATCTTTTCCCTAGATTCCATGAAATCTATTCATATATGTCTGGGGGGGGAGGGGACGGGGGAGGGAGGTTGGTGGATCCCAGTTTAAGATTCCCATTCCCAATATAGAACAGCTGGATTGTGCAGCAGATAAGGTACTGGGTCTATGATCATGAAGACTCATCTTCCTGAATTCAAAACTGGCCTCATAAATTTACTAGCTATGTGATCCTGAGCAAGTATCTTAACCCTACTTGACTCAGTTTCCTCATCTGTAAAATGAGCTGGAGAAGGAAATGGCAAACCACTCCAGTATTTCTGCCAAGAAAACAAAAAGCATAAGACACAATTGAAAATGATCGGACAACAACTCTTAATATATGATTTCAAGTTCTTTTCTAATCACATTCAAATCAAATCAACGAATATTAATTAAATACCTCCTATGTGCCAGAAATTGCACTAAATACTTGGAATAAAAAAAGGGGGAGGTCAAAAAACCATCCTCTGAATCTTCTCTAGCTTGTCAGGTGATTCTCAGAATTGAATGAATAAATGAATTTTTAAAAAGGCGTTTCATAAGCAAAGCACTGGGATAAATGCCAGGGAAATCTCTCCAAAGAGAAAAATATTCCAATCCTGAATTCAAGGAGCTCACCATCACAAATTCACTTTGTGGCCTGATGAGCGTGGAATATGATAGAATGATTGACATTCTTTGTTTTGGATATACCCTAGGGTCACACTAGTTTCTTGTTGCTGCTGTTGCTGTTGTTGTTACTGTTGCTGTTATTTAAGCAGTCATATCACACTATTGACTCAGATTGGGCTTTCAGTCAACAAAAATATCCAGCTCATTTTCACATGAATTGCTGCTGACTAATGATCATAATAATAATAACTCACATTTGTATCTCACCATATGGCTTACAAAAGCACTTTCCTACAACTCTCTGAGGTAGGCAACGCTCATGTTATTATACCCATTTTACAAAGGGGGAAATCGAGCCTGGATGGCTCAAGATCACACAACTAATAGATGTCAAAGCTGAAGCTATTGAATCTTCTACCTCCGATTTAGGTGTTTTTCTCATTGTGCTCTACTGCCTTCAGTCATATTTTCCTTGTTCTGACTTATGCTAATTTATTTTTTTTAATTTCAATTAAATTTCTTTTCAGTCTGGAACATTGTCTCAATCTGTTAAGAACCTCATCATTGCCTAAGAATTCATCCCAACTTGTAGTTTACAAATGTCAGATAAATGTTAAAACTTTGTCATGTGAAAATTTGTCTTTGTCTGAGACTATTCATATAGACCTTAAGCAAGTGCCTTAACCTGTACAGCATGACTTGATTTCCTCATCTGCAAGATTAAAAAGATCAGATGATCATCTCCAAGGCTTCTTCCATTTCTAACATCTATCATTATATAATTATTCCTTCTGACTCATTCTTGGACTTCACTTTGAACAAGCCTAACTCATTGACTTGTCTCCAAAAACCTGTCTACTCATTTCCCTAATCACTTAAAAAGCTTTCCCAAATCCATGCAATAGGTCTAGACAAGATGAAAATCAGGCTGAATAAATAGGGTTTGCTTGTTCACTTGACTTTAAAATCACATTAAATGATCACATTAAAAACTAATTTTTTCTAGATTAAATGGGAAACCTTAAAGTGACTCTTGTTAAAAAAAAATCTGTTCATAAAAATAGTCTATACTTCCATATCATAAGAATCTGTGATTCTCTTTATTGGGGTTCTCTTTCCATCAATGGAGATAGTTTTTCTATAAACTAGCAGGTGGTCTTCAAGAGTTGCTGAGGTTAAATCTTTGTTAAATTCAATCAGCCTCTACTAGGCAAGTAAATTAATCTGATATGTAATATATTCAGATTACTATACAATTCTATTGTTTTGCTACTTGGGATACTATTCAGTATAGCCAATGAAAGACTTTCGCCCAAGCAATTTCCAATCCCATTCCCATCAATACTACTACCATCACCATCCATTGATCAGCCAGAGCCAACACCGGGTATTCATTCTGCTTAGAATTACCTCAGGAAGGTTATTCCATTAGGTGGAAGGTGAATTGTGTCAACAAGTGGTAAAGTACAAAGTTGGAAGAATGATTTGGTCGTTGCCATAGTCTCTGGGAGAACAATAAAAAAAACACAGACACATAGTGAAACCGATCAGTCACTAATCATTGAACTGTGTGATGTCTTATCTTGAGTCCTAATTAATCCTGCATTGAAAGTACCTACAGAAATTGTTGTTTAGTAGTTTCTGTCATAACAGACTTTTTATGACCCCATTTGAAGTTTTCTTGGTAAAGATACTTAACTGCTTTGCCAATTCTTTCTCCAGCTCATTTTATAGAAGAGGAAACTGAGGCAAACAGGATTGAATGACTTGTTAATGAGTGTATGAGGTTAAATTTGAATTCAGGTCTTCCTGACTCTAAGCCCAGCATTCTATCCACTGAGCCACCTAACTGCCCAGGCATAAGTGAACCACAGAATCACAGATTTAGAGCTGGAAGAGGCCTTAGAGGCCATTGAGTTCAATATCCTCATTTTAAAGGAAATGAGGAACAGAGAGGGTAAATCACCTACCCATGATCACATAGCTAGCAAATTTCTGACACAGGATTTGAACTCAAATCTTTGTGATTCCATCTGTAAAGTGCTTAATACAATGCTTGATACATAGTAGGCTCTTAATAAATGCTAATTCTCTCCACTTTTTACTCAATCAGCTATTTGATAAACATTTATTAAGAGCTTACTATGGTTCTGACACTGTCCTAGATGACATGAAAATAGAGTCAAAAACAGGGTTTCTGCCTTCAAAAACAAAGCATTAGGAAGCACAGACAACAGAGCAGTTGACTTGCTAGCAACAAAACTCATTTTCATGAGTTCAAATCTGGCATAAGATATTTAATAGCTGTGTGACCCTGGATAAGTCACTTACCCCTGTGTGCTTCAATTTATTCCTCTATAAAATAAGCTGGAGCAGGAAATGGCAACCCCTCGAGTATTTTTGCCAAGAAAATTCTACAAAGAATTGGACACAACAACAAAAATGCTTATCTAATGGGGGAGACGACCTGCCAAAAAAAATGTGCATGTAAATCTCTATATGCAGAGGGCAGACATAAGCAGCAGTTCTCCCCTATAACACCATGAGACTCAGATAACTGGGGTTCAGAACACCTTTTATGGAATTCTCCAGGTAAGGATTAGCTAAGAGAAAGAGGAGCCACCAGTTCAGACGCCGGAGCACCCACCTTACAAAGCAACACGAGACATATCTATCAATAAACAATTGACAAGTATTCATTAAACAGGTACTCTGAGCGGGGCACTGTGGTGGATCCTGGGATTTTTAAAAAATCATTTCTATTTTGCTGATGCTCTGAAGATACAATGACAAAAATAAAACCCACCCTGCCCTCAGGAGCATCTATCTTATCACATGCTTTCCGTACTATCTGACCACACATTTGTTTTTACTACTGCTCTTTTTACTAATAATTCTTCAGCATCATAAAGACTATATAACTCTTTTCTTGTAACTTTTTTTTTGGTAACTTATTACACTCCATAGACCTCTATTCTTTGTTCTGATGTTAATCTATTTGGAGCTACATCTTTTCAGATCCCGAATAAGACTTTGGGGATTAGAAGGTGAGTCTTCTCATTTCTTTCTATATCAGCTACTGGTACCAGAGTTAATGAACTATGGGACACAATCTCAAGAGGAGCCTCTCTAAATTTAGCTAAGCTGGTCCCTCAACAGCAGGCATCTAACCCACAGTCAGATCTCTCCTTGAAGTATTTGTAAACCAACCGATGTGCCAGAGCTTATACCCACCACTGGCATCGCCTTCAAGAATCTGGGGTCAATTTTTTTTTTTTTATGGTTCCAACAGAAGTCTCATAGGGATAGCTTGAGACATCTTTGGCAGCTAGGTGGTGTAGCAGATAGAGTGCCAGGGTCTGGAATCAAAAAGTTCAAATCTGACCTCAGACACTATATGACCCTGGGCAAGTCACTTAACCCAGTTTGCCTGTTTCCTCCTTTGTAAAATGAGCTGGAGAAGGAACCTTTGACTAGAAAATCTCAAATGGAGTCACAAAGAGCCAGACACAATTGAAACAACTGAACAACAGCCACAAAAATTATATACTATTGGATTGCTATATGATTAGAAGTATTTTCACTCTAGATGTAAAAAATCCTAATTCAATTTTGTTTTGATGAAAACCGAGAGCTAAGAAGAAACTTTTAGGATCATGCAATACAAACCCTGGACTGACTTGAGAAATAATCAGACCACTCCTTGAAGCAGAAGGAAAAAAATAGTTTAAAGAATTGTTTTCCTCGGATATTGTTCTGCTATACCAGAGCTTGGGATCAGTGACCTAAAAAAAGTATGGAAAACCCCAGGGGTCCAAACCAAAAGAGCATGGCACAGATTGCTCTCCTCATGGGGAAGAGATAGTACTATAGCCAAGGGCTCTGGTTGAAGCCAGAAATGGCAAACAATGGACTTGTACCTAGCAGCATCTTCCAGGATCCAGCAAAGCAGTGTCTAGCAGAGATCGTGTGTCTAATAGAGAGGCGTCTGCTAGACTTTGCTGCAGCAGAGAAGCACCTGACAGAGACAGTGCATCCAGCGGAGGAGTGTCCGATCTAAACAATACGTCTGTTATGACATATGTCTGGTAGAGACAATGTGCTTGATGGAGAGGAGCAGGAAGCAGCCCCACGTGATGACGTGACCAGATTTGAATAATCCTTGATTGCTGGAGACATGAGCTGTCCCTCCATGTAATATTTAGGACACATGTGCTATCAACATGTATACCTTGCTGTGTTTGCTATTTTATATGATTTCTCGACTTGTGTGCCTCCTCAAGAATGTTCCTTGCATGTTTCCACGTGAAAGTGAATAGATATATGGGGAAGCAGGCCACATGTTGATAGGGGAAAGTGTTCTTGCTATTGCTCTTGCATTGCATTAAATCCCTTTGTTTTGTAGTAATTATGTTATCTGGTTGACAGATAAAAGTAAACATGATTTTGAAGAGATAGTATTACACAATTCCTTGAAACTGAGATAATCTTACCTGGGGAGATTCACTCTTTGAGCTAGAGAGCACTTCCCAAATTCTACTAATACATAGCTCATTATCAACCAATACACACCAGGGACATAAATGGATTTGTGCAACATGATCATGATTTAGATACTACCCACAATATGGTGGCAGCATGCTCTAATCTGTAAAGCTAAAAAAATTTTTAGGGGACAGCTAGTTGGTGTAATAGCCCTGAAGTCAGGAGGACCTGAGTTCAAATTTAGTCTCAAACACTTATCATTTCCTAGCTGTGTGACCCTAGGCAAGTCACTTAACTCCAATTGCTTCAGCAAAAAGAAAATGTTAATGAGTTGGTTCTAGGCAATTCCAATAGACTTGTGATGGAAAGTGATATCCATATCCAGAGAGAAGAGGAGGAGAGGGAGAGAGAAAAAAAAAGGAATACAAGGTTCTGCAAAGGTGAATTTTGAAAACTATCTGCATTTATTTGGAAAATAAAATACTATTTTAAAATGTTAATAAATATCATAAGATTATCCACAAGTAAAAAGCAATTTAGTATTTAGGGAAAAGAGGGAAAAGTAAGGAGTCTCATTCTCCCATCTTCTAAGTTACTGAGAATTTAATCAATTCTTCAAGAATCTATGATATCAGTATAGATGTTTCCCTTCTTGATATATATACCACATTAATATTTCATATTGATATCATTTTATATACATCTTAACCATTCTACATCTTAGCAGATAGTTTTTGGGAGTTATAAAAGCATAAAAATAGAGACTATACTTTGGAAAAGAAATTTCTAGGGGAGGAATCTCTATTTATTGACTCAAGTCACTATCTTCTCTGAAACCTTGAGGGTTGCCTAGGGCACTTAGAGATTAAATGACTTGCTCAGTTAGCATGGGACAGGGGCATAACTTGAACCCAGGCCTTCTTGACTCCAAGGATAACTCTCTATTAATTATATCATAATTATGTTAATTATATATATTAATTATATATTAATAATATATACACCCTTTGGAGGGTTGGTGTAGTCAAAAATTTGTTAGTTGATAATGATGCTACAAATTCAATTGAGTTGGTTTCCAGATAATGAGTATATAATCTATCAAGAAATCATACATGAGGCTTTTTCAGCTTGAGAGAATCTTTCGGTGGTTGTGTTTAACTGGCAAAGTTTTAGCAAACCCAAAGTCACCTCCATGCCACAATGAGGCATCAGAGTCAGATTTCAGTGGAAGGCTACGGTCCATTAAACACAAATATATTATTGTAGTACAGTGATTATGGCATATAATAATAGAGTTTTTAAGATAATCTCTAACTCAGAGTCACCTTCCTGCACAACGAAAGACCAGAATGGAGTTTTAGTGAAGGAATTTTTCTGACATTTTTCTTGTATTAAAAGAACAAAGGTCTTAATTTCCAAGAAAAAAGGAGAACAGAATTAGCAAACCATAGGCCAGACCGCTTATTATGATTCATGGCAATAACCTACGACATACCATTAAAGAGATAGTAGATAAACATTTGAAAAAGGAAGTAGAGATGTCAAAGATCCAGAATGGCTTCATCAAAAACGTATCATTACAATGAAATCTCACTTCCTATTTTTATAGGATTACTTAAACTTGTAGATAATGAGAATGCTTCATACAGAGTTTATCTAGATTTTAGCAGTGGGCCAAATCTTATCAAATGAAATTCAATAGAGATAAATGTTAAGTCTTGATCTTGGGTACAAAAAATCAACAGCATAAGTATCAGAATGAAAGAAATGGTTAGCTGTTGTTATTCTGAAAAAGATCTGAAGGTTCTAGTAGATATGTGCAGACAATATAAAGCTGAAGCCAAAAAAAGTAAAAAGACATCATGAGTTGTATTAAAATAGTGATGATTTGGAGAGGGCAGATAGGTGGCATAGTGGATAAACCTGGAGTTAGAAAGACTCATCTTTCTAAGTTCAAATCTGATCTCAGACACTTACTACCTATGTGATCATAAAAGAAATCACTTGACTCAGTTTGCCTTAGTTTCCTCCTCTGTAAGAGCTGTAAGGAAATAGTGAACTACTTTAGTATCTTTGCCAAGAAAACCCCAAATGGGGTCATGAAAAGTTGAACACAACTGAAAAATGATTGAACAACAACAATAACCTACAGAAATAGCTCCATTTTATTCTGCTGTCATCAGACCAAAACCTAGAGTACTTTGTTCAGATCTGAGTACTACACTTAAAGGATATTGATGAAAAGGTGCTCTTTATAATGATCACTATTGATCAGATTATGCAAATTCAGACAACTCTGAGATACCACTACACACCTCTCAGATTGGCTAAGATGACAGGAAAAGATAATGACAAATGTTGGAGAGGATATGGGAAAACTGGGACACTAATATATTGTTGGTGATATTGTGAATGGATCCAGCCATTGTGGAGAGCAATTTGGAATGATGCTCAAAAAGTTATCAAACTGTCTATACCCTTTGATTTAACAGTGTTTCTACCAGGCTTGTATCCCAAAGAGATCATAAATAAGGGAAAGGAATACACATGTCCCTTTCCACATGGCAGCCCCTTTTGTAGTGGCAAGAAACTGGAAATTGAGAGGATGCCCATCAGTTGGAGAATGGCTGAATAAGTTATGGTATATGAATGTTATGGAATATTATTGTTCTATAAGAAATGATCAGCAGGATGATTTCAAAGAAGCCTGGAGAGATTTAGATGAATTGATGCTGAGTGAAACGAGCAGAAGCAGGAGATCCTTATACACTGTAAAAACAAGACTATATGATGATCAACTCTGATGGATGTGGCTCTCTTCAACAATGAGATGATTCAAACCAGTTCCAATGGTCTTGTGATGAAGAGAATCAACTACAGCCAGGGAGAGGACTGTGGAAACTGAGTGTGGACCACAACAATGCATTTTCACTCTTGTTGTTGTTGTTGTTTCCTTTCATTTTGTTTTCTTTCTCTTTTTTTCCTTTTTGAGCTGACTTCTTGTGCAGCAAGATTATTATATAAATATGTATACATATATTGGATTTAAGATATATTTTAATATATTTAACATATATTGGATTACATGCCATCTAGGGGAGGGAATGGAGGGAAGGAGGAGGAAATTTAGAATACAAGGTTTTGCAAGGGTTAATATTTTAAAAAATTATCCATGCATATGTTTTGAAAATAAAAAGCTTTAATTAAAAAAAAAAGGATATTGATAAACTGGAAAGTATGCAGAGAAGAACAACCAAGATGGTAGAGGGCCTTGAGTCCATGTCATATGAGGTTCAACTGAGGAAAATAGTCATGTTTATCCTGAAAAACAGAAGACTCAATTGGGATATGGTAGCTGCATACAAAATTATGTGAAGAGATTCCATGGAGCCTAGATATTATATTTGACTTCAGAGGTCAGAACGAGGAGTAATAGAGCCAAAGTTACAAAGATGCCAATGTATAAACGCTCTCAGGAAAATATTCCTAACAATAAAGCAAGAGAGACAAATATCCAGAGGAAAGAGTAAGAGAAAAGAGATTAAAGGAGAAAGTCAATGTCCTTCAACCAACAGAGTCTGCTCCTTATGACCATACCTTGTTCAAGCCTCTCCTCTGATACCTTGTTTCCATTCTTTATTTATAAGTCACATAATAACTTGTAATTATCATGTCATCCTGAACATCTCAAAATCTCTACCATCTAGATCCTACATTCAGAAAAGCCCTGAAACAAACTTCTCTTGGCCCATATCCACCATTGCTTTCTACCTCCTCTTGCATCTATTAGCTTCCTGAAACTTCTAGATTCACTTCATTACCCATTTTTCTCTACACCTCTTAATGTCTTTCCTACTTCCTAGAAATCAACTGGGAACCCTTGTTCTAAAAAACTGGTCAGCCAAAATCAACTAATAAACCGGGAAATAAACATACACACAGTAGTAAGAATAGTTAGCTTCTATATAGCACTTCCTATGTGCCAGGCACATTACAATTATTATTTCATTTATTCCTACATGGGAGGTAGATGCTATTATTATCCTTATTTGACAGAGGACGAAAGTGAAAAAAGCAGAGGTTAAATGACTTGTCTAGGGTCACACAGATAGCAAGTATGTGAGACTGGATTCGAACTCAGGTCATCTTGATTCCACATGGATAGATAGATAGATGCACATATATATGTGTGTATATATGTATGTATACCTATATGTACAAATATAGATCTTTATCAAGACACATATACATACATGCACATATACATTTACATATACTATATTTATGCCTTGATAAATGCGACTACTTGAGAAATGATGTCTTCTGGTTGATTTTGCCCAGCACTGAAAAGCCCAGTGCTTTCTGAAGCTGTCCAAGGTGCTGATCTGTTAGGCAATTGGGGATAAAAAGCCATTTATGTTTACAACCATCCTCTGATTCCCACCTCTCTGAGCTAGTCACTGGATTTGTCAGAGAAATACAATTAGCAGTCATAACACAGGAGTGTAGACTTTCCTAGTTAGCAGACTTAGCTCTCTTTTTTTTGACTCCCTGTAATTGTCCCATCAAAACACTACAAGATATTGATGTAAAAGTCAAACTTTCAAAGGAACCTCAAATTTGAGAAAGAACAGGGCGTAATAGCAGGCAAATTTGGTTGGAATATATAACAAATATAAGTGCTAAAGCTAAATAAATAGGTAGATTTTTGTCCATCTAAGTTTCTTGAGACCATTCAAGAGCTTATTCAGTCAGACAGTGGAAGCAGGACATATTTGGGAAGCATTAAAGTTTTGAAATAATCTTTTTTGTTGTTCAAAGTAGTATTTTAGGCAGATTATTACAGCAACAATGGGGGAAATGGATTGGGGAGGGGGTAACCTGAAGGCAAGAAGATCAATTAAAATGCTCTTACAATGGCCTAAGTGAGAAGAACCAAGATTGAGGTACAATGGTTTTAATGGAAGTGGAAAACAGAAGCCAGATATACTGAATATAATAGAGGAAGAAACAAAAAGATTTGGCAACTGATTTAATGTGCAGTTTGAGGAAAAGCAAAGACTCAAAGACATCTGAAACTGAACTTTTTTTCTTCCCAATTTTAAACTTGTCATTTCTCCTGCCTTGTCTTTTTCTGCTGATAGCACTGTCTTCACAAGCTCCCAAACACATATCCTTTGAATCATCTTCAACCAAAATGTTTCTTGAGCACTGTGAGGCTCTTTGCTTTTATCACATTGTAGTTTGTGCTATGTGCTCATCTTATATTCTTTAGTAAAGTTTGTGTTCCTAAAGGAGAGGTTCTCTACTGTTGTTGTTCATTTCCAATATTTAACTTTATCTTTCTCAGTGCATATTATGGCATTCTGCAGATAATATGTACTTAATGCATATTTATGAAATGAATACACCAATAACTATTGAAATAAACAAGGTTTGGACTTCTTCAACTAACAGAAGAGCCATAACTAGTGCAGGATGAACAATACTTTGTTCTAAGACTGTGATATTCAGGGAGTCTGCTTCTTAACTAGGGTAATCAGAGCCCCAACTTATCTCATGGTCATAGTTATTATACTAACTAGCATTTTATGCTATTTTATAGCTTTTTTTTAGCTTTCTGCTTTTTTTAATTCTTTAAATAACTTTTTATTGACAGAACCCATGCCAGGGTAATTTTTTATAGCATTATCCCTTGCACTCACTTTTGTTCCAATTTTTCCCCTCCCTCCTTCCACCCCCTCCCCCAGATGGCAAGCAGTATTTTATAGCTTTTTAAAATTTGCAAAGCACTTTACAAATATCATCTCACTTGATTATCACAACAACTCTGGGAAGTGGTGCTATTGTTACCCCATTTTTTTTAAAAAAGGAGAAAACTGAAGTTAAAGTTGTGACTTACAGCTAGTGTCCATGGCTAGATTTGAACTCAGCTCTTCCTAATTCTAAGTCTAGTTTGCCCTGACAGCTTTTTCAATGACAACACTTGCCTGTGATCAACTATTCCAGGATTCTGTCTTCGTGGAGCTCTTTTCCCAATATCCATCTTCTTCCCTATTTTCTGCATGGATAAAGGCTGGGCTCCATTGAGGAGACAGGTCACCCCTTCTTCCAGTTGTGCTTGTGGTTTAACTAAGCTTTGGGCTAAGGCCTCCAACTCTCCCTACACTCTGAAAAACAGTAGCTCAATATGCCCCAGGGACAAAAATCCTTAGGTATAATTTTGAGAGAGTAAACCTATAGCAATCAATCTATAAGTTATGGACTCTGTCCTTTGGTGTGAATTTCCTGACTTTGATATCTCCTGATCATTTGATTCAACTCGACAAACATGTACTGTAACTATTATGGGCAAGGCTTTGGGGCAAGCAATAGAGATGCAAGAAAAAAATTTAAAAAAAATCTCTTCCATTAAAGGGCCTGAGAAGCAGAAAATTCAAGACCATGACCAAAATTTATGAAGCTGATAATTCAAATTCCTCTCCTCTAAGCTGGGTCACTTAACAAAGCAGTTGTAGATGCTAAAGTATTTTCTGGTAGCACAGATGCTATAGTCCTATAAGAAGTCAATGTTTTATTATACTGTGTCATAAAAATATTTGTTTTATTCCATAAATTAAAAATAAAATAAATTTAATAAAGCTTTTTTTTTAAAGAACTCAATATGGAAATCCACAAAAGTTGTGAGCTCATTATGCCATGAATTATGAGCATCCATATGAAAGGTTTTTATTGTTCTTATTCAGTTGTTTCAGTCGTACTTAACTCTTCATGAACCCATTTGTGTGTGTGTGTGTGTGTTGCCCATGGTCATACAACTAATAAGTATCTGAGGTCAGATTTGAACTTCCAAAGATGAGTTTTTTGACTCTAAGCCTAGTATTCTGTGCCCTATGGCACCACATAGTTGGTCACAATGATGGGGTATTAAGAACCCATGGGAAGTAAGGAGAAATGAGTTTGAGTCCTGTTTCTGACACATTTACTAGCTGTGAGTCTGAGCCCCTCATTTCTACTCTGTGGGATTCACATTTTCCATCTATAAAATGAAAGAGTTGGATTGGAAGCCAACCAAGGTCCTTTATGATTCAGATACTTTATTATTATTTTAATTCTCCAAGAGTTTAGTTTGATTTTGGTAAATAAAATAATCAAATTATAATTCTACTTGCTGATGTAATGAGGATTAATTTGAGAAAATACCAGAAGTAATTCTCTGCTTTAAGATGTGTAGTCAGTGGCTTCTAAAAATGAAACCTACATCTGTGACTGCCTCCTGAAACATATGTACAAAGGTTCTATCAAGCAACAAGAGTTTCTTCTTTGCAGAATCAAATGGAGTCTGACTAGTCATTTGAATCGTGATCTGGTAATAGCTGACATTTACACAGCATTTTAAAGTATGCAAATCCCTTTGCATACATTACCTCATTTAAGCTTCACCACTACCCTGAGAGATATGTATTAACAGGGATTATCCCCATTTTACAGCTGAAAAAAAATGAGCTTCAGAAAAGTTGAGAGATATGGCCAGGATTACTCAACAAGTAAGTTTCAGAAGTGGGATTTGAATTTGGGTCTTCCTGGCTCTAGCCATTACAGCCTTCTAACCAACACATGACCCTGACGGCCTATTTGGATTTGATTTCAACATTATCCTGTCCTAAGCCCAAATGCAACCTTAAAGTTGGATCCCATATTCCCCATTGTCATCCAGGTTAATTATTTCCAGTGAGTTCTTTAATGTACTGCACCACGTGCCACACACCAGAAGAGACACAGCCAAGATTAGCAAAACTTCTGACCAAAAGAAACTATGAGAGAGAAGGATCGCAGAGCATCGGCTCCAGTTCAAAGGACCTGGTCACAAGGTGGACCCATGGACCCATTGTTGTGCAATTTGCTTTGCTCTCAGACCAAAGGATTGCTCCCCACCTGCTCCTCTAGCTAAAAATGAAATGTCTCAACAATGAGAGCTTTCCACCCTCCTCACTCTTCCTACATTTACAAGTGGCTTCTTTAAGGAAGATCCTTCAGGACTTGAAAGAGTCATGATTTCATTGGTGTTGGGAGTCTTTTCACCAATAGATGAAAAGAACAACTTTTAATAAATGAGCTTTAGGAGTTCCTACATTAAAGTCCTATCCAGTCCTGAAGTTGTGATCCTATGACTAACAAACCCTCTGTACTTAGTACAATTGTCTATCTGCAAACATAAGAGAACAAATAAATGTAGGAATGATTGGAAAAAATGACTATGCATTGATTAAATGTGGGGCACTATACAAATCACTGAAGATATAAATACAGGCGGCACATTCCTTGGATTCAGGGAACTTACATTCTAGTAGAAGGAGGAAAGACATAGAAGGGAGCAAAGGATGGGGAGAGAAATGGAGGCAAAGAAGAGGGTATGTGCACAGCCTCTCAGCATTATGATTTAGAGATGGCCAGAAAATGATGTGGAGGGCTGAGAACCAGGCAAGATAAGAAGCTTCACCAATCAAAGCCTAGCCTATGGGCGAGGGAGCGAGGGGAGGGGAAGACAAGTTCTGAAGAAGTGAATGAGAAAATTAAACCACAGTGTATTATGAGAGCCTCTCCTCAAAGTTTGCACTTCATTAATATAGCCTTCAACAACCTATAGTCACCTCCATAGTCGGTTAGAAATATTCCCATTAGCTGAATGACTCTGTCTCTCTGTCTTTGTCTCTGTCTCTGTGTCTCTATGTCTCTCTCTCTTTGATGTAAATTCTCTCTCTTCCTCTCTCTTTCTCTCTCTCTCTCTCTCTCTCTCTCTCTCTCTCTCTCTCTCTCTCTCTCTCATCTGCCTTTATCATGATCCCAAAGCTCATTGATATGAGACTCTCTCAACACTAGTAAAGCTCAGTGCCACATAGTTACCTGAAGGGTGGGGCAGGCAGAATTGTCAGAAGAGAAGAGAGCTACAGTCTCTTTACTTTCTTTGAGTCTCTTGATTCACTTTGGGCTCCTTTGGCATCCAGCTTTGAGACAAAAGGTGAATGATGTCAAACTCGCTTCAGGTTACTCAAGGTTAAGTAAGATTTTGGAAAGAATCTGATATCAGAAGAGCCAGCAGTCTTCATCATGTCCCTATCCCAGCCCATTATACTAGAGGCTTCGAGATATTTCTCCTTGGGTGAGATCTTGGACTCAGTCTTACTTGAGGTGAATTACTTTGTTCCCAATAAGAGATCTCTACTCTCTATTGTCTGGTATATATTCCCCCTGTGTATACTTTCTCTGATTTCTGTTTTGCTATTAACTTGGACAAATGGGTTGATCACTGTTTACTATGTCTTTTTGCCATGGAACTGGTATTGGATGGGAAGGGAGAAAAGTCTTGAACATAAAATTTGGATTCTCATTTCTTCATTAATAATCAATAATTAAAAGTTTAATTTGAACCTGAAAATTATATTCCCTAAACTAGATATTTAAATATTCAGGAGAAGATAGATTTAATTCTAGCTTGGGAATTTCTCTCTCTGAGGAGAAGAGAGTGATGCTTCCCCTCCTAGTAGGACCTAAAGTTTTCTCTGGAGAAGGGAAGGGGAAGAAGAGACTAAATATGTCTATTCTGCCTCTCTTCAAGCCACACAAGGACACTCTCTTGCTACAAGGACAGAACAGTCCTGTTACATAAGATAGGGGAGAAGGGCTTAGGTGAGGAGAGCTATTCTCCCTGAGGTTGTTCTAGAATGAAGGTTATCAAACCTGAGGTCCATGAATTTGTGTTTTTGAATTTTTGACAATTATTTCAATCTAGTTTCCTTTACAATACTATGTGCTTCATTTTAGGCATTTAAAAACATGGCTCTGGGAAGGAAATTGATTACTATTCTGTCCCAAAGGGTCCATGACCCAAACAAAGTTAAGAACACCTTTCCTAACCTCGACAACCATAATTCCTTGTGTAATTGAGAGTGAGTCATAGAATCCTAGATTTAGAGCTAAAAGAGACCTCAAAGGCCTTTCAGCCCAACCCCTTCATTTTACAGGTGAGGGAAATAAAGCCTGGGGCTTAAATGATTTGTTCAAGATTACGAATCATGAATTTAGAACTGGAAAGGACTTCAGGGGCCATATATTCCAACCTTTTCATTTTGTAGGTAAAAAATCTGAAGTTCAGAGATCACAGGTCACACAATTAGTACCCAGTGCCCTTCCCATTGTATCATGATGCTTCTCAGCAATGTGATACCAATGACAATGGACCCTTCCTCCCACTCAATTGTGCTAGGTGTCTCTAAAGTAGCCTTGAACATAATGCGCCACTGTCAGCTTCTACCAGCCTTTTACCCACCACTCATTCTTCAAGGCTTCAATTACTTGGGCCCATTTTGCAAGGAGCATTTAATAAAGAAACTCAGGGTCAGTCAGAAGTTTGCTTCATGGCTTTCACTCAGCTTATTTGTCCAGATTTTATCTATCTGGGCAGATTTTGTGAAACAGACTGAGTCATCTTGTTGTCACTGCTGATCCTTGAGCTTTCATGATAATTCTTTATGATTAAGCTCTAACTTTCTCTCAGGAATTTCCCTTAACTTAAAAAGATTGAAAATGTCTTCCCAATAATGCTGACAGCATGGGCTAATGTAGGTCTTTGACTTCCCTCTTTTCCCAGCTCTGTATTTGCCTTTGTAAAGAATAGAATATGTTTATATGGAATAGTTGACTTGGAATGGGAAAAAAACCTGGGTTCAAATCCTGATTTCTCTCCTTAGTAGTTATGCAAATGCGGGGTATAAAATGGAAGTTGTTTTAATGGGTAATTCATACCATAAAGTTATCTACTAACTTTACAAATTTAAAGTTAGGGTCTGAACGACATAGAATGAATGGGATTTAGGGCATAAGATTAGTTAGCAAAGGCAAGAATGGAGGAAGTTAAATTGGAGAACTAAGAGAGAGCAGCGTCATGAAAGCCAAAGGAAGGGAGAAGACTCAGAAGAGAGGGTAGTCACCAATCCAAAGCATCAGAGGGGTCAGGGCAGGTGAATACTGAAAAAAAGGTCATCAGAATTAGTGATGAAAGGAAACTGGTTGGAATTCATTTTAGAATGTAAATAGTTTCTAAGCAACTTTAATTGTATCAATGTTTAATGTTATATTTCTAATAAAACAGTTCCTTTTTAAATGAAAGCCATTGGTGATGGCTACAGTAATATAAGTAGAAGGAACACTAAGTGATGTCTTAATCTCGGAGATTAGATGATGAAACATTTTCAACATATCTTAGGGGAGAACTGCTGAATTTAGAGGCAAGATATGGGAGCAAATCTTAGGACTATTGTCCCTTGGGTGAGAGGTCACTTAGTTTTCTGGGATTCAGTTTCCTTGTCTGTAAAAGAAGAAAGGGTAGAATGATCAGTGGTGTCAAAAGCAATTAGAAACAAGTCACTAAACTGTCCATAAAGACCCCTTACAGACTGAATATTGACTTAGAAAACTATATGTTAATGGTATCTGTGTCCTATTTCACTTTAATTTCTTTTGTCAACGATTTCCCAAATAAATTTTAATCTGATTTGGGCTGCACTGGGGAGTGTTGCAGGTCACTGTATGTTTACCACTTTTAGTGTAGATGTCTTCTAAGCTTCCTTTCCAATCTGAATTTATGTTATGTTACATGTATCGTTATGTATCATTTGGTCTTGTTTAACGATTAGAAGGGAAGCAACAAACTGGGAAAATATCTTCACAGTTAAAGGTTCTGATAAAGCCCTCATTTCCAAAATATATAGAAAACTGACTCTAATTTATAAGAAATCAAGCCATTCTCCAATTGATAAATGGTCAAAGGATATGAACAGACAATTTTCTGATGATGAAATTGAAACTATTACCACTCATATGAAAGAGTGTTCCAAATCACTATTGATCAGAGAAATGCAAATTAAGACAACTCTGAGATACCACTACTACACACCTGTCAGATTAGCTAAGATGACAGGAAAAAATAATGATGAATGTTGGAGGGGATGTGGGAAAACTGGGATACTGATGCATTGTTGGTGGAATTGTGAACAAATTCAACCATTCTGGAGAGCAATCTGGAATTATGCCCAAAAAGTTATCAAACTGTGCATACCCTTTGATCCAGCAGTGTTACTACTGGGCTTATACCCCAAAGAGACACTAAAGAAGGGAAAGGAACCTGTATGTGCCAAAATGTTTGTGGCAGCCCTGTTTGTAGTGGCTAGAAGCTGGAAAATGAATGGATGCCCATTAATTGGAGAATGGCTGGGTAAATTGTGGTATATGAATGTTATGGAATATTATTGTACTGTAAGAAATGACCAGCAGGATGAATACAGAGAGTCTTGGAGAGACTTACATGAACTGATGCTAAGTGAAATGAGCAGAACCAGGAGATCATTATACACTTCGACAACGATATTGTATGAGGATGTGTTCTGATAGAAATGGATTTCTTTGACAAAGAGACCTAACTGAGTTTCAATTGATAAATTATGGACAGATACACTCAAAGAAAGAACACTGGAAAATGAATGTGAACTATTTGCATTTTTGTTTTTCTTCCCAGGTTATTTTTACCTTCTGAATCCAATTCTCCCTGTGCAACAAGAGAACTGTTCGGTTCTGCAAACATATATTGTATCTAGGATATACTGCAACATATCTAACATATATAGGACTGCTTGCCACCTAGGGGAGGGGGTGAGGGGAGGGAGGGGAAAAATCGGAACAGAAGCGAGTACAAGGGATAATGTTGTAAAAAAAATTACCCTGGCATGGACTCTGTCAATATAAAGTTATTATAAAATAATATATATATATATATAAATAACTTTTTGTCTTCACAAAAGGGAGAGAGAGGAAAGGATTCTGTTTCCAGAAGTAATTAAGGTATAAATACAAAAGGCATCATTAAATTTTATTTCAAAAGCTTCAGTGACTTTTGAAAGAATCATTTTTATAGTGTTATAGACTTACAAACCAGATTGGGAGGGACTAATGAGTGACTGGCTTGAGAGGAATTGGTAACTAAAAAGTACATGATTATTTCTAAAATTTTGGCAATGAAAAGGACACTCATTTGTGTGTGGTTGTATTGATGTATTATAAATGAAGGCTTTCCAGACATAACTAAGAGGGAAAGGAAATAAGGATTGGGAATCCCATGCACTGTGACAAGTGAGCCAAACTGGGATCAGATGCTAGTTTAAGATTAGGGTCAGAAATCTGCAATTACTCTATCAATCTATCAAGAAGTCCTTATTCTGGTCCAGCATTATACTTTGTGAATGAAAGAGGTATAAGACATATAAATGGATTTCGAGGCAGATAAAAGTTTTTAGTACAGGGGAAAGCAGAGTATTTTTATAGACAGAAGCAATTAAGTAGAACCCCTTTTATATATGTTATCTCATTGAATCTTCAAGATAATCTTGAAAGGAAAGTCTAGCCTTGGCCCCATTTAACAGATGAGCTAACTTTCTCCTCCCAGTGCCTAGCATAGAATTGTGCAGAGGTGGGTCTTATTAAATGCATTTTGAAGTGAAATAAATCTCAAATCATAGAAAAGGAAATTCAGCACCCTGAATTCCATAGACTGTATTTCTGAGCCAGAAGGAAAATATGTAGCCTCCTTAAGATGATGGAATAGACAAATCTGAGCAAAAACTTTCCTTATTCTCCAGTCCAATAATGGGTTTGCTCAGGTGCATGCCCAATCATGGATCAGGCAGCTGGGCATTTTGTTGCTTGGTCAGTAGCTGTGTCACTCCCTGACCTTTCATTCACAATTGCCTGGGGAAAATCAACTAAAAAGAAGGGTACTTCTTGAATTAAGTTTCTAACTTCTTCTAGACTGAATCCTATTCTGAGATAATATTAACAGCAAAACCTTGAAATTCAGTTTAGATGGCCAGAGGGTTAATATCTTCAAAAGATTTCTCTCCAGTGAAGTCCTCTTCCAATGCCTCGGTACTATGTGAGGATAATAAGAACAAAAACGACCACAAAGCTACAATTTGTATAGCACTTTAAGCAAAGCACTTTGCAAATATTTCATTTTAATCTAACAAGAGCCCCGGAAGTTAGGAGCTATATTATTTTCTCCATTTTACATATAAGGAAAGTGAGGTAGTCAAAGTCACCACCTTGCCTAGGATATCATAATAAGGAAGGATTTAGGATCAAATTAAAAATGAGAATCACTATTCTAACATTGTGTCACCCAAATGCCTCAAAAAAAAAAAAGAGGCCAAAGAAATGCAAAATAATAGTCTCTCAGCTCTATTCCAGAGCTAGACCTATAAACTATCTGATTTCAGAAAGAGGGCCACTAACAATTGCAGGAATCAATTAGAATCATTTGAAGGAGGTAGCATCTGAGTTAAAGATGGAAGGCTCCAAAAGACAGAGATGAGGAAGAGGAGTATTCCAAGCAAGGGGTGGGGGGGAGAGTGAAAGACACAACATGGAAACACTTCCTCTGTGGGTCCAGTGAAAAGTTGTGGGAATGGTGTCCCAGAATTCATCTAACTAAATTCCAGAATAGAGAACCCATTTAATTCACCATCTGCTGAGCCACAAGGAAGATGACTTTCAAAAGTAACTCTCAGAGACTTTCTCCCAAATCATAGGAAAAAGTATCCATAATGGGAGCATCTATCTACTTGGATTAATTCATTTGATTTTTAGTTAAACTCAGGATCTTGGTGAGACTTTCCCTGCTCGAAGTTAGAATACCATCTGATTTTATAACATTATATATATATATATATATTACATACATATAACATATATGTTATATATAAATTATACATATATTATTTTGTATATCATTTCTTATATATAAATTGTTATGTTATATATAACATATATAAATTATAATAATTAAGCTTAGAGAAGAATTGAGAAAATTTATTCTCCTCCCCTCTTTGCAGAGATGACTCCAAGAGTGGAATATTGCATGCACTGTTAGAAACAATTGCTGTATTGCTTGGTTTGCTGAACTGGTTTTTTCCTTTTCCTTTTTTTAAATTCTTTGTTACAAGGAATGACTCCCTGGATAGGGGAGGATATAATCAGAAATGGTGATATAAAGGCAAAAGAAATTAACAATTAAAAAAAAAAGAACAGTGCCAGAATTATCCCCATCTTCATGATCTTCTTCAAGCCTAGACAAAAATTTTCCCACTCATGACTTGGGTGCTAATTACTGTTTATATTCTGAGTTTAATTTTGAGTTGAAAAGCTGCTGCTGCAAATGTTGCCTCCCATGAGTAATGATCAGAACCCTGGTGCTTTTAGAGTCATGAGAAGGAAAGGTAAGATTTCATCATGAAACTATCACTAGACTAGAAGAGAGACTGGGGTTTTGACCCTCATTTACTGTGTGACCAAGTCACCTTACCTTTGTGAACCTCAGTGGATCCACAAGTAAAGTCAGAGCTGCCTTACAAAATCTATCTGGTCCTTTCCAATTCTAAAAGTATCACACAATTATAAGATTTTGCTTTTATTAACAAGATAGAAATGACATCCCCAGATAATTATTAGTAAATCTTTTGTATTGAGTCAAGATCAGCCTCTCTGTATTTGTTCTTGCTATTTGGTCCTTGATCTCCAGAGAGATGCTTTTGGCGTGAATCTTCTGAGCTGTGGAATATGGAGAACTACTGGTACAAAGGAAAATAACTCTCCCTTGGACTTCAGACTTCATATCTCCTACTGTGTTCTGTCCTTTGAAAATAGAGGAGTGGGGTCCTCCATTCAATGATAAATATTCCCATACCTTCACATCCTAAACTCCTTCACACTATACCTTCACACCTTAAACTCCTGTAAATCACCATCCAAACCCCATTGCACAATCCCTATTACCTGATTTTTCATTTCCATCACCCTCAACCCTCCCACTCTGAAGCTTCATCCCAACTCCACCCCACTCTTCTACTGTGTTCTCTAGAATGCCTGTTCCATAGGCAATAAACTTCCCTTCATCTTAAATTTTTTCCTTTCCCTTTTCATCCATCTCCTAGCTCCCACTAAAATTTTGCTACCCTCTTATGACTCAGTCCCTTTCCAGTACTGGCCACACTTTCACTCATTTTTCTTGGTTCACTGGTCAAAGCTAGGGAGTTGGAATACTCATTGTTTTCCATTGTCATTTCCAGGTTCTCCCCTTTCCACCATTTTCATGCTGTTCCTATTTATCACTCAAGCAAATTAATGATAGCTATTGTCTAAAGACCCCCAAGTCATTCCCATTTCTTCTTCAATAAGTAAAATACTTGATATTATTTTTTTCTCCTCTCCAACCCCTGCCCTTGGAGCTGCAGGGAATATATCTGTGTGTGTGTGTACATATGTATATGTCTGTATGTATATACATACATATGTATATATGTATGTATGTATTCTTCCCAGGATACCTTAATCACTCAGTTCCTCAACCTATTCACTTTCCATGAATAATTTTTCCATGCAACTTCAGCCACGCACAAAGGTGATCGAACCCTTGATGTTTTCATTACCCACAAATGAATTACCTCCACATTTAAGAATTCCACAATCCACTTTTCCAACTATAATCTATTGGCTTCTCACATCTCCCTCTGCCCTCTCTCACAAAATCCTATTCGTTGTGTATACCATGATCTCTAATCTCTTGACCCATCAATTCTCTCCTAGGCCATCTCCCCTGCACGAGTTACTTTTTCCCTGGTTTTCCATCTTAACTCATTGGTAAACCAAATCAGTCATATAATGTCCTTTTCTCTTGAATTCATGACCCTTTATTATATCATGAGTTACACCTAGTTAAGCCCCAATTTTGGATAATTCTCAGCTATTTGCCACCTTCACTCAAATACACATGCTCTGAATGAAGGTGAAAATAATTATGCAACCATTCTGATTGGGTTCACTGCAAATTTATCTTATACAAGCTCAATTGGGCTCTCACTACTATTAAGCAATCCTACTGTATCTCCCTTATCAAAAAATTTTTCCACTCTCCACAATGACTCTTCCTTGCCATTTTATTCCCCCTCAAAAATTTCATGGCTCCCTCTTGCTTCACACTCTCACTGAGACCCTTGCCTCATATTTTATGAAAGAAATTTAAGCCATTCTCTGCAAACTTTCTCCTCTCTCCCTCCATCTCTCTGTCTGTTTCTGTCTCTGTCTCTCTGTCTCTGTCTGTCTGTGTCTGTGTCTCTGTTTCTCTCTGTCTCTGTCTCTCTGTGTCTATGTTTGTGTGTGTGTCTCTCTCTCTCTGTCTCTGTTTCTGTCTCTGTCTCTGTCTCTGTCTCTCTCTGTCTGTCTCTCTATTTCCCTGATGATCAAATTTATGGTCTGTGGAAATCACTTTACTAGCTAAATAGAGAATGGATTGCAGTAGGGGCGATTTGAGGCAAGCAGACTTCTCAGGCTCTTGCAATGTCAGATGATGAGATCCTGTACCAGAGTGGTGGCTGTGTCAGAGTAGAGAAAACAACAATTTGGGAGATAATGAAAAGGTGAAATATAGAGGTTTGGGCAACAGCTTGGACATGAAGCATAAGAAAGAATGAGAAATTCAGGATGACTCATAAATTGTGAGCCTGAGGGACTGGAAGGATGGTGTTTCCCTCAACAGTAATACTGAAGGTAAGAAAACACTAGCCATATCCTGAGAAGGAACTAACTGAGTCTGAATGAAGATCGAAGCTATCTCTATTTCTTTCTCCATCTCTCTATTTTAAATTTAATTTTTCTTGAGGGTTTTTATTTTCCTTAGGATGGGATATCTATGTTTATTTTTTCACAACTTTACTTTATGGAAATGTTTTCTATAATTTCACATGTGGTTTCTTAATTGTGAGTGCAGATAAGGGAGGAAACCTAAAACTCAAAAAACTTAAAAAAAAACAAATGAAAAATTTGTTTTGAATGTGACTGGGGAAAAATATTAAATAAATAAAATTAGAATTGAAAAAAAAGTCTTTGCTCATTAATTTCTTCTGTCAACTGAATGTTAATCCCCAAGACCTCATCTCTACCAGTAGTATCACAGAGCCACAATTCAATCTGACTCTTGGAATTATTCTATTCTTGGTTGGGAACCATCTGCTCCACCACTATTCCCCTGAGAATCTCATCCTCCACCCTCCTGTTACCTGGACTTTCCACTTGACATTCAGAAAACATGACCATGATTTCTCCTTCACTGGTTATCTCCACCAAATAGAATGTAAGTTCCTTGAGTACAGGCACTGATTTGATATACTATTTTGATCCCCCATCCCTAGTACAGTGTTTGGCATATAGTAAACACTTAATAAATGTTTTTGCATTCCATCTCTTCCTCCCAGTTTTATAATTTTGGAAAAAACCACAACCTTGTCCATTGACCTGAAAGAACAAAGGTGTTCCCCCACACACACTCCTTTGATTCATACTACCTATATGATGTTATGAACAATCATTCAGACTCTTTGGGCATCAAATTCCTTCATCTGTAAAATAAGAAACTTGGAAAAGAAGATTTCGGAATTTTCTTCCAGCTCTAAATTTAGTGTGATCTTGGCTGACCCCTTTTCTGTCTGAGCCCCAGAGATTCCTGTTGTGACTTTACCGGAGTGAATGTTTAACAACCATTTCTGGAGATAGGGGATGAAAACAATGTATGTTTTCTTAAATTTAATCTCCATTATTGATAGTAATTATTAGCATAATCTGCAATGTTATTTGTGTTCTTCATTCTAAATAATAAACAAAATAATACATTAAATCTTGATTTATAGTTTGCCTATTTCCAAGTTACAATTCCAAATTCCAAGTGGAATTTCCAATTCCACTTACACAGAACATTTAACAATCAGCTTTGAAAAGTTGGGTCAGGCTGGAGCCAACACACCCTTGCTTTAGGTCAACCTTACAACCTTACAACTTACAACATACAACTTTACAACCTGTTTCCTTGACCCTTGCTAAAAGTTTCTCTGGCCCTGATTCTTTCCACATTCTGGTTATCTCTCTGGAGGTCTACCTTGAGTCCTCCTTCGTTTGACTGCCTTTTACAATCCTAACTGGACTTTCTGAAGTTTTAACACTAATTGATGTATACATCTGACTCAGCTTCCTGAAAGTAATAGGAAGAGTGCTGGCTTTAGCAGTGCAGGTCCCGGATTCAAATCCCATCTCTGCCATTTATTAGCTGTGTGACCTACTGATCTCTTACTTTTTCTGAGCCTCTGTTTCCTAGGTGCTTACACTAGATGCCCTTTAATATTTGTTCTAACCATAATTCTTAGTTCTTTCACTGTGAGCATACAGGTCCAGTCTCTTAAGGATCTTGCTGTTCCTCCTACACAGAGCTCCACAACTTTGCACTGTCTGTATCTCATGCTTGGAATGCCATCCCTCATCCCCTCTACTTTTTCATTTTTCTGATTTCCTCTAAGAGTCTACTTAAGTCCCACTTTTAGTAGAAGACCTTTTCCTGATTCCCTCCATCTACCAATGCCTTCCTCTCTTGATGTACCTTCCATTTACACTGTAGGTGTTATTTACATATTATCTTCCCCGTTAAAGCATAAGTTCCTTGAGAGACTGGTTTTTGCCTTTCTTTGTATCCTCAGTGCTTAACATATTGCCTGCCACCTAGTAAAGACTTAATAAATATTGCTGACTGACCACTGACTTTTCAGCTGACTGATCAGGCAGTGTAATCTTGCTTCTCCTTTATGGTAATCGTTCTTGGAGCTTGCTGGAAATGGAACAGTCCTCCTTTCTCTTCAATCTTCACTGGCTCCCTTGGTCCCACATCACTGCTTCTTTTTCTTAACAGCTAACTCTGGAAATTTTTTCCCCTGATAACTGTATGGAGCTCTTAGATCAGTGACATACAGATAATTTACTCAATAGTCATGAGTGACTCAAGTCTGGTGGCACATGCCTGCTGCTAGCAAGGCTAAGGCTGGTAGTTTACTTAAATAGAAGAGCTCTGACCTGCATTAACATTAAAACTAATCAGCTATCTATTGAGTCTGGCAACAATGATGAGCCCTTGAGGAATAAAAAGGCTACCAGGAAAGGGCAAACTTACACAGTCATTAAACATTTAGCAGCATACTCCTGGCTGAAAGATAATCAGAATTATAGGACATCACATTATTTTGCAGATGAGAAAACTGCCTGAGATCTTATAGCTAGTAAGTGCCTCAAGCAGGATTTGAATCTAAGCTTTCCAAATCCAGAATTCTGCATCATAGTCTGCAACAATGAGAGAATATATTCATATACTGTACCAGATATAAAAGCATATGTTGTAGATAGATAAATAATGGAATACATGAGTGATGTTTCATATCTACTGGAGCATTAACAATTAATTCCTCATCTATTACTAGGAACTCCTTTCTAAAGCAGCTCTCTTAAATTTAGAATAAATTCTTTCCTATTTTAAAGATGTAGTCTGTTGAGCTCCAGGCTTGCAATTGGGAAATTTTGAGTTTAATTCAATAAATATTTCTTAAATGCCTACTACATGCTACACACTAAGCTAAGCAATTTGCAAATATCATTTCATTTGAGTCTCTCAAAAACCCTATTATCATCTACATTTTACTGGTAAGGAAACTGAGGTTGTAATTTTCTCAGGGTGAAGCCACATGTGATCTCAGATTTTCCTGACTTAAGTTCTAAAACTCTATACACAGGGCCACATAGCAATCCCTAGAAACTCTTATCATTCTATAATGTTCTCTGGTTCGGTTTTCTTGGGGTCTCTGGAAGCAGCCTTCGTTTCAGTTCAGTAATCACCACAAGAACAGCCAGGTGTTAAAATCCAAATTCTTTATTGTCTCCTTCCTGGGACTGGGCAGCTTTCTGGAGGGCCTTTTAGACCGGCCTTGGTTTCAGTGGGGGAAGTACAGGAAGCCAGGCCAGCTATAGGAGCCTGACTGAAGGTGAAATGAATTTCTGTCTCCTTGGCTCTGAGAGCTTCTAGTTCACTTGTCCTCTATGGCTCTCAGTCCCTGCTTGTATGCTCCACACTGAGTATAAACCAAGCATTATTTGCTGTAAGATTAAATCAATCATACTGAACCATGCTAAACTAGACAACCATTGTCTCATCAATTCTACCTAGTTAGCACCTTGTAAGCATCCTTATTTCAAGTTCAGAGTTCTGACCCATAACATCGCTCTATCTACATACTGTTTTGAATTTCGTCTCAGGACTGGTTCATTACCATGGAGAAATTTAATGGACTAGACTATTTTGCAACCTAGCCCCAGAAAACAACCTTGAATTGAATCAATTGAAGCCATCAGAGAATGCAAACAGAAAGTAGGTTTTTTCCAGTCAGTATCCTGAATAATCTCCCTTTAATTCTAGGTGGGATTAAACTGTCTTCAAGTAGCCAGAAGATTCATTTCCTTAGTCCATTGTCTTAGAAACAAGTTGTCCATGTTTATAAAGGAAAAGGAAATAGGTTGACCTGTGACAAATACAGGGATTTCTCTCTTAGTCATTTTTGGCAAGATTCTTGCTAGAGTTTCCTCCTTAATAGATCGCTCCTTCGCTTGGAAGATGGTCATCTACCTGAGAGCCAATGAGGCATCGGAAATGACTAAGGAATGGTTGCCAGGATGTTTACTGACCGAACAGGTCAGCAGAACAGGCAGGAGAAATGCCAAGAACAGAATAGAGGTCTGTATACAGTGTTCATGAATCTGATCAATTTTGATACTGTCAGTTTTGAGGGCTTGTGGAAAAGTATGGTGAAATTTGCTCGGAGAAGTTCATCTGTATTATTTATCTATTTCATGACAATATACTTATATTGGTTCTGGATAATGGTTGACGCTTTCATGCTTTCCCAGTCATCAATGGAGTGAAGCAGTGTTACGTGCTTGATCCCATGATTTTTTAGCTTGATGTTTTTTGTGCTGTGGTCAGATGACTTCATCAAGGATTAAAATGACATCAAGGTCAGCTACCATATTGATTATAAATTATTTAATTTGAAAAAGCTACAAGCCAAGACTAGAGTGGAAGGAGAGTTACTGAACAACTTCTTGTGTGAACCTCTAAGGTTGAGATGCATCAGAGTATGGATAGATTCTCTCTTGCTTGTGATAATTGTAGATGAAAACTCAATGCCAAGAAAACAGAGGTTCTCCACCAGCCAGCAATGCATCTTCCATACATGGAACCATTAATTATAACAAATAAAGAAATTTTGAATGCTATAGATAAATTCACTTAAATTTCTACATAGACAAGAAGGCTAATCTGCTCATTGCAAGAGTTAGTTCACTGTTTGGGAAGATCTAAAGGAAAGTATGGAAGAGCAAAGATATTAATTAGGCTGCTTACCAAGGTGAAAGTCTACAGAGCCATTGTGCTGACCCCATTATTGCACGCCTATGAAAACTGGACAGTCTACCAGCAGAAAACTGACTTGCTTCCTTTCAAATTGTTTTAGGAAGATTCTGAAGATCACCTGACAAGATAAGGTACCAGACACTGTGGTCCTTTCTTGAGTTGAACTGTCAAGCATTAAAACTCTACTGAAGAGAGTACAACTCCAATGGGCTGGCCACACCATTTCAAATGCCAAATGATGTTTACCTAAAAGATTCTTTTACAGAGAATTCACATAAAGGAAGAGCTCATGTGGAGGTCAGGAGAAATGATACAAGGACAATCTCATGATCTCTATGAAGAACTCTGGAATTGATTGCATGACATGAGAGACACTGGCAAAGGACTACCCAGCATGGTGCTGTGCTCTGTGAATAAAATAGAACTGCAGTAGTTCAAAAGAATTGTGAGATGCATAAATTTAGAGCTAACTCCTCTTCAAATGTTCATATGGACTATTTGTGCCTGATCTATGGTAGAATCTTCTAAGCTGGTATTGTTCTTGTCAGTCACAGTCAGACACGCTGTACCTTGATCCCAATGTTGTGATATCATTTTAGTTCCCTTCCAGTATAAAGAAAAACAGCAAATAAGCTGTCCTCAAGTAACCAAAAGATTCTTTTCCTGAACTTGTGGTCTTAGAAACAAATCCCTCACCAATTGTCTACATATTCAAATGGTCATTTATCAACAGAAAATTTAATAAAATATTAAATACTAATCTCCTTTTTATAGTTTACCAACCTCTGAATTCTTCTATTATTCAAAGATTTATGTTTCTTATTCAGAACCCAGGGGGAACTAATGTTCATCTATGCAGAGCAAGTCACTGGGTTTGATCTAGCACCACCTCATTTGTCTGTTCCTGATTGTTTAAATAATACAAAATTTTAAACAAGGGATTGTAGGATGTACAGAAGAACATTGAATTCTAGAATTGACCTGAAAAGGACCTGGGAGGCCAACTAATCCAATCCCATTATTTTAGACATTTAACCAAGCAATCTATGTCATGCAGTGGATAAAGCACTCAGCCTAGAGTCAGAAAGACTCATTTTTATAGTTCAAATCTAGCCTCCAACACTTAGTAGCTGTGTGACTCTGGGGAAGTCACTTAACCCTGTTTGCCCTAGTTCCTCTGCTGGAAAATGAGCTGGAAAAAAATAACAAAATTCATTTGGAAGAACAAAAACTAAAAGATATTAGGGAAATCATGAAAAAATGTGAAAGAAGGTAATCTAGCCATTCCAGATCTCAAACTGCATTATAAAGTAATTATCAAAGTAATTTGGTAGTGGCTAAGAAATAGGGTAGTAGACCAGTGTAACAGATTAGGTACAAATTGCATAATAAACTAGTGTGTGATAAACTCAAAGATCCAAGCTTTTAAACAAAAAAACTCATTATTTTACAAAATTTCTGGGGAAAATAATATAACAAAAACTAGGCATAGCAGAAACTAGAAATAGCAATTTTTTATGCCATATATCTAGAGAAGTTCAAACTGGGTACATGGTTTACACATAAAGAATGATACCTATAAGCAAATTAAGAGATCATGGAATGGTCTATCTGTAAAATTTATAGATAAGAAAAGAATTTAGAACTAAAGAAGATGTAGAGAGCATTACAAAATGTAATATAGATCATTTTGATTATATAAAATTTCAAAGATTTTGCACAAGCAAAACCAATCCAACCAAAATCATAAGGAAAGCAGAAAACTTGCGACAAGTATCTGTAATGCAAGTCTCATTTCTCAAATATACAGATAAGAGTCAAATTTATAAAAATACACTTGGTTCCCCGTAGACAAATGGCCAAAGGATATGAACAGGCAGTTTCCAGTAAAGAAAAAATAGTTATCTATAGTTATATAAGAATGCTTTAAATCACTATTGATTGGAGAAATGCAAATAAAACAATTTTCAAATACTACCTCACACTTATCAGGGTGACTAATATGACCAAAAAAGGAAAATATTGGGTGTTGGAGGGAATGTAGGAAAACTGGGATACTTGTGTACTCATGTTAGTGGAGTTGTGAATGATTCATCCCTGCTAGAGAGTAATTTGGAACTATGCCTAAAGAACTATAAAACTGTGCATACCTTTGATCCAGTAATTCCACTACCAGTTATATAGGTTTATAACCCTAGGGAAAGGATTAATTGAAAAAAAATATTTATAGCAGCTCTTTTTGTGATGACTTAAAATTGAAAATCAAAGGGATATCCATTAATTGGGGAATGGCTAAAAAAACTGTGGTATTTTATTGTAATGGAATATAATTGTACTGTAAGAAATGACAGCCAGGATGATTTCAGAAAAACATGGAAACATTTACATGAACTGATGCATAGTGAAGTGAACAGAACCAGGAGAAAGTTGTACACAGTAACAGCAATATCCTTCAATTAGGAATTGCAAATGACTTAGCTATTCTCGATCATACAATCATCCAAAATAATCCCAAAGAACTATAGAATGAAGCATACTATATGCCTCCAGAGAAAGTACCTTATTGATTGAATATAATCTGAAGCATGAAAATGGTTTACATATTTGCACATGTATAATCTATATCCTATTGCTTAAAACCTCAGGGAAGGGGAGGGATAGAATTTAGAACTTAAAATTTTAAATAATTTAATAAGAATTATTAAAATTATGAAGAAGGAAACCACTTCAGTCTCTGCTAAGCAAACCCCAAAAGAGTTGGCTGTGACTAAAAATGACTGAACAACAACCACCAAGGATCATAGAGGTACCCTATATGCCTCACATGACAAAACTGGGGATCTAGCTCTAAATCTAGTGCTCTTTCCATTACACCATGTTATTTGATTATTCAGAAAAATACTGAAAAGAATATTGACTTTGGAATAGAAGTACTAACTTCAATCCACGAATCATTTATCTTCTCATCTAGAGCCTACCCAGAACATTACTTAAATATACCAACTGCATTTGAACACAAATTCTCAACAAACACTTTTCCCTCTGCCCTTTCCCTACAAATTCATCTTTTCCTCCCTTGATATTCATTTGAATTGGCTTTTTCTTGATTCAGGCTATCAAGAGAATTCACTTTGTACCGATGATGTCTATTTCTGCCTTTAGATTCCAAAATCCCTCTTGAGAGACTTGCAATCTGCCACCACTAATCACCATTGCATTAGATTCAGGATATTGCTAACCAGGATTCCTATGAAAAAATTATCAACCATGGTTATAGCCTTCAATAGACCTACTCCCTAATTTGTAACTAGAATGTAATCAGTCAGAATTAATTAGACATTCACCATATTCCTGGGATAACTAGGTGGTGCAATGGATAGAGTGCTAGGCCCAGAATCAGAAAGACTCATCTTTCTGAGTTCAAATCTGACCTCAGACACTTACTAGCTGAGCAAATCACTTAACCCTGTTTGTATCAGTTTTCATCTCTGTAAAATGAACTGGAATGGAAATGGCAAACCAATATTTTTGCCAAGAAAACCTCAAATGGGGACCCAAAGAGTCAGAAATAATTAAACAACAAACTATATTTCCAGCATTTGCATTCACATATTGCTATTTTTTTTCTTAGCCTTGAATCGTGGATTTAGCTCAAAGGAATTTAAGAGGCTACCTAATCCAGTCTTTCCATTTACAGAAGAGAGAACTGAAATTTGGTGGGACAAAGTGATTTTTTAAAGATCATACAGGTAATGAATGACAGAGGCAGGATTTTAACTAGCCCAACCAGCAGATCTTTTCTATAAAAAAGGACAAATAAATCTCCAGGAAGATTAAATAATAGAACTACTCTACAGGCATTTCTCACTTTTTGTGTTTTTATTTTTAATAGGTCACTGCCCGATTCAAAGAATATTTTTAACCTGTGATATTCATATGTAGCCTTCATATGCCTCTGTGAGTATAGATGAAACCAAAAAGGGAAAAATGATACTTATCTCTCTGGCCCCCATCTTTGGAATGTGAGTATTCCTGGCCAGTTCCAGACACACCTTTTTTTTTTCTTCTACCAGGTAAGTTCCTTCTCCCTCGTCACTGTCCTGAAATCCACCCCTGCAGAGTACTTTGTGTCTAGTGGAGAGGGGAGAGGAGCAGGACAAGTAATTGAGACAATGTGATCCAACAGCCCAGCCTTGTCCCAGATAACAAAATAGTATTCTGGTTAATTTTAGCTTGCGGGCAGAAAAACTCCATGTTCTTTTTGGTTCTGTCTTTTGGGAAGTTGATCCAAAAAATTGTGATTAATCAAATCCGTAATATTCTTTTTTTTTTTTTTTTTGGTTGGGGCAGTTGAGGTTAAGTGACTTGCCCAGGGTCACACAGGTAGGAAGTATTGTGTCTGAGGTAATCTGAACTCAGGTCCTCCTGACTTCAGGGCTGGTATTCTATCCATTGCACCAACTAGCTTCCCCAAACTCATAATATTCTTGCTGATTTTTTGGCCCTATCTAAATTTGTCTTATTGTTTAGACAGAATCAAGCTTCTGTCATCATTTCTATATACTGAATACTACTAAGAACATGAATTGATCCAAAAGAACTTACGACTGGTTTTTTTTTAATATCTAGAGAAAACAAGTCTTGATGCCAATTAAGACAGAAGGTATAAAAACACCTTGAAAAGACAGAGAAAAACTTTGCAGTAAATTTCTTTCATTCAAGGCAAGAAGATAATACTGGAAATAGTCCATTTGGTACCTATTCTCCCAATTGGCTCAGACACCCATTGAGCACACTAAAAGTAGAAACAACTATGGCATTATAGGTTCAGTCAGTGGCCTCAGGAGCAAAAGTCGTGCCTCAATGCTCAGATTCTCTGATCTCCAGTCTCCTGTTCTAGCCACCATTCCTTGGTGAATAGGAATACAGCCACTGATACTCCTGCTGTTGTTAATTTTTCTCCATTCACTCATGAATTTTTTAGTCTAACTTTGGAAAATGACAAATGCTACAAACCAGGGTTTGATTTATTGTTTTGTTAATGATCTAGATGTAAGAAAATTATGTAGGAAATATTAATAAAGCAGATTAAATTTAAAGGTGTATTGTGTGTTTTCAGAGAGCCAATTGTTAAACATTTACCAACAGATTAAAATTTAAATATGTTCTGACATGACCAATACAGATGTATGTTTCACATGACAGCACATGTATATCCCAATATTAAATTGCTTGTCATGTAAGAGGAGATGGGAAAAGGGAAATAATTTGGGAATTAAGTATATTTAAATGAATGTTAAAAAAAATGCTTTCGGGGCAGCTAGTTGGTGTAGTAGATAGAGCACTGGCCCTGAAGTCAGGAGGACCTGAGTTCAAATCTGTGCTCAGACACATAACATTTCCTGGCTGTGTGACCCTGGGCAAGTCACTTAACCCCAATTGCCTTAGCAAAAAAAAAAAAAAAAATCTTTCATGTGTAATCAGAAAAAAAAGATTTAAAAAAATGTGAGTTTTTTGGAAAATCATTTGTTAAGTATTTACCAGCACACCCCTGACTGTGCCCCTACCTTGTGGTTTTAGGTGCTAATGAAATATGAATTTCTTCCCAAAGATAACATGCTGAGTGATATGCCAAGCCAGAATTGTTGTTGTTGTTGTTGTTATAGTTACTATGAACACTGCTTACTGCACACTAAAATGGGAAGTACAACCCCCATCTTGAGACTTCTTTCCTAAACAGGAAAAAAAAAAAAAAACAATGTAGTAAATAAATGCTGGTAGTGAGAGGTTTGTTGTAAGCTTTTGTGTTAAAGTGTCAAGAATCCATAGCTTTCTTTGGAGCACAAAAGTTTATAACTTTACACCTAGCCCCCTTTCCATTTCTCAGAAGCTCTTCCTCACTTCTCATCCTGAGATTCCTCATTCCCATTAAAGTCCTTCTAAAGATATTTCTTAATGCCAAAGATGAACAGATTGTCTACCATGTCTCACTTAAGACTTACACAGCACCTGACACATAGGTAGGTGCTTAATAAATGCTTACTTGTTGATTGATTAACTGCTGCCTCCCAATGTCATTTTCTGTTTAGCATTTTCGAGTTAGTTACAAAATATAGAGGTTTTATAAATACATATTTACAGAACCATGGGTTTCCTCCCAGACAACAGGACTTTACATCTGAAGCTACTAAATATCTTAACTTTCCATCTAAAGCTACTAAGTATCTCAACTTTCCATCTAAAGCTACTAAGTATCTTAACTTTCCATCTAAAGCTACTAAGTATCTCAACTTTCCATCTAAAGCTACTAAGTATCTTTACTTTACATCTGAAGCTACTAGGTATCTTAACTTTACAACTGAAGCTACTAAGTATCTTAACTTTGGCTCCCTTAATGACTAGTCTGAAGTATGGAAAAACTTTTTTGATCTGGAAACATATGCCCTAGCCTAAGGGGATCTTAAATCCTTAAGAACACTTTGGGATGGAGGAAACACAGCTTAGTGATATACAATGATGTGAAAAAAGAGCTTTTAGCTCCAGATAATCAAGGGAAATCCATTCCCCCAAATACAAGTCCCAAAACTCATCATTTGGCAGTGAAATCAATATTGGTGCTTGAATCGGCTTTGAGGAAGACCAAAGGAAGAACTTACTTTCTGCTATTTTTAGAATTGATGTACCATGGCCCAAATCACTCCCTTGTGAGAAGTTCTGGGTAGTGGAGGAGAGAGTTAATGGTGGGTAAGGCTCTGAGAAATTTACAGTAGCTAGTCTATCCTGGGCCAGAATTTTCCTTTACTCTCTTCCCTGTTATCTCTATGTACAGCCTTAGCTGCTGTCAGAAACTTGTATGACATCTGTGTTCCCTTGGAAGTAGAAGCAAGAGGAGACGGTCTTTGGTCAATAGTCAGGTCTTTGACCGTTTGGAAGCCAAGGCACAAGTCATATCCAAGGAAGCATTTGAATAATGTAGTTGTTTTTGAAAAAGATCATGACATCAGAGAAGCAATATCATGACATGAAAGTGAATTGGATTGAAGTGAGGGAGGACTGTGCAAAGTCACCAGTCTGAGGAGCCATCTGGTTAGGTCAAAATGATTGGAGATGGCTCCAGATGCAATGGGAAACCTTGATCTTGCCTCAGTCAAACTGAGATCTGTTAAAAGATCACCTAGTCTATAAGATAGACAAAGTACTTTAGCACAAAAATCACTTCTCCCTCAAAGTTTCATTGTCTTCATTATTATTTTATTTTTCACAGCTTCAAAGATAGGTGGATGCCTTGGGATCATCAGGATATGGAGGTTTTATTCCCTGGCTGGGATTTTGTTAGGTTACTGAATAACTGATTGAATTCTTGTCTAGGGAAAAAAGTTGCCTTGTGCCTTGTCTTCTTGCACCAATGTGAAGCAGAGGTCTGAATGTCCCTTTCTTTGCTAAGGACTGCTCTAGATATCTTCCATTTCAGGCTCTGAAAACATTCAGTAATGTCTCAGGTAGCTAGCTACAAGGCACTTAGAAAAAACACTTAGCATGGGTTCTCATAATAGGAGCTTCCATTTGGGGTAGAAGTAAGCACAGAGTTCTCCTATATTTGAGTGATGATGACAATGATGATGATAGAAATATGTAGCATTTTAAAGTTTGCAGAGTACTTTATGCAAACTATTTCACTGGTTCCTCATGACAATCCATAAACTACTTATTTCCCATTATACAGATGAAGAAATTCAGGTTCATAATGATGAAATGTAATATTTTCCCCATTCAAGTTCATCAATTCCATGAAATATATCCACAAACCTCCCTATGGCATCCATGGACCCCAGGTCCTGAACTCTCATTGATCCAGTTCAATCTTCCTTTTTAGTCTTCACATAAACACAAAAAGACCTAATGTGTCCCTGGCAATATTGGGAGCAGATGTCCTAAATAACAGTCCTCTATGCCATAGGCTATTTCTTCCCTTGTTCTAACACTCCTTTTTTTACTCTTTTGTCTTAGAGGGAAAAAAGTCTCTCTAATCAGCTTCTGAATGGGTAAGAGGTAGTGTACCTGAGTGGATAAGAGGTAGTGTGTGATAGTCAACCTTCATTCAACAAGTATTTATTTAGTAGCTGCTGTATGCCAAGCCCTGAGCAGGCAACCCAAATTTCTCCCCATGGCCTAGAGCACCACAAAAGTTTTCAGTACCTGGGGATAGACTGAATTTCTGTTGCCCTGATAACCAACCTACCCAACTACGAGGATGGTGGTCATCAGGTTGGTAAAAGAGGGATGAATTTTTGTCTATAGCCACTCTTGATGACAATCACCACCATCTACTTAATTTATATGGAAGAGGGGCCTAATCTTTGCCAATGTAGGGGAAATTCATATCAATGAAATAAAAAAAAATTCAAAGTATTGAAAACTTGAAAAGTTCCATGTAAAGGACTGGGACCACCAAGGCAAGAATGTAAGTAAAAGACCTTGGGGATCCTGAGTTTAGATTCTTTTCCCATCCTTGGTGCTACCATCTGTCAGCCTCCATGTAGAGTTCCCAACATTTTCAATGACTTTAGTAATTGGTCATCATCTTCCTCTTTTTCTCTGCTCTTTCTCTCATCCTCGAGCACTTCATTTTTCTAATAACCTGATCACAATTCCCTACCTTTAGAGACCTTCTTTAGCTCATGGGATCATACAGTTAGAGCTAAAAGAGATCTTCAATGCCATCAAATTCAACCTCCTCATTTGAAAGACGAGGAAACTGAGGCACAGAAAGGGTGTGTGGTTTGCCAAAGATCACCCAGCAAGTAAGTGTCTGAGGTGGGACTTAAATCCAGGTCTCAATGGCTGCAAATCCAATGCCTTTTCTACTGTACCATACTATCTCTCTTTTTTACTTCTCTATAGCCACATGTTGTCATTGTCACTCTTTTGACCTTGTCCTCTCCTGAACCTGAACCACCTCCAAGATCCTAATTTTAAGATTCCATTTCAATCCTTTCAATCCACTCACTCACTCACTTTAAACTTCCTCTTTGCCCTAGTCATAACTTATCTCCTTAATCTATTACCAGTTGGTCAAATAATTTTTCTGTATGAACCAGATAAAACCCTTAACCTTTCTGAACTTCAATGTCCACATCTGTTATATGAGAGAATTGAATCAGATGACATCCAAGATCCCTTCCCATTCAAAATATCATGAACACCAGAAAACAGCATCAACAGGATACCACAGTACATGGCTGAGAAACTCCATCAGCAGACAAATAAACCCAGGACAGGTAATGAGTGGAAAGATTCAATTTCAGCAATGGTATCAAAAAACCATGAAACATAAAAGCAGTCAGTGAGTCAATATGATGTTAATCCTGCAAAATATAATGGGATTTTCCAGTAACAATTACAGTCACACATCAAAATATGCAAATATGTTACTCACACTTCCATCTTCCCACTCCCACTTACACACATGGTTTGAGATATTTGTTAAGATCACCTCTGAATTGAATAGAGGAACAACTGGAAGAAAGTCTTGAGCGCATACTAATCTGTCAGTCGATAAACAGTTATTAAGCACCACATGTATTCCAGGTATTGTTCTGAAAACTGGGAATACACACAGAAATAAAAGATAGTCCCTGCTCTTGAAGAGTTCATGGTCTTATAGGAGAGATATCATTCAAACTAATCTGCACAAAAAAGCTATGTACATGATAAGTTGTAAATAATCAGTGAGGGAGTCACCAGTTATGAAGGATCAGAAAAGACTTTCTGTAAAAGTGGAGATTTGAGCTAAAAAATGAAGGAAACCAGAGTAACCAAAAGGCAGAGATGAACATTCTAGACATATAGATAAGCAGTGAAAATGCTTAGAGTCAAAAGGTGGAATATCAAGCTTGAGGAAAAACAAAGATGTTAGGAAACATTTGTTTGCACACTGTGTCACGTATTCGATTGCATTCAATCTCCTTAAGGGCAGGGATTGTCTCTTACCTCTTTTTGTATCCCTGGCATTTAGCACAATGTCTGGCATACAGTAGTTGCTTAATAAATGTTTATTTGTTGATTAATACATAAAGGGAAGCAACATGCCTCTCTGGACCACTCTCAATTTCCTTGTTGTATTAGTATATTCAATCAGCCAATCTGTTTCCTTGGTTTATTCATTCCATTTATTTGTCCTACATTCTATCAACATGGTTGGTTTTTTTTTAAACAAGTTTTTTGTTTGTTTGTTTGTTTTGGTTTTTGCCGAGTGGGGTTAAGTGCCCAGGATCACATACCTACCGTGTTTCCCCGATAATAAGACACTGTCTTATTATTTTTTGGACAGAAAAACACCAGAGGATGCGATCCTATGGGAGAACTAGAGATTCACCAGAATATCAAAGTGATGCCTTTCTAGCAACCCCAGTTTCAAATCCCTTCTGAGTTCAAAGCATGAAGTTACTTTAAACTAGAAGCTTTGGACTGGGGAGGGGGGAATAGAACTCACCAGAGAAGAATTGTATTGATTACTTTTGTCCATGAAGGCTTCATGTGTTTTGTCTTGCTGTTTATGAATACCCATGAGTCCTTTGCTCCTTGTACTTTTATGTATTTTCCATGGGAGAAATAAAAGCTATTCTGTACCCAAGAAAAAAAAGAAAAAAAAAACACCAGAGGGCTTATTTTTAGGGCAGGGCTTATTTTAATGAACACTGACAGCAATTTTAATAAACAGGTAAATGTGAACAAAAAAAGGTACCTTTATTCAATAATGATCATGTTATCTTCTTCAACAACATCGTCATAAGTGTCAATACCCTGAATTCCATCCTGGATGTCTTGCACCTCTATTTCCTTCAGAATAAGTGGACCCAATCTGTCATGTCCAGCAATATAGCTCTCTTTAAATGAACATGTCTTGTCCAGGTCACCTGCTCGTAATGCCTTGGCGACACAGCTGTCAGTAATTTTATCCCATGACTTCTTCACCCAAGTCACAACTTCTTACAGACAGGGCTTCACAAAGTCTCCATGCTGATTTCTTTCCATTCTATTTTCAATGTAGTCATTGACTTCCATGCACAAATGGTCCTTGAATGGCTTGTTTATTGCAATATCAAGGGTCTGGAGATATTCCTGCAGGAATCATTACTTGATCTATTCTTCTCTCTGCAAGGAAGTTCTTCATTTCTTTAGCGCGGTGAGTGCTGGCTGAGTTCTTCTTTTATCCTCCATCATGCCCCCTGAGTTCTTCTTTTATCCTCCATATCATGCCTCTTTTATCCTCCATCATGCTCCCTCACTCCCACTTACATATTGGGTTTTTATATTGTCCTGCCTCAGCTCTCCTCCGCGGTACTGCTCTCAATGGCGCCAGCAAGCAAATCATTGGGGAAGAACAGGATGCTTTGATCCAGCAGTGTTTCTACTGGGCTTATACTCCAAAGAGATATAAAGAAGGGAAAGGGACCTGTATGTGCCAAAATGTTTGCAGCCCTGTTTGTAGTGGCTAGAAGCTGGAAAATGAATGGATGCCCATCAATTGGAGAATGGTTGAGTAAATCCTAGTATATGAACGTTATGGAATATTATTGTTCTGTAAGGAATGACCAGCAGGATGAATACAGAGAGGACTGGCAAGACTTACATGAACTGATGCTAAGTGAAATGAGCAGAACCAGGAGATCATTATATAGCTCAACAATGATACTGTTTGAGGATGTATTCTGATGGAAGTGGATCTCTTCGATAAAGAGAGCTAATTCAGTTTCAATAGATCAAAGATGGACAGAAGCCGCTACACCCAACGAAAGAACACTGGGAAATGAATATAAACTGCTTGAATGTTTGTTTTTCTTCCCGGGTTATTTATACCTTCTGAATCCAATTCTCCCTGTGCAACAAGAAAACTGTTCGGTTCTGCACACATATATTGTATCTAGGATATACTGTAACCTATTCAAAATGTAAAGGACTGCTTGCCCTCTGGGGGAGGGGGTGGAGGGAGGGAGGGGGAAAATCGGAACAGAAGTGAGTGCAAGGGATAATGTAAAAAATTACTCTGGTATGGGTTCTATCAATAAAAAGTTATTTAAAAAAAAAAAGGAAGAACAGGATGACGCACTCACTGCTGCAGCTCTGATTGGATGCAGCTCGGAGTGCAGCATGCGTTTCACCCGGGGTGGGGTGGGGGGTGGGGGATGGAGACGGTGTATACAGAGGGTACCATAATGTAGCGTGTAGCAGGGGATCACCTTCACTACAGCAGCAATCTCAATAGGGCTTATTTTCGGGGGAGGGCTTATTTTAGAGGAATTTACACAGTAAGGGGAGGGCTTATTTTCGGGATAGGTCTTATTATCAGGGAAACATGGTAGGAAGTATTAAGTGTCTGAGGCCTAATTTGAACTCAGGCCCTCTTGACTTTGGGGCTGGTGCTCTATCTACTGTGCCACCTAGCTGTCCCCATCAGTATGCTTGTGAGGCCCTGGTAAGCTATGGGGTCCTAAGTGAGGTGTTTGGGGAAAAATATAAGAATAAAGCATGACTTTAACAATCCCAGATACGCAACTATCTGTAAGACCTTTAACGCAACTATAGAAGGCAACTATCTATGTGAGCTCTAGAACTCTAACATAATAGGTGGGACTTAACTAGGACCACTCAGCACAGTTGGAAAAAAAAAGCCTGCAGCACCACTGGCCAGTGAGAATGCCCTGTCCCCCTCAAGAAGAAGCTCTGGACAATCTCCCCTGTGCCCTAGAAACAGATCTCAACCTTTAAAAATGAACAAAAAAGAAAAGAGCCATTACCACAGAGAGCTACTATGGAGATAGGGAAAATCAGATCACAAACCCAGAAAAGGACAACAAAGACAAAATGCCTTCAGGTAAAGCCTCAGAGGGGGATATCACCTGGTATTCAGCTCAAAAGACTCTCTTGGAAGAGTTTGAAAAGGATCTTAAAAGAGAGAAGAAAAATATGGAAAAGAAGTAAGAACTATTAAAGAGTTATGAAAATTTGAGGGGAAAAAAGCTAACAGCTTGGAAAAAGCAGCACAGAAATTGACTGAAGAAAACAAGTCCTTAAAAAATTAATTTGGCAAAATGAAAAAATAAAACAACTTCTTAAAAATAGAATTGGTGAAATTTTTTTTAAAATCCACTGAGAGACATAACTGCAACAGAAGACAAGCCAACATGTGATGCATGTCATTTGGGAGGAGATCTATAATAATCCCTTACTCTTTCACCAGGTATGATTTTATTTAAAGATTATTCTTGGATGTAGACTTTAAGAATGATTAACTCACCATGGAGTAAGTCACAAAATCCTATCATTTCTTTCTTCCAAAGGTATTTCATATCCATCTTTCCAATTCTTTCCCAATCTTAACAAACTTCCCTACATCCTCATTAGTTCACTCCTAAGCTGCCACAATTGCTCCAGAACTGTTTTCTTGCCTCTAGACTCTTTCCACTACAATCCCTCACTCACATGATGTAGTTTTCCTACAACACTATCTTTATTACATCTCCCCTGTTCAAAAACTCATTGGTCCCCACTGTCAATTAAGTTAAGGCTAGACCTTTGTGCTCCACAGTAACATGGCCCTCTCTCCCTTCCACACTTAATTAGCCATATGTTTACTATTTCCCAACAAGAACCTTCTATTCTTATCACTCCGAGCATCTTTGTTGTCCAAATAGTATCATGCTCATTCCTATCCCTCAAGGCTTACAAATAACATTTCTCTAGCCTGGAATGCTTTATACCCTACTTTCTACAATTCCAATTCTACAATTTTCAAGATGCAATCAAATCCCTTTTCCATGAAGCCTCCCCAGTCATGTCAGATTTTCAAATCTCATTGTCTAATTGTGAGATATATATACATACACAGACATTATACATACATATAATAAATGTGCATATGCAAAATATACCTATTTAATACAATGTAAATATGCATATATACACATCTATATTGATGTATAAATATATACATAAATATACATATTACATTGTACCTGTATATATTATATGCACACATAGATATATACATGTGTGAATATGCATATATATCTAAATAAATATTAACATATAAATATATGTGCATATTTATAAGTGTAACTGCATGAAATCTACATAGATATGTGCATATACACAAATATACATATAATACATTGTATTATAATACACATGATTATAAACACATGAATTATGTAGTGCATGAATATATCATAATATGGATATGGATATATAGGTTGCAATACAAATATATCTACCATACAAATTTATGAATATGCACATATATTAAAAATACATATCACATGTATAAATATATACATTTTGTACATATAAATTGCATGCAGGTATAGATGGATATTTTGTTAATTTACTTCTTAAAAATAAACACCTAACAGAAGTTCAGTTTCTTATATAGGCCTAATTATTTTTAACATTGAAATGTTTATGCTTGTTATTAAAGTTCACAATAGAAAAGATTTTTTTAAATGAAGCAAATGGTAGGATAGCTTAAGCTATACTATCTATGTCACTTCCCTTCCTCTTTACTGGTCTCTTCCTCTACCTACCCTCACTGACACACAAAAGCAGATGACTAACAGTTTAAAGTAAACTGGGAAAATACACAGGAAGGGATAGAATGAGAGGATATTTGTTTTTTTTTTTTTTTTTTTTTAAATCACTCATCTGTGGACAGAATGGGGAGGTGTGGCTAGACCACAGTTCAAGTAGAAAAGTTCTGGGGATTTTGGTGGCATGCGAGCTCCAAATGAGTCAACAGTGTGACATAATAACCTACGAGGCTAATGCAAGCTTAGACTTCATCGATGGAAGCCAAGCATGCAGAATGAGAAAAATAAGAATCCTCTTCTACCCTTCAAAAGTCAGGCTACATTTACAGTATTGTGCTCAATTCTGGGCATCACAAATTAGAAAAGGCATTGATAAACTAGAGTGTAATCAGAGAAAGGCAAACAGGATATTGAAAGGGATTCTCTGCATTAATTTAGGATATTTAATCTAGGAAAGTTTGGAGGTTTTGGGGGGAAAGGAAGAATGACAAATCTATTCAAATAATTGAAGAGCTATTGTGTGCAAGAAAAGTTAGCTTTATTCTTCTTCTCTTTTAAGGAAAGAATTTATTTGAAAGATGTAGAGAAGAACTTGGGATCACACATTTAGTATCAGAAAGGATTTTAGAAATCTTTAGAACTCTCTAATTTTATGTAAGAGTAAACTGAGGTCCAGAGAATTGAATTGATATGTTACAAACAAGTATCAAAGGCAGAATTTCCAGAAATCTTATGATTCAAAATCCAAAATTCTTTCCACTGGACCAAACAGATTCAGTAGATAGACAGAGACAGAGAGATAACATATAGATAATAATAGAATTGTCCAAAAGTAGAATAGTTGTACCTCAGAAAATAATGAGTTCTCCATTTCTAGAAGTCTTCAAGATAAATCTAGATGTCTGCCTAAAGATTATATGAGAGAAGGGATTCTTGTTCCAGTACTAGTCTATACCAATTCTTCTTTCTTCTGTACTCATCTTTTAACGCTTCCTTTTCCATATCTAGTCATTCATTCATGATCAAAAATCATCATAATTATAGATTAACTGAGTCTTATTCATGTTTCAGAATCAACTAAATAGTGCAATGGATAGCGTGTTGGGTCTGGAGTAAGGAAGACTTGAAAATCTGACTTTGGACACTAATTAGCTGGTGAGCCTGGACAAGTTTGCCTTCATTTTCTCACCTGTAAAATGGAGCTCACAATAGTACCTACATTTCATGGTTGTTACAAAAATCAAATGAGATAATGTTTGTAAAGCATTTAGCACAATTCCTGGCAAATAATAGGCTCCTACTAAGTAATTATTCCACCTTCCTATGTCATCAACAATCACAAAAAGATGAATTTTTTTAAAATTTCATTTGTAGATTAGGCATTTGAAATTTGGATCATGTTTTCCCATCAAAATGATGTCACAAATGATGATCAGGTTCTCAGAGTAGAGTATGATTTATTTATTTTTATTACACAATTAACATGAACTTTTCAATATATGAAAATAGAAAAAGTGTAATGTTCTTACTTCAGTTTTCCGTAGGTCTCTGGAGCAGCCTTCTTTTCCATAGATTAATCACCACAAGAATAGCCAGGTGTTAAAGTCCAAAAGGCTTTTTTGTCTCCTTCACCTGGTCTCAACTAGCTTTCTCGTGGCCTTCAGAAGGGACTTAGTTTCAGTGGAGAAAATGCAAGAGGACAAACCAGCCGCCACAAGACTGATGAAGATGGAAATGAATCTCTCTCTCCTTGACTCCAAGAGCTTGAGCCCCAGCTTCTGGTCTGCTTGTCTTCTCTCCCTCTGAATCTGGCTGAGGCTCCCACCTTATATGCTCTACACTGACTATAAACCAATCATTGTAACACTAGGAAACCATTATTTGTTGTAACATTAAATCAATCATACTGAACTTAGAGAACTATTAAGCACCATGTAAACTAGATAACCATTGTATTTATCAATTCCACTGACTTAACATCTTGTAAGAATCCTTGTTTCAAATTCTAGCTCATAACAGAAAAGATTGTATTTGAAACCATGGACTTCTATCATATGCTGCTTGTTTTTCATTGAGTATACATTAAATTTAACACAGTTGTAAAAATACTTGTTTGTGATCCCTTCTGAATTTCCCTCTATTCCCTACTGGATATTTTCTAATTTTTTAAGTTCTTTTTTTCATACTTCTTGTTTTTTATGCATAACAGTATTTATTTTTTCCAATTACATGTAAAGACAGCTTTTAACATTCATTTTTTAAAAGATTTTGAATTCCCATTTTTCTGCCTTTCTCCCTTTCCTCCCCACTCCCCAAGACAGGAAGCAATTTGATATAACTATATATGTACAATCCCGTTAAACATATTTCTATATTAATCATGTTGTGAAAGAGAAATCAGAATAAAAGGAAAAAACCATGAGAAAGAAAAAAACAAAATTTTAAAAGTGAAAATAATATGATTGGATCTGCATTTGGATTCATTGTTCTTTCTCTGGATGTGAATGGCATTATCTATCACATATTGTTTGGACTTGTCTTGAAACATTGTATTGCTGAGAAGAGTTGTCTATCATAATTTATCATCCTACAATGTTGCTGTTATTGTATACAATTTTCTCCTGATTCTGCTAGCTGTTTTTCCATGTTTTGCTGAAATCTTCCTGTTCATCCTTTCTTATAGCACAATAGTATTCCATTACATTCATTTAACAACTTGTTCAACCATTCCCCAATTAATGGGCATCCTCTCAATTTCCAGTTCTTTGCCACCACAAAAATAGCTGCTATAAATACTTCTTACATGTGTGTCCTTTTCCCTTTCTTATGATTTTTTTGGGATACAGATCTTGTAGTGGTGCTGATGGATTAAAGGGTATATACAGTTTTATAGGCCTTTGGGCAGAGTTCCAAATAGTTCTCCAGAATGGTTGCATCAGTTTACAACTTCATCAACAATGTACTAGTGTCCCAGTTTTCCCACATCCCTTCCAATTTTTAACATTTTATTTTTGTTGTGTTAGCCAATCTGATAGATGTGAAGTGGTACCTCAGAATTGTTTTAATTTGCATTTCTAATCAATTAGACCATTTTAAAATGAGTATTATTGATAGCTTTAATTTCTTCATCTGAAATCTGTACATATCCTTTGACCATTTACCAATGGGGAATGATTTCTAATCTTATAAATTTGAGTTCATTCTCTATACATTGCAGAAATGAGAACTTTATCAGAAATATTGTCTGTAAAAATTGTTTCCCAGCTTCTGCTTCCCTTCTAATCTTGGTCACATTGGTTTGTTGCAAACCCTTTTTAATTTAATAAAATCAAAATTATCCATTTTGTATTTCACAATGTTCTCTATTTCTTATTTGGTCACAAATTCTTCTCTTCTCCAAAGCTCTGACAGATAAAGTATTCTTTGCTCTCTTAATATGCTTATAGTGTCACCCTTTATGTCTAAATCATGTACCTATTTTGACCTTATCTTAGTCTAAGGTGTAAATTTTCTCCTGTTTTGAATCAATGTAACTACCCACCAACTCTCCTCACTCTCCACTTCCACCAAGAGAAACCTTTCCTTGTAACAAAGTATAGTCAAGCATAAAAAACCAATGCATATAATTCCATGACTAAGTATACTATTAACATGCTTTGTTTGACTTTTGAATCCCAAGAGTGGAAAACTTTGGTATAGAAGCAATGAAGAATAGAAAAAAAAAGAGTCCTTTATCTTTTTGGAGGGCCAAAGAAAGCTTTTTGGCACCCTCCAAACTTTTCCCCTACCCTTTGCTCACATTTCAATGCCCCCTCCATGGTGCCCCTATTCAATTCATGTGGCCTTAATGTCTTCAGTATGTTCTCTCACCTATGCCTACTCCTTTTCTAAGAACTGAAAACCCCATTCCCTCAGTAAAGCTGATGTCATATCAAGATAAGCAAACAAATCAAATTAATTCACATTAAATATGTATCTTATATTATTTTGTCTGATCTAAAAATTATTTGAATTTTTAAAAAATATTCTCCTTTTTGCCTTTACAGTGGAGAGGAAGAAGGAGAGGAAAAAGGGAGTGAGTGAACTTTACTGTCATCAGAATTGACTCACAGATGAAATAACATACACACTCAATATGGATATAGAAATCTATCTTACCTGCAGGAAAATAGGAGGGGAATGGAATATAAAAAGCAGGGAGGATGACAAAATAGAGGGTATATTGGAAGAGAGAGTGGTCAGTAGCAAAACACTTTTGAGGACAGACAAGGTGAAAGGAGAGAAAGAATGGAATAAATGGCGGGGAAGAATATAGTTAGCAATAGTAATTGTAAAAAGAATTTTGAAGCAAGTTTCTCTGATAAGGCCTTATTTCTCAAACATAAAGGGAACTGAATTGAATTTATAAAACATAAGAGTGATGTTCCAATTGATAAATGATCAAAAGATATGATCTATACCCAAAGAGCTATAAATTCATGCATATCCTTTGACCTAATACTACTTCTAGGCATTACTATCAAAAGAGATTTGAAAAAAAAACGCAAAAGGAACTTACGTGTATAAAAATATTTGCAGTAGTTCTCTTCTCAGGGAAAAAAAAGTGAAAATTGAGAGAATGCCCATCAATTGGGGAATAACTGAATAAATTATGATATGTGATTGTCATGGAATATTATTGTTCTGTAGGAAACAATGAGCAGGATGCTTTAATAGTAATGTTCTGGGAGGACCACCTATAAATGACTTTGCTATTTTCAGCAGTACAGTGATTTGTGACTATTCTGAAGGACTTATAATAAAAAATACTATACATACCAAAAGAAGAAACTGTGTGTAAATTAATACACACAATAGTTTGAAGCATTCTCTCTCTCTCTCTCTCTCTCTCTCTCTCTCTCTCTCTCTCTCTCTCTCTCTCTCTCTCTCCATCCTCTCTCCCCCTCCCCCTCTGTTTTAACCTTTGTTTTTTCTTTTAGAGTTTTTTTTCCACCAAGATAGGAGATCTATGTTTTCTTTCACAATATGATTTTTATAGAAACGTTTTGTATAACTTCACATGTGTTTTTTTTTTTTATAGGAACTGGGAGTGGGTATAAAGGAGAGAATCTGCAACTCAAAAGTTTTCAATAGAAATGTAAAAAAAATTCTTTTAAATGTAAGTGGAGGAAATATTAAATAAATAATTAAAAATTCTTTTTTTTTTTTTTACCAAAATGAATCTCTAAATTGTGAAATTTCAAATAAGATAGTAAGTAAATAAGTAAATTTCAAATAACTAAAGTACAAATAAGGCAGTAAAAAAAATGGGGACAGCATAGAGAAAGTTGTTTTGAAGAGAGATAGAACCTGCTCTAGACAAAACAATTTTGCCTTGGGGTCTAAGTGTTTTGGATACATTCTCCTATAATGTTCCTGTTCTTTCAGTTTCTTCTTTTTCTCAATCACTAAATAAAAGATTCTTTGAAAGCGGCAAATAATGAAATGTTGGTGGAGGAAGGAAAACAGAAGGCATCTGCTGATATTTGGGCCTTTGTTAGCTGAGTATCTGTAAACCAGGGACTTCCTATCTCTATCACCCACAATACCTTGCATACAATAGATACAAGAATACTTGTTGTAGAGTTATTGATATATCCTATTCACTAAACTTCCAGTTAATTCCTTTATATGACCAAGTAGAAGCCAGGTCTCCACAGGTTCAAAAATGACTCTATCCTATCAAAGGATTCTTCATCATATAAAGTTTTGGGATGTTTCAAAGCTAACAATAGTGATCCAGAGGTCAGAAATTGGGTCAAAGGAAAGTCCTTTGATCACCACTTAGACAAGGTAGCCTTTATCTACTTCCATTTTTTCAGGGCTCTTAAACACTGCTCTTCCTGTGCTAAGGTTTTTCCATTCTCTCAGAAAGGGCAGGTCCCAACTGTTCTGTGGCTAGAGGGACTCCTATTTCATATCCTTGCCCAGAAATTTGTGAAATCTGCTTGGTTACAGTGGTTTCACTTCTGCAAATGAAATAGGATGAGAGTGGGGGGTGAGTGATGGACCCAAACCACAGCACTAGAAAGGGAATGATACCACTAATGAAGCTGTTATGTCATGGACAAATGGGGACATTTCTATTTGAATATTTCTCCTCAAAATTAGCTCCTCTAAGAAGTTTTGACCAGCAAACAGCCCTCTGTAGGAAATAACCAACACCCTGGAAACATGGTGTATTGGAAAGAGCTCTGGACTGGATTACAAGAGAGCTAGCTGGGTTTTAGTTCTGCCATTCACTAGTTAACAAATCATTTAATTTCCATAAGTCTCAGTTTCTACTATCTAAAAAGTGAGGTAGTTAAACTATAGATGAGGATGTCCAAAATGAGACAGATTAAATTGTTCCTGGTGAGAATATATCTAAAGTGTCGTATTCAATTCTAGGTGCCAGATCTTATAATAGTAAAAGAGAAGGAGGAAGGAAGAGAAGGAAAAGGAGGAGGAAGAGAAATTATATAATGCTTTAAAATCTATTAAGCATTTTATAAATATTATTTTATTTTGTCCTCTCAACAATCCTGGTAGGAAAGTGCTATTAATTTTTAATTATTTATTATTATTATTAAATTAAAGTTTTAAAAATATTATTATAAGTTATTAATAATTTATTATGTTTTATTGTCTTTATTTTATAAATTAGGAAGCTAAGGTATATAGAGCTGATTATGATTATTTGTCTCATTTTCTCCATCTTAGAATCATTGAATCTTAGCATTATTTCATGATCTGGACAAAACACTTGGATGTGAAAACTGCTTTATAAATATTATCTCATTTGATATTCACAACAACCCTGGAAGGCAGGTGTTATTATTATTCCCATTTTACAGATGAGGAAACTGAAGCAGGCAAAGATTAAGTGACTTGTTCAGGGCCGCATAATTAGTTAAGTATCTAAGACCAAATTTGAATTCAAGTCTTCCTAACTCCAAATCTCACATGAAAGGCCACTGGCAAGCTGGAACACACAAGAGAACAGCCAAGATGGCAGAAGAGCTAAGGAGTTTTCCAGAGGAGTATAAATGAAAAAAAGAGGGAATATTTAGCCTAGCAAAGAGAAGATTAAGGGACAAAATAGGGGAAAGAGGAGGGCTTTGATATCTGTTTTCAAGGAGTTGAAGTGTTGTCATATGGAAGAGAAATTAGAATTATCTTGTTTGTAGCCAGAGACCAATTAATCAGTATTTATTTATTGTCACTTTGTGTCAGTCACTGTCAGAAAAGAAACAAAAAGCAATGACCCCTACCCTCAAAAAACTTATAATCTATCGACAACAACATAGACAGAGAGGTAGTTCAAAATATTTCAAAGTAAAATGCAAAATATTTAACAAAATTCATCACAAGATAATTTTAGAAGGGGAAGGCACATACAGTTAGAGGAAAAGGCTTTATTGAGAAAGTGAGCATTGCAGCAAGCTGAGGATCCAAACAGGTAGAAGTGAAGAGCTGATGCATTCCAGGTATGAGACATGAGGGACATATATGAGACTTTTCAGGCAGCAAGGGGGACTACAATGCATAAAGCATCGGTCTAGAGACACTGCTTTCTGAATTCAAATGTGGTCTTAGGCATTGAATAGCTGTGTGATCCTGGGCAAATCACTTAACTCAGTTTGACTCAGTCTCCTTATCTGTAAAGTGATTTTAAGAAGGAAATGGAAAACTACTTCAGTACATTTACCAAGAAAATCCCAAATGAAGTCATAAAGAGTCAGTCACAACTCTACAACAACAAAGTAGGTTTTACAAAGAATTCATGAGTATTGGCAATGTGCAAGAACTAGGGAAGTTAGCCTGGAGTTAGATAAGGAAGAGTTCAAAAGACTTCACAGAGGCATTTGTACTTGATTCTAAAGATAAGAAGTCACTAAGTTCTTTAGATACCAGGTGAGTGAATCCTGATAAGGTAGCAGTAGACTAAATGAATTTTAGAGTTTCTTCTAATAGCAAGATTCTATGATTTTAAGATGGAGAAACTGAGATACAGGAAAGATATGAGATAGTCTTGTGTCCCATAAACAATCATCATCGAATAAGAAAATATTCCAGCTCCCTATCTCCCAGACACTGAGTTCTCACCCCCTCAGCTCCTCGTCACATTAGGGAACAGGACATTTCTCCATTCCCTACAATAAAGAGATGCTTTAAACCAACAAAAATTTGCTTGTATCAATTCTACTATCCAGGTACATTGTTGACCTTAGTTCTGAGGCATCAAGAAAATGGCATGGCCACACTCACTATTGGAGTTGATAGCTGATTTTCAACTGTTTTGGGATCTTTGATCTAAGGATGAAAGAAATCTAAGAGATCATGAAGTCCAAAACCCCCATGCTACAAATTAGGAACTGAGGCCCAGAGAGTTTAAGTGAATCATGAATTCCAAAATTGCTTGGAAGAGGAAATCAGTGCTTTAATATCAGCTTCCTAGATTTCAAGTCCACAGATTCTTCTCTAACATGATTCAGATGACCTCAGCTGATATACAAGGAACTTGGGAATAAAGAAATGTAAAACCAGGAATTATCAACTTGATTAAGATGCATGGTCCCTGCAATCCAGGAGTGTATTTAAAGAATACTAGAATCTACTGGCAGAAAAACTGGCTACAGAATCAGAAGATCTAGATTGAAGTCCCAGCTCTACCACGTGTAAGCTATGTGGTCTTAGCCAACTCACTCGATATTATTGAGTCTCAGTTTCCACATCTACAAAAGGGGAATCTTATTACTTTTTTGTTTTAATCTACCATTTCAAATTGTCAATACCTATTATACATTACCTTTACTATCTACCTTACATAGTGATTGTGAAGCTAATATCTATGGAAGCATGACATAGAAATGTAGAAATGTCAGCTCCTTAACTATTCCATTGTTGCTGCCATATACTAGCTATTTAATAAGTACTTATTAATTGATTGATGCTGGATTGTTTGGTCAAAAAGATAGTCTGATATCTTGTACCACAGATCTCCAAAGTATATCCATTTTTTCTCTTAAGGTGCTTAGATGTAGCCAATACAGGAATATCCAGATTTACCAAAAAGATTAATTAGGAATTTATTGTCTACTTTATAAAATGACTCCTTTAAAAAAGAAGACAAAAGACTTCCTTTAATAAAAGAATGAGTTATTGACATATATATGGGTCCAGGAGAAAGGTGAAATCAAAGGAGCTGAGTAGAAATCCACTTCCCATGCTTTCTACCTATATAGCATGAAAGCACTCACTTTACCTCCTAGCCCTCAGGTTTTACAACTATAAAATGAAAACAATGGACTAGATAAGCCTGAAATTCCTTCCAACTCTATATCTATGATCAAGAGATGCTATTTTGTAAGTAGGAGTCAAACAAATTAGTCATTCAAAGAACCTCAGGCCAATTAAATTAACTGACGATACATTTATCCCAATGATTTTTTTAGATTCAAATTAAAATTTTCCTGAGAATTTTGGGTTCTGACTGTCATCCAATGTATTAGCTATTCCTTCCAATTCATGTTGTCTGTAAATATGATGCTATTTCATCTATGCTATATATTTCTGTATGTATATGTGTGTATATATATGTATGTCTATATGGCATAATTTTGTTCTTCAATCATATTTAACTCTTTGTGGCCCCATTTAGGGTTTTCTTGGCAAAGATACTAGATTGATTTGCCATTTCCTTCTCCAGTTTATTTGATAGATGAAGAAACTGAGACAAGCAGAATTAAGTGATTTGCCCAAGATTACATAGCTAGTATCTGAAGCCAGATTTGAACTCAAGAAGAATCAGGGCCAATAACCTGTGCCACCACCAAATCACTGATTTAAATGTTAAATAACAAAGGACTTTGTTTATTTGAATACAAATCTCTGAGATACTCCACTGTTATGCTGTTATGTTGACATTGAACCATTAAAAATTATTCTTTGGATCTAGTCATTAAACTAGTCATGAACCCATCTGACTATATACATCTTATTTGTACATAGTTGTTCTCATGTTATCTCCCCCATTAGATTGGAAGCTCCTTGAGAGCAGGGATGGTCTCTTGCTTTTTTTGTATATCCTCAGCTCTTAGGCATAGTGACTGGCACATAGTAGGTACTTAATAAATGCTTATTAACTGACTATATTGTCACCTAATCCATTTTTCCCCATCTGTTTCACAAGATTAACATATTTTCTCAAAAGCTTTGTTAAAAATCTATACCAATTACATTCACAGTATTCCCCTCATCAGCCAGGTTAGTAACCCTCATAGAAAAGGAATTGGTTGTTTCTCTAGGTGTCTCTTCTGTTTCCCTGACATTTCAGATAGCACTAAAAGTGGCTCAACAATCTGAGACCACTAATCACTTCTTCCATGAACTATTCCAATAATGTCCTAATTAATTACCATCCTCCAGACCCCTTCCTTCTCCAAATAGTTTTCCATATGGCTTTTAAAACAATTATCCTAAAGCACAAATATAACTATGTTACTCTCCTGATTAAAAACATTGAATGCCCTTTACACAGTGGCTTTCATCTATCTCTCTTATCACTTCATGAACTCTATGATAGCCAAACTGGCCTCCTTGCTATTCCTAGACACTACATTCCAACTCCTGTCTTTATGCCTTTATCCAGGTGGTTTCCCCAAGTCATGACTCTCCCTGCTTACCTCTACTTCTTAACGTCCCTACATTTATTCAAAGTTTAATTGATGTGCCTTTGGCCATAAGACATTGCCATAGCTCCAACTTATCATCCAACTTATCAAGGACTGCCTTGCTCCTGAAATAAGTATGTCTCTATTAAGCAAGCAAACATTTGTTAAACACCTGTTGTGTACCAAGAAATATGTGCACATAGGAGACACTTTAAAATGTCTGTCAAATGGAATTGGAAATAGTGAACAGAATGAGCTATGAATGAAAAAGTAATGTTTGCCTTTTACAAGTATGACAAAGAGAAAATCTTTAACTAAACCAGAGATGGAGATAACCATGAGTGTACTATAAGCAATGATGGCAGTGATAGATTCAGAGAAACTTGAGAACACTTGTATGAAGTCATAGAGAATGAAAAGAATGGTAACAGAAGAACTATTTACATGATAACTACATTAATGTCAAGAAAAACCACTTTAAAAGTCCTCAAGACTTTCATCCAAGTAGTGATAACTCATGACTTGAAAAGATTGAGAAAGAAGCATATCTCTTTGCTTTTGGCATAAAAGTTATAGAGTTGAGAAGCAGAATGGAACGTGCAATTTCAAAAGTTGCCAATTTTTTAAATTTGTTTTGCTTGACTCTACTGATTGTATAAGGATTTGTGTTAATATAAACATGGAAGGACAAAATCTCTCAAATAATGCCACTTGAAAAGTATTTTGTGATTGGTTTAAGAGAATCAGTCACAATATGTAAGGCTGTGGATAAAACCATATGGCAGTCTGGGAGTCTATCAGCAGTAAAGCACCAATACCTTCTATACTCAGGAACACCTTGAAGAAATAGAACTTAAGCCTAAAGAAAAGGGCAGCAGGATGATGGGGAAATAAACCCAGACTTATACCCACCCATTATTGAACAGGTGACAACGCTGTGAACTCCAAAGGGTCAGAAAATCTAGAGTTACCATCAGCATGAGTAGTTAAGAATGCCAAAACTGGTAACAGAATCCCTAGGCAGTACCTATAGGAAAGTACAGAAAATAAACTAGAACCAGCTTTAGGCTCAACAAGGATGTTAGACTTTATAAACCAGCAGAGACACTCAAGGGAAATGTAATGAGAACTCCACAAAAGTAGAAAAAGGACTTGCTGGCACTAAAAGCTTTTATCATTTGTGCTGCCTGGGTCTGAGTGCTCCAGAAAATATATGTAAGAAAATGAAAAAGTTGCCACTATCAGGAAAAGGTAAGGGGGGATACTGTTTTGTAATTACTATTCTTTGCTGTATCTTCTTTCCTTTTGGAAAAACTAATTGACATCAACTGGTTGAATGATATCAAGGACCAAACTAAAAACAAGGACTTCATGAGTAATAGTTCTTGTGGGTTACCCCAGAACCCTGGATGAATTAAGTTACATCTGCTCTCCTGATACTCCAACCAGTGGTAATGCAAATTGGGGGATTAAACCCAGAAGGAACATTTAATTTGTTATAAGAGAACAGGGAAAGGGGGTTTATGAATAATAAGACTTTTTTGAAATTTAAAGAAAGAAATGAGCATCAATAAGATAATATTTAACTACACAGTTATAAATAGAAAGAAATTCAAAAGGGATACATTTCTACTAAATTATTTAATATATACTTTTAAAGTTTACAGTTTCTCTAGTGTGGAAGAAATTAGGATTCGACTCACACCTAAAACCACATACCAAGATAAGACCTAAATGAGTCCATGATTTAAACATAAAGAGTGATATTATAAGTAAATTAGAGGAACAAAGAATAGTTTACCTCTCAGATCTGTGGAGAAGGGAGAAACTGATATGCAAAGAACTGGCACTCATAATTGAACACGATAAATAATTTTGATTATATTGAGTTAAATTTTTTTTTGTACAAACAAAACTAATGCAGACAAGATCAGAAGGGAAGCAATAAATTGGGAAATCATTTTTACATTTAAGGGTTCTGATAAAGGCCTCATTTCTAAAATATATGAAGAATTGAATCAAATTTAGAAAAATCCAAGCCATTCTCCAACTGATAAATTTTCAAAGGATATAAACAGACAATTTTCAAATGAAGTAATTAAAACTATTTCTAATCATGAGAGAAGGTGCTCTAAATCACTATTGATCAGAGAAATGCAAATTAAGACAACTGAGAATACCATTACACACCTCTCAGATTGGCTAAAATGATAGGATAAGACAAGGACAAATATGGAGGGGATGTGGGAAAACTGGGACACTAATATATCGTTGGTAAAATTGTGCACTGATCCAACCATTCTGGAGAGTGATTTGGAACTATGCTCAAAAAGTTAATCAAACTATGCATACTCTCTGATGCAGCTACTACTGGGCTTATATCCCAAAGAGATCTTAAAGAAGGGAAAGAGACCTGTATGTGCCAAAATGTTTGTGGCAGCCCTGTTTGTAGTGGCTAGAAACTGGCAACTGAGTGGATGCCCATCAGCTGGAGAATGGCTAAATAAATTGTGGTATATGAATATTATGGAATATTATTATTCTGTAAGAAATGACCAACAGGATGATTTCAGAGAGGCCTGGAGAGACTGACATGAGCTGATGCTGAGTGAAATGAGCAGAACCGGAGATCCTTGTGCACGGCAACAAGATTATACAATAATCAATTCTGATGGACATGACTTTCTAACAATGAGATGACTGAGGCTACTTCCAATGATCTTGTGATGAAGAGAGCCATCTATAGTCAGAAAGAGGACTGTGGGAACTGAATGTGGATCACAATATAACATTCTCACTCTTTTTGTTGTTGTTCACTTGCATTTTGTTTTCTTACTCATTTACTTCCTTTTTTTGATCTGATTTCTCTTGTGCAGCAAGAGAATTGTATAAATATGTTTATACATATCAGATTTAACATATATTTTAACATGTTTAACATATTGAATTGCTTGTCATCTAGAGGAGAGGGTGGGGAGAAAGAGAAAATCTGAAACAAAAGGCTATGCAAGGGTCAATGTTGTCAAATTATCTGTGCATATGTTTTGAAAATAAAAGGCTTCATTTAAAAAAGTATAGACAGAGAAAGCCTAATCTCATGCCCAACTTATTCTCTTTTCTTTATATCATTTACTATGTTTACCAATAAATTATTAACCATAAAAAAATTTTCAGTTTTTTATATGTCTCTTTCATATCCTTTGCATATTTAAATGTTTAAGTTTGTTGATAATCATGTTCAGAATAAAAAAAGGAAAATTTGGGAGGCAGCCAGCTGCCACAGTGGTTAGAGTACAGGCCCTGTAGTCAGGACTCAGACACTTAATACTTACTAGATGGGCAAGTCATTTAACCCTGATTGCCTCATCAAAAAATAAGTAAAAATATTAAGAAAGAAAGCATTATTTACTCATCTTTGTTTTGTTCCCTGCAATCCTACGAATCCCAAACTACATTCTGCAGATCTAATAAAATCCAATCCTTCATTTATATTGTAATCAAGAACAGGATTACTATTAGAAATACTACACTATTTGTTGTCGTCATATTTGGAAAGGTTATTACATCATTACAAAATACAAATTGCCTCTTCTTTTCCTGAAAGTCTGAGGTGTCATTTCAAGTTGCTCCCAAAGTTCCCACTATTTTTTTGTTTTTATTTTTACAAAATTGTGAAATGAACTGACCAAAAAGGAAATTTCATTTTACCCTACTTCTGCTTTTGAAAGTGAATAAAACGGACCAGATGCAAGCAAAGAAATCATTCCAGCGTTTGACAGCTGAAATTAACCGAAGACTCCTATCACTTCTGCCAACAAAGGTACTATTTCTCTGAATTCTTCCCAATGATTACTGCCTAAGAGATTCTTTCTATCCATCCTAGGTGGGAGAGTCTAGAGATTGGGTTATAGGATCTATAATTAAATGTTGTTTTAATGGGTGAAAAATAACTTTTTCTAGGCCCTCTAACTCCAGAGTCTATGTTCTTTCCACTGTTCTTGATTGAGTCCTTGAGCTATATAATAGCATCCACTTTAGAGAAGAACCCCTCTTGACTGTCCCAATTGACAGAGATTGCCTTTTTGACTGTGAAGTGTTCAATCTAATGTAACTTAGCAGAAAGAGGACAGGGAACAGTGTATAACAGATATTTTATTTCATGCTTCCACCATCACCAAGATTGCAATAGGATGGTGCATTTGATTGGAAGAACTACAGTTTTTTAGCCTGGGGAAACAAATCTGAGGGAGTATATGATAGTAACCTTTAGGAATTTGAAGGGCTATCACAAGAATAAGAGATTCAACCTGATTTATTTGGCTCCAGGAGCTGGGAGCAATGGTTGGAGGTTGAAATGAAATAAATTTGGGCTTGATGACAGAAGACAGCTTTCTGTAATTGGAATTGTTCATAAAGAGATTGAGCTGCCATCCAGGGTGATGGGTTCACCTCATTGAAACAAACACTGGATGATCAATTTTTAGACATGCTATGATAAAGGCTTCTTTTTGGTTCTGCCTTGGATTTGATCAGGGGCTTTTCAATTTTTTGTATTGTGGATATTTTGGGCAATAGTTTGGTGAGGTCTTTGGGTTGTTTCTCAGGCTAAGATTTCTAAATCCATAAAATAAATGCATAAGATTACAAAGAAAACCAAAAGTTAGTAAAAAAAATAGAGATATAATATTTTCTTGTACAAGTCTACAAAACACCTTGCCCCAAAAACCAATCTTTGAACCTCTTAAGGGTTTGGTTAAGATCCTTTGAACTAAAGGAATACTAAGGTTCCTTCCAATTCTGAAATTCTTTGGTTTACTTAATCATCTGATGGATATGCAGGTCAAAATAGTAGCAAAGGATCCTGGGGCTGTTTAAAAAATGAGTAAGATATAATCTCTATCCTCAAAAAGTCTAGTCATTTAGAAACAACTATATAGAAACAACAATTTGTTTCACCACCTGCAGCTCGTGACTCTCTCTATTTCTTTCTTTAGCAATACAAAGTCATCATGGCTATGGTACCTGAAATCACTTGTGAGGAGATGGATTTTTACAGGTAAGTGGAAAGACTGAGTTGAATGACAAGTAGTAATTAGTTGCAAGTTTGTCCTGCCCCAGGAAAGAAGACCAGGATCAATGATTTAGCAAGTTACATAGGTCCTTGAAAAAAAAAACTTTCAAATTTTTCCACAAAAAAAGACAATCAAAAATTAATATCACCTCAGTTTTTTCATGTATAAAGTAAGGAAATTGCATGAGGTATTTTCTGTAGTTCCTTCATGATGCAAAATTCTAATCCAATCTCTCTCTGCTTCTTTTTACTTGCCACAAAAACCCATTATAGTTATGGATATTGTCAATTAGGCATCAGTTCATCTACAGAGTTCAGAGGAAATGGTTGGGGGAAGTGCATTAGGATAGTGGGATTAAGTTGGGAAAGGAACAAAAGGAAAAGATGGAGAATCAGGTATTGGATTGTTGAGAGTCTCCTTTGCAAAAACTGGCTTAGGAGTCTAGACTTTTATTTTACTTCACTAGTTATTCCTTAGTATCTTTAATGATAGCTGATCCGGGACTTAGTTACTAGATCTTTCCCTCCCTGATAATACACTTCCCAGTTCCTACTTAATAAGACCAAAGTCAGCAACAAGAGACTTTTCATAGCCTGACTATGGGTCCAGTCCCACTGATCACTCCTTTAAACCTCAAATTAGCTCATAGATTAATCACTCTTTAGGTCATGCTGTGCCTTTCCCGAGGAAGCTTGTCAGAAACACCTCAGGGATTTGCTTAAAGAGACTTTTGCACAAGAAGAAAGACCCCCACTTATGAGATGTAACCTAATGGCTTCTTTGGTTTTGTTTACAGGGATAATGAACACCAATTTTATGAATCAGATGGTCCCAACCAAAAGAAGGTAAGGTTCTTGGCTAGCTTCTTTTATAACCTAAATTCTGGGTCACAGGGTAGAGGGATGTAAGGAGGGGGATGACTTTTACATGGTAAACAAGTCTAGGCTCTACTACTCTGAACTCACAGGAAAAACCTTTGAATTGTTATTTTTTTTTATCTCTGCATAAGAGTTAGAATGTATTGTAGAATCAGAGGCCCTGGGTTTGAATCCCAGCTCTATGACCATAATCAAATCACTTAACCTCTCTCAAGTTATTTTCTCATCTACAAATGGTGGGGAGGGAGGGATATAGACTAAGTGGTTTCTGAAGTCCAGTCTAACCCTAGATCTATGATTACATGCCATAAGTGGGACCTATGACAATTCTATCTTCCTAGAAATTATATTTATCTAGCAGCAAGCTAGATCCTAACAGACTTTGCATAACCAGATACATGCTAAACACTGATGCTGACATTGGAAATGGAAAGCTGGGACTGAAAAAAGATCGGCCATAAAAAAATAAATTTGGATTCTAATTCTAGCTGTCCCAAGCTATGAGACCTTGACCAGATTAAGTCATTTCTCTGGGTCTCACTTTTTTCTCTGTAAACTCTCCAACAGTCTACCATTGTAAGTGATAAGTGGAATCTCTTTCCAACCTAAATAAATCCCTGGAAAGGGTGATTACCCAGAGAAAAAACAAATAAGAACTCAACAACCCTGGACCACCAACTCCATTGTTTCCCTGCAGGGTTATCTCCAGTGTCCGGATCTTTGCCCCAAGGAAAGTCTCTTGGGAGAGGATGACATCCAGCTGAAATTCACTGCTCAGCCTCATCGATTCTATCGAACTGTGGTGGTAGTTGTTGCAATTGAAAAGATGAAGCATCTGAATGAAACCTGCTCCCAGTTCTTCCAGGATAATGATCTTATGAATATTTTCACAACCATCTTTCAAGAAGGTAAGAAAACTAAGAGACAGATGCTGGGTCTTTCCTATTCCTTACCCCTCCCCAACACTAACATACATAGTTCTCTTTTTCTTAATGCTTTGGACAAACATTTTTATCATACTTTTAGTTTTGGAAAGCATTTGACAAACATTGTAATAATGATAAGGAAATGACTAGAGTAAAGTTTGCAAAGCACTTTGCAAGTATTATCTCATTTGAACTTCAAAACCCTGAAAGTTGTTATTATCCCCCTTTCTAGATGAAGAAACAGAGGTAAACAAAGGAAAGTCACATTTCCCCCAGTCATATAGTTAATAAGTATTGGGGTTAGGATTTGATTGCTGGTTTCTCCTGTTGCCAGATTCATCACTTTTCTCAATCTACCAAGCTCAAATTCTCCTGAAAGAGCACTTTCTAAGAAGGTTTAGGATAAGAAAAGGAAAAAAGAATAGTGGATTGAGCCAATGGCAAAATCTCCAGGTGAAATTATATTTCACATAAAGATACTGGGAAGATTTCTAAATAGTATATATGTTCTATTTTTCAGAACCCATAATCAAGAACTGTGATATGTATGAGTCTGACCTCCCCTTTCCATTGGCATTCTCCCGGGATTATACCATTCAAGACATAAATCAAAAATGCCTTACCTTGTCCAGTGCCAGTGAATTGCAAGCTCTTCATCTCAACGGACAGAACATAAGCCAACAAGGTAACTTCTGACATCTTGTCTTTCTTTTTTACTGTCCATAACTTTTGGTCTCTACAGTTGGTCTCCCACTTAGATTAATCCTCATAGCCTCTGTCTTGTGTCTATTGCACTATCATCCAGTGGACACTTTGCTAGGTCTCATGAAAAAAGATTGTCTGAATACAGATTGGCTCAAATGACAGTCAGTTTGGGACTCAGTGATTGCTTCTTTATTTGATTTAGTTGCATGAGAATGATCACAGCATTAGTAGGGAAACCACTTCATATCATCTCCACATTTCTCTTGGATTTTTTAATCTCCAGAAACTAAGTTTCTGTCTCAAATATTTAATTTTCCAAAGGAAACTAGTTTTAAGATTGAAAGTAGAAAAAGCCAAAAATAAAAAAAGGCTTCAAACCTAGATCTCTTTATTGTGAGTTATCTCTAAAATTCCTTGTATCAAAATGGAGAGAAAAGAAAATGTTACTGTAAGTAATCCTCTAGAAAATCTTCAATAATGGATTGAATTTTTATTCTAAAAAGTTTCCCTATCATAGAAGTTCATCAGAATCCCTACCCTACTCCTCAGCTAGTAAAAGCCAAGGAAAAAAGCAGATGTGTTGGCAGAAGAAATGTGTGAGAGTGAGTGGAGTGATTGACCTGCTTCTCTCCTGAACTTCCACTTTCCTTGAAAGATAGAGTCATTTGAGCAAAAAAAGCTACCTATTTTCTACTCTCATTTGGCAATAGGAAAGTCTGCTGTGTTCACCAAGAAGTAAAAGTGATTTTGGAGCTTCTGATTGGGACATCTTTGACTTAGAAGGCTCAAAAAATGTGAGCTCAGTAACATATGCTCAATTTAACCATCATCCCTCCACTCATTTCTCAATTTTACTCCTCACATTTCCATACCCATTTATGGCCTCACTCCCAGAAATATGGTCCTCTTGGGTTGTTCACCTTTCCCAACAACTTCTCTAAAAAGAGGTTCTTAACTTGGGGTACCTGAACTTTTTTTAAAAAAATAATTTAACAATAGAATTTCACTAGAAGTGATTTCTTATGTATTCTTATATTTTTAAAATTTTTATATATTTAAGGACCTTATTCTGAAAAGTGATCTTTAGACCTCACAAGACTACCCAAGAAGTCCATGATACAAGCAAAATTAAGAATACCTGTTCTGGAATTTCCATTGACCACACTGTTTCTTTTTTTCTTTTTCAGTAATTTTCAGCATGAAGTACTTCCTTGGTGATATAGGCTCCCAGAAAACACATGTTGTCCTCTGTATCAAGAAAAATAATTACTATTTGTCTTGTGTGAAGCGTAACGGGAAGCCCATTCTACAGCTAGAGGTGAGGATACTAAGAATAAAGACCACTTTCAATTCTATTTTTTAAAAATCACTTGTCTCCCATAGCCAGGTAGTTCAAGATGGCCAAATTTTTCCCCAGTAAAATGATAGAGGACATGGATTTGATTCATTTGCATATATTTTCCAAGCTCCTGATGCCAAGCTCCTGAGAAAATAATATTGGTTCATTCATGTATTTTCCAGTCTCTCCCTTAATCGGAACTTGAATAAATATTTATTTAGCATCTACTGTGTACAAAATTCAAAGTAACATATCCCAAGATGCCTAAGACTTAGCTACAAAGAAGAACAAAATTCTCCCTCTAATCACCCCAAAATGCAAACAGAATTCAAGAATTGTGACTTCTAGCCCATGCCTTTTTACCATTATCTCATTGTAACATCGATTTTTTTTTTTTGGCCAACCTAAGGATCTTCTCAATCAACTCCTACTTAAGTACCAGAGATAAAGTCATAGTTTGGGGATTAGAAAGGACCTTAGAGAATACCTAGTGCAATGTCTTCATTTTAGAAAATCTGAGGTCCAATGAAACTAAGTCTACAGGATTTGAATTCAAGTTGTTCTGCCTCTAACTTCAGCGTTCTAGCCCTTTTGATGTTTGAAAAAAAAAAACTCTGAAGTTTTCTTGTTCCTTTTCTCATGAAAACTGTTTTAATCATTTGCAGCAAGTTGCCAATTTCCCCAGCAATAACCCGGACAGGCGATTTATCTTCAACAAGACAGAAATCAATCATAAGACTGAATTTGAGTCTGCGGAATACCCCAACTGGTATATCAGCACCTCCCAAATGGATGAGCAGCCTGTCTTCCTGGGGAACATGAGAGGGGGTGAAGACATAACCAACTTCATTTTGGAGGATCTCTCTGAAATTGACTCTTAAGCATCAAATCAGCGTTTACTGCATCCTCCAGGACCTAGGCAGAAGGGAGAAGAAAAGGGATTTGGGGAGTTTATATGTTATACATATGACATATAATCAACTCAGGCCTTAATATGTTCTTTGGAAATCTCTGTTGCTACCATTCAGATGCTGACTTTGCTCAGGGAGAGGCCCCATGGCCCTTTTCAATGCCTGACCAAGCAGAATCTGGTGAAAACATGATGGTAGTTGGACTTTCTTTCAAGGTGGAAGCTTGAGTGCAGGAAGTTTGCCAGAAAAGAAGCATTAGAAGAGAGAATTTAGAGAAAGGAAAAAAAATGAGCAAAAAGGCAAAAGAGACCTCTGAGCTGTGAAATTTAGTAAGAATACAAAATAGGAAGTACTACGGAGTCACTAGCTCAAAGGTCTCTTGGGTTGCTGATTCTAAATGGGCTAGGCTATGATTGAGCCCTGTCAAATGTGACGTGCTCAAAAGCTGCCCTGTTATTTCCCAGAGACAAAAGCAAATAGCATCTACCAAGATTGGGCCTCTCCTGAATCACCCATAGCTATCTCCCCAAGCCTGGGTTATTTCCAAACTCCTCCAATGCTCTCTCTCCAATCTTTAGCAACTGCTTGTTTGTCTGTTTATTTATTTATTTATTTAATATTCAGTCTGTCTGTGAATGCTCATGTCTATTTAATTCTCAGAATGAAAGGGCCAAAATGAGCCAAATCAGTAAAACTTGATGTCTGTAAAACTGAATTAATTTATGTTGTAATGGTCTACTCAAGGGCCTACAAATGGAAGGGTGAATATTTATGAGAAGGGAAACATGGCCTGATAATCTCAGTGTTTCCATAATAAACTTTGATTAAATGTGGATTTGTCTGCCTATCCATTGTCTTCTCTTCTATAAGTCATAGGGAAGTGAGAAGAGAGTTCTTTGAAACCCACTATGACATAAATCTATGGATTAAACTGAGATGTACTCTCATTAGCTGCTATCAAATACTGGTAAAATTACTAATTTGGGACCCACATCCAAACCTCTTCAGCCTCATACAGACCCACAGATAAGGAATTGTGAAGACCGAGTTAGCCCCCTGGATATCTTAGAATCAGCCAGAGTCAGGATAAGCAAAAGTCATTGGTCTTTATTTTTTGGTCTTTAGAGGTAGGATTGAATTAGATGGACACAGAATCTCCACGACCTCCTTCTTCCTCATCTACCAACAAAGTGACCCTGGCTAATCTTACTTCACCCCCAGTTCCTCCTACAATTCTCTGTATGCGCCAATTATCGAGCCAGCACAGAATAGTGGGAAGGGCCATTGTCCAAGGATATGCTTATAGAATATTGTCCAATCAGTAATTAGCCTTAAGTGCTTGGTTGTCCAACCTCAGTGCATCAACTCAAGAGTTTCAGCCCTTTACAAGGAATGAGTTCTAAGAAGTCTACTTTCCCAGGGACACAAAATACCATTCGGGTCCCCACTCCCTGTCCCATACTCAAAATGATGCCCCAAGAAGAAAAGGGAGAGGTGAAAGGTCTGGCCACCAGATGCTGCAGAGCAGAATTCTAGAATGAAGGGATCTCAGCCTCTTTAGCACTTTCTGTTTTAGAGGCAGGATTTTATCAAGTTTTCTACAAGATGAAGAAAGGTAGCTTTTTTCTAACCAATATCGAAAAAGCATCTTGCACTAGTGTCTCTAATTCCTGTGAAAAGGACCAGATCAAAGGGCCCAGTTCTTGGAACATAACCAAATATTCTCTGCCTGGATCCAGTCCAAGTCATCACATACAAACCTGGAATGAGCTCCCTTCTGGACATAACTCAGGAGTTTGCACTGTCTAGTGGCAAAGAATTATCTAATTGGTTGCCGATACCAAGACAATCAATAACTCAGCAATTGCTGAGCCAGGATTTGAATACAAAAGGGAACTGTTCATTCCTATCTTGACTTTTTTCCTTTGTAGTTTCCATGAGGGAGGAATCCTTTTAACTGCTACCATGACTCAGATGGGAAGAAGGGCATCTATCTATCACTTGGTCATAGAAGCCATGAGCATCTCTTCTCTCTGTGATTGTTCTTTCTTCATCTTAGGTGAATGAGTACTTTGAGAGTATGTGTCCAGATAACCTTATGAATAAAGATCCAAGGGATCTATCAAAAGTCCTGTCACCAGTCAGAGTTGAACAAAAACTGTCAGGGACAGAGATAAACACTGAAGAAAAAAACACAAAAAATAATAGCCACTTAAGGAAAGATGGCTTCCAAAAATGTGACCCCCTCAGGGTAGAGATGAGTGACCATCTCTCCAGAAAATCGTTGATGTTCAAGAGGCTAGCAGAAATTTATATCTAAAGGAAAATCCTAGAGACAAAGGCAAATAGCCTCTGCCAAGATTGGATCTCTACTGAATCACTCATAACTATCTGCCCAAGCTCAGATTATTTCCAAACTCCATTCTATGAAAGGGGAAAAGGTATTTCCAGAGTGGAAATTGTAGTTGCCCCTTTGCCAGACTTCTCTCTGTATGTTTCTTGCTACTGTCATACTTTAAGTTTAAGCCCATTCTGCTATGGCCATAGTATATGTTGTGGGACAGAAACAGAATTAAGGAGAAAATTTTATAACAACTGTTCTTACTGTAGCACTTTAGAAAATATCTTTTCTAAAGGCTAAGTCTGGCAGACTAATTATTAATGGGGATCTCATTGATGGGGACTCAGAAACAACAGTACTAGGAATATAACTCCTCAGGATACTCCTGGGATCCTAAAATTATTTAGTAACAGTCATTCCTCTGAGGACTCAGCTTGTAAATACAATTGTAAGTTGTCAGAGAGTCCAAAATGATGCAACATCTATGATGCTATGATTTCTTCATTTGGATATAAGCCAAGCAAAGCTGCAGGAAAGCTATGGCCCTCAGGGAATTCAGATTTCTCCTTTGACTTTATATGAAGTATACCAATCCCATTTCCATATTACAGAGAAGGGAGCCCATTATCTTTTTGGTTGCTTGAATCATTCCAACTTCTACTGCTAAAACATGCAACCAACCTGAGAACAAGGTTTCTTAATCATGTCTTTACTCATCTAAAGAAAGTCTGCTTTTGTCCATCTAGCAGTATGTGTCACTTCGTGAGCCTTCTCCCCTCACTCTAAACCAGGCTGTGTCTCAGAATCACTATTTCAAGAAGTACGTCAAACAAATTACCAGCTAGGATCCTTTGTTCCTGCTAAGGAGAATCACCTTTAAGCAGTGAGACAGTCAGTCTATAAGCATTTAATGAGTACTTTACAATGTACCAGACAATAATTGTGCTTAGTCCTAGGAATATAACTACAAGGAATAAATTATCCCTATTCTCAAAAAATGACATTCTAATAAAAGAGATAAGAAATTTTGAATTAAAAAGTCCGTAACCATAAAATACAATTTGCCATATTTATTATTGAGATTCACAAATGATTGATGATGAAGAAAAATTAATCTATTTGCTTTGAGAAAACTAGATGGTACAGTAGATAGAGTGCTGGGCCTACAGTTGGATAATCTGAATTTAAATCCAGTCTCAGATAATTTTTAGCTATGTGACCTTGGGCAAGTCACTTAACTCTGTCTCACTTTCCTCACCTGTAAAATGAGGATGGTAACTGCACCTATCTCATAAGATTGTTGAGGATCAAATGAGATAATATTGGAAAAGTACTTAGCACATATGAGATGCTGTCTGTATTTATTCCAGTAATAAACTGAAAGAACATCTTAAAAGTATACATGCAGAATACATTCTAAAGCCAAGACAATTTTTCTGCCAAAAATAAAGTGAGATTTTTTTTTCAAAATTTATGTCTCACACCAAAGGAGTTGGATGAATTCTACAAGGCTATTTACAGGATTAGTGAATGTAAAAAGGCTCATTTGACAAGAGAAAAGTTAGTACCAAAAGTGACCCTTAGCCAGTTCACAGTACCCAGGAAACAGTCTAAAAGGAGCCTAGATCCTGAAAAGATACATGAAAGATATATTAGTGGAGAAAAGGATGTCATGAGAAGCTGCATGAAGCTAAGAGAGGGGATGCGAGGGTAGCTATCAGAAAGAAAAAAACCAGGACTATGGAAGCAAGAGGGGTAGATCTAGAACAAGGAATGCTGGGACTAAGTGTGGCTGAAACCTCCCTCTCCCTTCAACAGAGCCAAGATGATAATCCTTTCTCCTTGGGCTCCCTAATGGAAGCCAAAATCTTTTCCTCTTAACCAGAGAAAATTTTGATTGCCTTTTTTATTTTCATATTTGTTTTTCTTTATAAAGGGTTCATTACAAATTATTGCAATTCTGAATGTATTTACAGGAGAAGAGAAAATAATTTGAGGAAGGAGCAATCTCTGAGAAGAAAAAAATACAATATGTCTAAAATTGAGATTTCTTGCTGGGGCATTTATCTAACTGGGGGCTTGGAACTATTTTAAAAATGGGATATATATGTGTATATTTATATATATGTGTATATATAAATATGCACATATATAATAAAATAAATAACATGCATATTCTATCTGTATTATATCTCCAAGCTATAGATATATGTAAACACATATATATGTGTGTGTATGTATGTGTTATATACATATGTATATGCATATGTGTGTGTCTACTCACATGTGCTTCTCTGTTTTGAAAAAATTGAATCAAAGGATAGACAGGTACCTAGATAGATAGATATCCTTTGACACAACTTTCCAGAACAGAGGAGGAGTGATTATACCAGAAATTAAGTAGTATGAAAAAAGTAAATAAGAGTCATTGAACAACTTTGTTTAATATCCCACCCCACCACTGATATATCAATAAAAACTCATTCTTAAAATCATTGAAACTTTGCATAAAATAATTTAATTAAATTATGATGCCAGAAGCAAATTAGCAAAAGACTGAGAAGGCAAGAGAAGATGAAAAAAATTAAATGAGTCATTGAACAACTCTGTTCAAGACCCCATTCTACCACTGATATATCAATAAAAATTAATTTTAAAAATATTTGATAGCTTTGCATAGAAGAGTTTAATTGAGTGATGAGGTTAGAAGCAAGAGAGCAAAAGGTTGAAAAGAAAGCAAGAGAAGAAGAGGTAATAAATATATATATTTTTGGAGAAATCTGGTTGACTAAGTGAAGAAAACTGTAGAATTATAGTCCATGGAGATAATAGAGTCTATCCTGTAAGGAGTTGTTTTTTGCCTGGGGTGGAGTGGTTAGGATAAGGAACATTCAAGCATGTTTGTAGTTAGTAAGCAGGAAATGGATATGGAGAGACTGAATATTAGAAAAAGAGGATGAAAGAGAAAGGAAACTGGAAAAAAGGAGGCAATGGTGGGAAATGATGGAAAAGATTCAAATGATATAAAATAGGGGAGAGAATGACGGAAAAAAGGAGAACAAGAGCTCACAGCAATTGGCCTTGGTTTTCTATGAGAAGGATGGGATTCTCAGGTGAGAACATTGGGCAATGGGACTCTCAGCAGTTTGAGATCTTTAAGGAAAAAAGAGAGGAGAAAACTACCCACATCTCTCCCAAGTCAGACACAATAAAGAGTAGCATATAGAAAATAGAATGAAAAGCAAGAGAGAACCGGAGCCTCAGAAGATTATTCTTTTAAAGAACACGGCCCAAAATAAAATGGACTCAAACACTCTGGAGGAGAATGTGGCTCTGAAAGGGCAGTGCTTATTTTAAAGGAAAATAATAGATGAAAAATTTGGGAAGTGGCAATGTTTCCATGCGGGAAATCCAAGAATATGAAAAATAGAATGTAATGAAGAGCATTTGGGTGAAGATTAAGGAATTAATAAACAGAAATAATAATGATAATAGGCTTACAAAGTGCATACAAATCTCTCATTTTATCCTCACAACAACCCTGGGGGGGTGGTGTTATTATTGTCCCCATTTAACAGATGAGGAAACTAAGGCAAATGCAGGTTAAGTGACTTGCCTGGAGCCAGATTTGAACTCAGGTTCTCCTAATTTCAAGTCAATTGCTCTACATACATGGAATTCAAGAAATAAATGGAGGCAAAATCTAGTCTAATGCAATACAACAAGTATTTATTAAGGACTCCCCAGCTGCAGTGCATTGTCATGATGAGATAATGATCAAGAACTTCAAATATCTAGCATCTGCTGACTATTTCTCTTCCAAAAAAAAAAAAAAAAGAAGAAGAAGAAGAAATCAACTCAGTCAGCTCGTTTCAGTGTTCATCTAATTCTTTAAAAGTGGAAGAAGCAACAAAAAGAAAGTACTATTTCTGACCCTACTACTTGCCAATAAGGATGAACTGGCTGCGGAAGTAGAGCTGATGAGAACCTTAGAGAGAAGTGAATCCTCTATCTTAGAATGTGAAAACTAGTTCCAAAATATGAAAACTATTTTAAGAATTCATAGAAAGGGCAGGGAGGATACATGGACCCCAAATTCCATAAGGGAAATTACTCCAAGACAATTGGAAGTCTTCAACCTGAAGACTTCAAACCTGAAGTTCTGAAGACAAAAATAGTAATTATCCCCCCCAAAAGAAAAAAGATTGATATAGTGAAAGAAACCAATATGGCTCCAGAGAAGGCTCTTCAGCCAAATCAGATTTGTGAACTATATGCATAAAAGTGAGAAGTAAGGGCAGTAGAGCTGAGGTGCTGAGGTGGGGAAAAATACTGATAATAAAAAATTAGGTTTTGGGGGGAGGGTTGGGGTCAAGAGGAAGTTAAAAGAAGAACTAAGATTTCTGCTGTGAGTGAATGGGGTGATAATAATTGATGATAGTGAGATGACAGAATTACTTCTTATTATTTGAGTTTGATTTTATTTAGTTTTCTGCCAAGGACTTGGTTTTGCAATAGAAGGTTGAAACAAAAAAAAAAAATTAACAGGGAGATGTAACTCAATAAAAAGGAGAAGGTGGTAAGGGAGAATTTGCATGTCCTCAATGAGTTGAAAACACCAGGCTGGAATGAATCATGTCTTGTGGTATTAAAAAGAACTTGCTAAAAAGAAATTAAAAATAAAATAAAATAAAAATAAAAAAGTAAAAAATAAAATTAAAAAAAAGAACTTGCTGCCTTATGCTTTGATTATGGACCCATTGCCCTTGATCTTAGAAATATTATGGGAACCAGGAAAGGTGCTAGAATATGGCAGAAAGGGAAAGATTGTTTAGATTGAGGTGGGGAGGGAAGGAAGGCAAGAAAATGGATTAGTGTTTGTGTGTTTGACTTCAATTCCAGGAAAACCTTCTAAACCATCTGATTAAAGGGGTGGTTTTCGAGTATTTAGAAAATGAAGCAGTCATCAACTAAATACTAGCAGGATTTAAATAAGAACCAGTCACATATCAGACTATTCCCATTTCTTTTGGTGACAAGCTAACAAAAATGGTATGTCAGGAGAAAGACCTAATGGCCCTCCTTGAATTCAGCAAGTCATTTGACAAAGTTTTTAATGCTCTCCTAAGGGAAAATAGCAAGAGATTAATACAACTACACATCTTTGTAGGATCATAGTATCATGGGTACAGAACTGGAAGGGACATTCACAATCAACTGATTCAATCTTTTCAAGAGGAAGTTGAGGCGCAGAAGTATAAACGAATGTTCCAAAGTGCATGCAGAATATAAATAGCAGAGACAGAAGTCAAATTTGGGTCTTCTTACCAAATCCAAAGCTCTCTTGTGGTACCATAAGTGCATCTCATAACTGGCTGAATGACAAAATCCAAAAACTGTCAGTTAACAAGTACATGTCAACTTGAAAAAGAAGCTCCAGGGGAGTGTCACAAAGATTTGCTGTTCTATTTAACATTTTGCCACTGGCCCTCCAGTATTCAATATTTTAATCAATGACCTGGATAGAGAGAGTGGTTGAACCAATGGATAAAGAGCTGGGCCTGGAGGCAGTAAGACCTGAGTGCAAATTCAACCTGACAGTAACCAGCTGTGTAATCCTAAACTAATCTCTGTCTACCTGTCTGTAAAGTGAGGGTTAACAATAGCATCTCCCTTTGGGTTGTGTGAAAATCAAATGAGATGTCTATAAAGTGCTTTGCAAACCTGAAAATACAATAGAAATGCTGGTTATTATTTTGGTGGTTGTTGCCATTGTTACTTTATTACCAGCTTTGTCAAATTTACAAATCACTCAAAAGCAAGAGGTATGGACAATACAATGGATGGTGAGTTAAACTTTCAGAAATCTTAACAAGCTAGCACTTCATCTGTTGGGAATATGATGAAAATAAGTTTTATCCTTGCATTCAAAATTATTTTTATTATTTATCTAAATTATTTTTCTATTTCTAGTTATTATATTTATATTCATTTTTAAAAGAAGCTCAGTTAGACTGGAAGGCATAAAAAAGAACTGAGAAATTAATGGATCTAATTCTCCATATGAAGCAAGTATGTGATAGTGAAGCTAAAAAACCCAATGCAGACCTGAGCTGCAATGAGAGGTATTGGGTCCAGGATTAAGTTGTAATGGTCCATTTGTACCTTGCTCTAGTTAGACCACGGGCAACTGGACAACGTTATGAACAAAATGCTAGGCCTGCAGTCATAGAGACTTATCTTAAATTCAAATCTGGTCTCAGATACTTACTAGCTATGTGATGCTAAGCAAGTCACCTAACCCTGTTTACCTCAGTTTCCTCATCTGTCAAATAAGCTGGAAAAAGAAATGGTAAAGCACTCCAGTATCTTTGTCAAGAAAATCCCAAAGGGGGCCACAAACAGTCAGAAAAAATTATGAAAAACAACAAACTTAGACCACTGCTAGAATATCGTTCTGAGTTCTGGATACCACATTCTAAAAAGGACACTGATAAAATGAAGACTATCAAGTAGAGGATTGTAATGGGTTACTTGGATTGTAAAAGTCTCTGAGTTGAAAGTATTAGTTGTGATACAGCCAAGATGTCAGAGAAAGTAGAAATAATGCAACCAAGTTTTTCTACACCTAAAAAATTAACATTCTCATGTGAAAGAAAGATTAGATTTATTCTGTTTGGCCTAATGACAAAATTAAGAATAAATGGTGGCAAAAAAGCAAATTTAAGCTTGATGATGTGAAACTTTTGTTAATTACACCCATCTAAGTGCCATCTCTTAAGGTCCCTCAAGGTCTTTGAATAAAATCCAAATGACTAATGTTCGGGTATGCTTCTAGAGGGGAGTCTTGTTTAGTTTTGGATTGGACTAGAGAAAGCCTCTTAAACTGTGGACTACAACCCCAAATGGGGTCTCATAACTGAATGTGGAAATCTCTAAATTATGATTTATTATCAGTAAATATTTGATTTGTATGCTTATTTTATATATTTATATGCCCAGAGTTGTGTAAAAAATTTTCAAGCAAAAAGAGGTCCTGAGAAGAAAAAATTTAAATCCTGGACTAGATAGTCTTTGAAGTTCTCACTAACTTTGATATTTTGATTATGAGTCTAGTTCTGCTTGAAGTCTTCTTCTGTGTCATGAACTCCCTTTGGCAGTTTGGCAAAGCCTATGGGTCTTTTCCTCAGAATAGGGTTGTTAAATAAAGAAAAGAAAATACAGAAGATGACAAAAGAAATCAATTATGGTGAAATATGCTTATCAAAATACTTTTTTAACTTCAAAGTTAAGAACAGTTGCCTTACATCATAGCCTATAGCACTTACGATGTCCATGTTTTCATACATACCTCCCATCTTCTCTTATTTCTCAAAATTCAAGGGGTGGCCAAGTATGGTACATAGTCAGAATTAAGGTGCAGAGTAAGAAAGAGATTTTCCAGGGTGACATTTGCCTTAGCGAATCATGCTTGAGAAGTTTTTTTAAATCTTTTCTGTGTCATGTTCTCTTCTGGTAACCTGGTCCAGCCAATGGACCACTTCTCAAAATGTTTTTAAATACATAAAATATCTAGAATTACAAAAGATACTAATTATACAGAAGAATAGCAAAGTATTAAAAAGCAAATTCACAGATCTCAAGTTAAGAATTCCTATTCTAGAACTGCAGGTTAAGAATGACCAAATCCTCCCTTTATCCTATTATTCATGCATTCATTCATTCATCACTAAATATTTATCGTACATTTCCTTTCTAACGTTCTTTCCTTAAACATGATTGGTTATTGGGAAGTCCCACAATTTTCCTCCTTGTCTTGTCCTACTTACACTCTCATTCTAGAGAAACTAGCAGGTCCAGTTGATATAGAAATGACCCTGAAGCTTAGGCCAGAGTGTCAGTGTGATAGCTGAAAGAAAGACACAAGTGCCATAAATACCCATCTTGGCAGTGTGACATATAATTTTTTTCCTTGGGTCTGACATAGAAAGAGAAGGTCAGAGATGAGATCTTTTCACTGTGTCTGGCCAAAGAGCCATTTTCACAATTCCCCAAGGATAATGTAGATAGCAGAATCAATGCTCAAAAGTATCCGGAGCACATCTCTGAACCAAACATACTACAATGGCTGTTTTCTCTCTGAAAATTGACTTCTCAGGCTTTGGCAAAACCAGCAATCCATGCTCTGAAAATTATACAATTTGGGGATAGTAAGGGAGCTTGATAGAGAGAATTTCCTCTGGGAATTGTACTAAAATATAAGAACTCCCCAGTACTAGAACTGTCTGAAAATAAAAAAGGTTTCCTCTTGAGTAATAAATTCTCCATGTCCAGAGGCCAAGCAGGGATCAGATGACCACTTTAGGAAATGGAGTAGAGAAGACTTATGCAGTGGGACTAGGTTCAAGTATTGGGTTGAACTAAATGGTCTCTAAGGCTATTTCTACCTTTAAAATGATTTGATTCTAGTAAAACATCTTGCAAATAAACGAATATGTCTCTGAATCCAGCAAGTGTGCCAAGTAATAAAATGAGTAAAATCATCGTGGATGAAGATAGATATAGGCTTTGGGGCATAGAGGAAGAAACTCATTAATTTTGGAGTGTCAGCAGCGAGTTTTAACACACACATACACACTTCCCACTCTACCCTTGTATCCGGTCCTACTGGAAGTTAAAGGGCAAGATAACTCTAAAAAATGGGTGTGATACCTACTTATATAAGGGTGTGGAAGATTGGCTTCCTCCCAGCTTAACTCACCTCTCAATCATGTCTTTGATCCTCAACTTGAGAGAATTAAGATACCAGAGTTTCTCTGCAGGAAATCTAGAACTAATAAATGTTACATGTTTAGAAGACATCTGAATATTTTTGCTTTGATTTAAAAAAAAAAACTACCTCATTTTAAGTCAATAAAATAAAATCCCTTCATCAATAAGAATTTATTAAATACCTACTATGTGACAAGCATGCGCTAAATATGAGGGTTAGAAAGAAACATAAAAACAAAAAATCAATAGAAGCAGAAAATGTTTTGGTCTCCAAAGTTTAAGACCACTGTGAGAAGTGGAACCGGTATAACCTGCTAAGGAATCACCCAAATTAACTTGACTCTTCTCTGATATCATGACTTTGTCATCCCTGGCACATTTTGTGTTCAGGAGATCTTGATTCAACTGGAAATTGAAAGGTCAAGAGAAGTTAAAAGAACTGTACGTGATCATAAATATAATTAGTAATTTTCAGAAGTGACTAAAATGACAGAAAATAGGAAAAGGAGGGGAAGTGGGAAAAACAGGCACACTAATGTCCTGTTCTGTGGAACTATAGAATAATTAGCATATGATTTTAACTAGTCCAATCATTCTGGAGAACAGTCTGGAATTCTGTCCAAAAAGCAAGAAAATTGTGTATCCTTTGGCCCAGAAATATCACTACTAGGTCTGTGCCTCAAGGAGATTAAAGGAAAAAAAAAAGACCCATATGTTCAAATGGATATATAGCATCTCTTTTTATAGTGGAAAAGAATTGGAAACTGAGGATGGCTCAACAAGAGGTAACAATTCTCTCTCTATCTTAGGGTATATATGTGTTTCTATGTCTCTGTCTCTGTCTCTGTTTGTCTGTGTTTATCTATCTTCGTCTCTTTTCCCATCTATGTGAATCTTTCTCTCTCCGTGTATCTGTGTCAGTCTATATGTCTGTGTCTGTCTGCCTATCTGTGTCTGTCTCTGTGGCTTTGTCTCTAGGTCTCTCTGTTTCTCTGTGTCTCTGTCTCTCTCTCCATATGTGTGTGTGTGTGTGTGTGTGTGTGTGTGTGAGAGAGAGAGAGAGAGAGAGAGAGAGAGAGAGAGAGAGAGGGAGGGAGGGAGAGAGAGAGAGAGAGAGAGAGAGAGAGAGAGAGAGAGAGAGAGAGAGAGAGAGAGAGAGAGAGAGAATTTTCCTGTGAATCACTGGATTTGTATTATTCAAATTCACCAATGATTTCTTGAAATCTCTAAACAAGAGAAGCATCATTCTTCCTAGTATAAATACCTTGTACTAGGAAGTGAAAGAGGATGATTTTCTAGGCTATCAAATAAGCTGTTTACTGGGAAATGGGAGAAGGTGCTGGGAATGAAAGGAGGGGAGAAGGAATGAAAACCATAATGACATTAATTAAATTATCACTACTTTTAAACAATCAATTCAAAAATTCTGAATCAAAATGGTGATACAATACAAATGGGTATCTCTTTAAGAATACTAAATAACAGCTTATATTATGAATTACGGAGAGAGAGCTTCACAGTCAGGAAAACCTGAATTAAAGTCCTCCCTCTGACATATTTGTTATTTAATTCTGGACAAGTCACTTAAGCCTCAATGTTCCAGGTAATACCCTATGTTTATAAATTGCAAAGTAGGAGGCAATCTGTATTGGTGAAAGGAATTTCCTTACGAGGAGCTCTCCAGGCCGATGAAAACATAGATCTGGCTCCCAATGCTTTTCTGATGTCAATCTTGTCAGATGGGTTGTTCAAATCCCATTTTAAAGATTATCAGATTGAGGTTATAAGAGATTAATGGACACAAATCTTTCTACCTTAAGTTCATTTCTCATTCTGATATATCATGTTGTCATGTCCTTAAGGAGACCTTAAGAAGAAACACTAATGATGAATTTATTCATGGAAGAGCAAGGAGATACTAGTGATCAGGGAAGCCTTTCAATCTTGAGACAGAGTAGTTTTAAAAGCTGGTGTCCCCTAGCCCGCTTCTCATGAGAGACAATGAATAGCCCCCTAATATATTCATCTAATCTAAAAATCTTCCCCAGGGCCCTCAATTAAACCCAACACTGGCTACCATCCCAACTTCAGTGTTCTCTGAGGCTTTGGAACTAGCACAACCCCTCTGTACCTCACCCAGGACCCACTCAAGTGAGATAATTAGCCTCTAGAGATAAAAATAGGCTGTGTTCAGTCTGTGCTAGGCTACAGATTAAGGAAACCCAGAAATAAGTGTTCCTGTTTGGTTACTTCTGGATTCCACCTGACTTAACTTCCCACTCCTTTCACCATGATCTATGTTATGCAATCTGAAGTCCAAAAAGAAGGGTTATAGAGCCTGAAAATGAGGCAAGGAGGAGAAAGACAGAGGAAAGGGCAGTAACAAAGGCATTCCCCACAATACCCCCCCACACACACCCACACAGCCAGAAGTTGGGAGATTTTGATTCTCCTCCCAACTGGATCCTAACCTAAGAATAACTTTTCTGAACCTCAATTTCTTAGTCTGCAAAATAAAGGAATTATTGAACCAGGTAAGGTCCCTCTAAGCTCCAAAATTCTATAATTCTGATCTTATCTCTACCCTCTTTCTGCACCTGTGTGCAGTGGGTAAAGCACTGAACTTGGCATGAGGAAGACCTAAAGATTAAATGCAGCCTCAGGAACTTCCTAACTGCATAACCCTGGAAAAAATCCCTTAAATACATTTCCTCAACTACAAAATAGAGAAGATAATAATACCTACTTCCCAAGACTGTTAGAGGATCAAATGAGATAATATTAATAAAGCACTTAGCATAGTAACTGACACATAGTAGGTGTTTAATTTTTGCTTATTCTTTTCTCTCTACTATTCTTCAAGAATTGTGGAACTGCTTAAGTTCCAACCTCCCCCACCTGCTCAAACTGGCTGTCAAGTAGAAGGCAGGTTAATCTTGTTCTCCTTGGATCCAAAGTTCGAGCCATTCAAAAGTTTAAGTGGCTCCTCCCCAAGAAGTGAGGGAAGAAATAACCCAACAAGAAGGTGCTCATAAAAGATAGAGGGCAATAACCGATACATCCCCCTCCCCTCTCTAAGTCCATAGGTGAACAACCAAGAGAGAATAATTTCTTTAGTCTTACCAAGAATGGGATTTGAAAGAAAACAAGAAAAAAAATCAATAGAAGGGAGGGTTTTTGCATAGATGTAGTAGAAGGTGGGTCTTTTCCCCCAGAAGAAGGAAAAAAAGGTAGTCTTCCTAAGCAGGGATAAAGGCTTGTCTGCTCTAAGAGATAAGAACCTTAAAATGGATTTCATCTGGTGGAAATTTGTACATGGAAGATCATTTTCTCTGAAAAATGATTGTACCTCACAGAACCTCACATTCAAAGAGAGAGTCCTGAAGAGCAGCCAGAATCCAGAGTGGTAAGGAAATAGCAAGGGATAGAAGAATCAGAACTAGGATAGCACAGCCTTAAGAGCATCTAATTGTTTTAAGGGAAGGAGTTGGACTGAACTTTATTGCTTGGGCCACAGATTGACTTCCACCACACAACCCTGCTTATGGCTAATATCATCTGTCCGAAACTGTTACTTCTAATGAGGAAAATGAAGAAATAAGCTAAGATCTATAAAGACAATGAGAGATATGAGGTTTTCCAAGGAAGTTCATTGGAAATAAAGTAGGCTGCCTGGGAGTGAGGAAAGACATAGCAAATTATTACTTGTTTTTCACTGCGGAACATGACATCAGGGAGGTGAGGCCATGACATGCAAGTGAACTGGATTAAAGTGAGGGATTGCTGTGCAAGCCACAGTCTCACTCTTTCCTCTAGAACTAGCTGGGTCCAATGGCCAGATATAGATCAGGATGACTGGAGATGGTCCTGGATGCATCGGGGGCCTTGGTCTTCTTAAGTTAAAGTCTTTAATAAGTTGCATTTAAGATTATCACTGTGTCATTAAAATTATGACTATGAAAATTTCATAGAAGCATGGGAAGGTTTCCTTGAACTGATGCAGAATGAAATAACCAGACTCAGAAAAGTAATATATCCAATGATGATGGAAAGGAAGCTAGCATTCAACAGAATGTGCATTTTTTCTGGGAAGACTTACATGAACTGATACAAAGTAAAATAAGCAAAACCAGGAAAACACTGTACACGATAACAGCATATGATCAACTGTGGATGACATAACTTTGTCAGCAATACAATGATCTAAGACAACTCTGAAGGAATTATGAAAAATGCTATCCATTCCCAGAAAAAGAACTGATGAAATTTGAATATAAATCTAAACATCCTTTTTTTTCTTGGATTTTTTTTTAGGTCTGTTTTTTTTTACAATGTGACTAATGTAGAAATATGTTTTGCATGACTACACATATATAATAACCTGGATCAAATTGCTTGTCTTCTCAATGAAGGGGACAAGGAAGGAGGAAGAGAATTTGGAACTCAAAATTTTAAAAACAAATATCAATTTTTTACATGTATTTGGGGGGAAATTAAATACTTAAAAACAGAATATGGATTTTCTGGAAAGACTTATATGAACTGATACAAAGTGAAATGAGCAAAACCAAGAGAACACTGTACATAGTAACAGCAATATTGTAATATGATCAACTGTGTGGATGACATAATTATGTCAGCAACGCATGATCTAAGACAACTCTGAAAGATTTATGATGAAAAATATTATCCATTACAAGAGAAAGAACTGATGGAGTCTGAATATAAATCTAAACATACTTTTAAAACTTTCCTTAATTTTCTTGGATGTTTTTGGTTTCCTTTTATAACATGACTGATGTGTTTTGCATGACCACATGCATATAACCTGGATCAAATTGCTTGCTTTCTCAATGAAGAAGATAAGGAAGAAGGGAAAGAATTTGGAACTCAAAATTTTTTAAATGAATATTAAAATTTTACATGTATTTAGGGGGAAATTAAATACTTAAAAAATAGAATATGGATTTTTCAGTCTTGCTGAGTCACCCAGGAATTATCAGCATTCGTTCCCTATCTCTCCTAGTGAGGTAGCTGATCGGCGCTAAGGATATATTCTTAATCTATAAAAGACCCTTCTTTTGTGTGACTGACCCACCTAAGTGCAGCCCTGTTCTAATTCCCTAGAGCTCAAGAGGCACATCCTGCGTTCACTTCTTTTATTGAGATAAGTGGTACGTGCAGAAAGGAAGGAGCCTGTTTCCCTTTTTGACACACAAGGGAAGTTACAATGACCCTCCTAACCCAAGGAAAAGCATGAAGGAGGGCTTGGTAAGCTTTCCAAATCATTGGTCAAGTCTGATTGGTGTCAGGAAAATAAATGGTTTCAGCTATAACTATTTCTCCTTTTGACAAGAGTAATATTTCTATAGTGAACTATTCTAGGAGGCTGAACCACATGCAGGGAAATTCAGGGTTCATGACACCATGTTGGGCAATCACCTTTTATTTCACTTGAACCCCAGTGATGATTTTGTCTTTACTTCCTTTGCAATTTCCTCTAAGTAAGATCCTGTCCCATGGGCCATCAGCAGAGGTTATTCACCCAGTTTTTGTTTCCCTTGGGATTTCTGAGATTAAAAGGGAGATATCTGGACAGCAGCTTCCCTTGTCTCAAGGAGGAAACTGCGGCCTTCATTTTCCCCCCTAAAAGGGACGTAGGAAAAAGAAGGAGATTCAGCTAATATTGACCAATGACAAACAATACTAAGAATAATATTTCCTTTTGCATCCATTGGCTTTTGGGACTTTCTGCCACTTTCAAGGCCAGGTGACAACTGAGCAAGCTAGGGGTGTGGAACGCTCCCTAGTAAGGCAATGATATCCTTAGCCTTCTGATCTTATTTGCTCTGGTGAAAAAAAAATTTAAGATAACTAAAAAATAAAGATAAGCTATTGGAACTACTTCCCAGAGTTCAAAAGAGAGTTGCGTGTTCCCAAAGTACATGGAAAAGACCTCCAGGACTTACAGATCATAGTATACAGTCTCCACATTAGGAAGTCAAAGTCAGGGTACAAGAGAGCTAGAAGGTAGACAGAAAGTCCCAATACAAATACAATGGACCTGCCAAAGCCAGGCCCGCTGAAATGTCACCCCCATTGGAGTAAGAGCCCTAAGAGGTTCTTGAATACTCAAGTATATCAAAAACACTCTAACTTTCAAAGGCCTATTATATAAAGGACTACTTCTGTATTTATTAAGCACCATATGTGTACCAGGCATTGTATTAGATTAGAACTTCTTAAATTTTTTCCACTCGTGATCTTTTTTGCCCAAGAAAATTTTGTGTGATCCCAGTTATATAAAATGAGTATACAAATCAAACATTTACTGATAATACATCATAATGTGGCAACCCTCATATTCAATTAAATGACCCCATATGGTATCATGACCCACAGTTTAAGAAGCTTTGAAGTAAAGAACTACTGCCGTGGAACCGGCAACTGCTACCTATCAACCAATCATCCAGCATTTATTAAGTACCATCTGTGTATCAGGCACTGTATTAGACAATGAAAATATAAACACAAAGATGGAGAAATTTCTGCTCCTAGGAAGCTTACTTTCTGTGGAAAAGGACAAGATATACATACATAAGTACATTACTGAAATAATAAAGAATCCAAGACAATAAAGGAATGAAGGGTCCTGATTATAGAGGTGGGGAGGAAGAACAGGGAGGAATTTTGGAGAACTGAGGAATTCTATGAGGAATGACCTTTGATCGATGAGATTGATCCACAGTGTTCTGGAAGCAAGTGTAGCTACTCAGTCAGTCAACAAGCATTTCTTTGATTTTTCAGTGTACCATGTACTATTAGGGATACAAAAAAAAGTAAAAAGTCCCTCAAAGAGCTCACATTCTAATGCAGTTGAGGTTGGGGAAAAAGGAAATAAGCATTTATATAGAGACTTCTGTGTGTCAGATACATTGTCGTGTTTTGTCTTGCAAATAGCTCATTTGATCCCAACAACAACCCCAAGAGGCAGGTACTATCATCTCCATTTTACATTTGAGGAAACTGAGGCAGAAATTAAGTGACAATTTAGGGTCACACAATTAGTAACAGCTAAGTGGCAGAGTAGATAGAATGCCTAGCCTGAAGTGAGGAAGAGTCATCTTCCTGAGTTCAAATCTCTCCTCAGACACTTCCTAGCTGTGTGACTCTGAGCAAGTCACTTCATTGTTTGCCTCAGTTTCCTCATGTGTCAAGTGAGCTGGAGAAGGAAATGGCAAACCACTGCAGTATGTCTGCCAAAAAAAAATCCCAAATGGGGTCAAGAAGAGTCAGATATAACTGAAATGAGCGAATTTGTATTGAACACAATTAGTAAATGTTTGAGGCTGAATTTGAATTAACAATGGTAGCAGTAATATTAGCATTTATATGGCAGATACTATGTGAAATGAACAATGCTTAGAATTACCTTATTTGATCCTTACAACAACCCTGGGAAGCAGATATTATTATTACCTGCATTTTACAGCTGGGGAAACAGAGGCAAACATTACTTGCCCAGAGTCACGTAGTAAAGGTTTCAGGCCAGATTTGATCTGAGAACTTCGGGCTTCTGGATGTAGGGCTCTGTTCATGGTACCACTTAGCCACCTCTAAAAAGGGGAGAAAACGTTCAGAGGACTTTGTACATAAAACACATGTGAGGTAAAAATGGAGGCTTGTTGTCATTCATTTCTGAAGAGGATCAGTGACATCCCAGGAGAGAGGCTGACTCTCAGGTGGACTGGATTTAAATGGGGCAGAGTTGCACAAAGTTGTCATCTTCACTCTTTCTTCCTGAGTCATCAAAGTCAAGCGGCAAGACAAAGATCAGAACACCTGGCAAAGGTTCAGGATGGAGTGAACGACCTTAACACGCTCTATACCCACCCCAGCTCTTAAGTGCGCTTCAATGCTTCAGCCGCCTGCATAGCCAATGGAACAAGGTGTTCTCCTGTGTTCATTCCACATGCTTGGGGCGGACATCCCCTCACTCACCAACAGGTTGAAGTACGGCCATTTACCTTCATCCTGGTTCAGCCCAGCTGCCAAAACACAGTGTGAACAGGTGAGAGCCGGGTGCTACAGGTAAGAGTTGGATGCCAGGGCAAAGGTGGACTGGCACTAGCCACATCTCGTAAGGAATTTAATGTGTACATGAACAGATCCTAACTACCTTCAATCATTCAATCAATGTTTATTCATGTTTATTATGCTAGGCACCATGCTCAGTGATGAAAATACAAACAGAGAGAAAAGACAGTCCCTGGAATTAAGGGGCTTATAATATGATGGAGGATGGATAGAACACCAACCCTGCAGTCAAGAGGGCCTGAGTTCAGATCTGGCCTTAGACACTTAACACTTCCTAGCTGTGTGATCCTAGGCAAGTCACTTAACCCTAATTGCCTCAGCAAAAAAAATATATGTATATGTGTATATATACATATATACACATATATATGTATATGTATACATATATGTATATATAAATGAAATAGAGGAGACAACATGCAAACAAATTATGTGTGTATAAATATATATGTCATATACATATATTTTATACACACACATATATATTTATATACATACATATATTTATATACATATATATTTATACACACACATACATACACATATATCTTATATATGACATATAGGAAATAATTAAGTAAGGGAAGGCTCCGCAATTAAGAGGGGTTGGGGAAGGCATGTTGAATAAGGTGGGATTTTAGTTCCTCCTGGCTTCTTCAGTCCCAGTGGACTGAACAATTCTCATTCTTCAAACTTCTTGTGATAAGAAGCAGGTGGTTCAAGGGACTACTGGAAACATTTCAAGCTTGCAATTCAGAGAGCAAAGTTGAGCTACCTGAGCAGCTAAGGGCAAATTCCAATTCCAGCTCCTAATCTGAGTAACCCAGGGTGCCCTTTCATCTCAAAGAAGCCAGTGCAGCTAATAGGAAGTATTATTCGGCCTCTGTCTCTTTGTGATCCCATTTGGGGTTTTCTTGGTGAAGATAATGAAAGGGTTTGCTGTTTTCTTCTGCAGCTCATTTTATATTTGAAGAAACTAAGGCAAACAGGATTAAGCAGCTTGCTGAGAGTCTGCTAAGTGTCAGAGGCTGGATTTGAACCCAGGAAGAGGAATTTTCCTGATTTCAGACCCAGCCCTGTAACCATTACACCAGCTAGCTGCCCCATCCATTTCACTTAATCTTCCTCCACCATTCAAGGTAGAGTGAAAACATAACCACAATTCTTCTCCCAACCTCCAACCTCTCTATAACAGAGACAACCTCCCTATTTTTAGGTCCCTTGGTTCTTCTCCCTTTTCTTGCCATTTCTCCTTTCTTCATAGACATATAAATAAGATCCTTCATTTACTCCAATTCTGTTAGTCACCCTTAAGTAGACCAAAGGGGAGGAAAGGATAAACATTCCAATCCTATGATTCCCACTCCACCAGTTACAGTATTCTAAGATTCCAAAATGTCAACGTGAGATTGTGAACAAGGGTAACAGATAATATATTGCTCCCTATCGATGACCATCATGGAACCAGAACCCCAACCCACCCTCCAAAAAGGTGGAAGGAAAAAAGACAACATATGTCAGAAATGAGGCTGTCCTATACAAAGAGAAGGCTGGTTATCATTACCACCTATCTGTATGCAGATTTGGGGGAGTAGAGAATGTCATCTCAACCTTTGGTTCTTCTGATTCATCCACTATCTGTATGAAATATTCTTCAATAAAACTCATTTGAATGGTAAATCCTGTATATATGCAAAACCTGTTTTATGAGTATCATTATAGGGACAAGATACTCAAGCATATTGTAAGAGGAGAGCTTGACTTAAGCAAGGTGGTGAAGTTGGAAAGAGTGCCTGGACTACAATAAAAAAGACCCAAGTTCAAATCTATCCTCAAACACTTGCTAACATGTAACTCTGGGCAAATCATAATCCCAGTTTGCCTCAGTTTCCTCACCTACCTCCTAGGGTTAGTTACTGTGAGAATCAAATGAAATCAAAATCAAATCAAATAACATAATAATTACATTATTATATAAAAATAATAAAAATTTTAAAATAAAATTTAAAAGTGCTTACTTAACAGAATACCTGCCATATAATAGGGGCTGTGGAAATGTTAGCTATTATTACTTTGGGTTCCATCTTGGAACAAAATGAAACACTTCCAGGTCATTCAATTTAACAAAAGAAGAATTAACAATATGGTGGGTGATGTTGGGAAAAGAAAGCTCTTTTTTTATGAACCCAGGTACTATAAAGCAAAGGAGGAAAGGCAGGAGATGGGGAAAGAGCTAAAGGACCTAAAAATAGGAAAGTTATCCCTGATTATGTAGAGGTTGGGGGTTGGGGAAGAGAATTGCAGTTATGTTTTTACTCTCTCCACTTGAAAGAGGAAAAACCAGATAGAATGAGTAGGGCCACTTTCTTATTATTCATACTAATTTCTTTAGTATTTAGTTATTCCTTAACTTAGGAAGGATACTCAAAAAGGATCCTGTAACATTTAGCTCAGGTGGATTCCTTTATGAAAGTACCTCTGGGCTTCAGGAGAAGATTCTGTGATTCACACAACATAAAAACGTTCATCGAGTTTGAAAAGTCTTAATCCCATTTGAGTGGACCTTTTTATGCCTTTAAGAGACCTTGGCTTGATCCCTTTAGTCACCTGGGCCAGTCAAGTCACAGGGACAACTCTGTTTTCATTTGGGGGAAGAAAACTAACCAACGCCTAACTCGGGGAGAATCCTGACAGTGACCTTGTCATTGATGTGTTGTCCCAGAGTTCACCCGTTGACAGAATATTTGAATTAGAATTTATGGAACTTTGTTTTTTGAAGCATTCTGGGAGAAAGAAGCCAGAAAAGGCAAGCTCATTCTTGGAGCCATGTGGACAGGCAAAGTCAACTGCTGTGGCCAGTTTCTGGGAACCCACTCCCTTCCTTTTCCTTCTGAGACAGAAGGGCTAATATTTCTGGGGAATGATCAGAATATAAAGTACCAGAGAAACCACTGAGAACCATAAGACAAAGCACAAAGGTGAGCCTGACATCTCCCTTCTCCTCTCACCCTGCACCAGGGAAGGAAACAGCCCCATCAGCTCCCCAAATTCTCCACGTATTTAACATCTCCTTCCATCCCTAACGGCAAAAGAGTTGAAAGGAGCAGATTCTGATGCAGTCAGCAGTACAAGCCACTGGTTTCTTCTTTCACAAATGAATTCTTTTCCATCATTATTCACTGTTCATTTTATCCCCTTCTTTTACAGAAGAGAAAATTAATAGTCACTGATCTTTATTTTTATGATTAATGCTAGTGCCAGCAGAGAATTGAGGAAACGTTTGGCCCCTTTGTGAAGGGTCAGAAGATATGTTTATGCTTTAGCATTGCTGAGGTATAAGGAAGGAATAATAGATAATTATTCCCTTCTGAAGTCACAAATACAATGTTGATATCATGAAATCCTATCTCTAAGCAAGCACACATTTCCATAAACAGGAGAACCTGTAAGCAGAGGCAAGATGGGAACCAAAATATCAAAATATGAATAGAATTATGGATTCAGAGATGAAGAGGGACAAAGAGAGAGAAAGGCAAAGAATAAATATAGAAGTATAGGTCAAAGTATATATATATAAATATACTTAACATCTCTAAAGAAAAAAATGGGGGCAGCTAGGTGGAATAGTGAATAGAGCATTAGCTCTGAAGTCAGGAAGACATGAGTTCAAATCTGGTTTCAGACACTTAACACTTCCTAGATGTGTGACCCTGGGCAAGTCATTTAACACCAAATGCCTCAGGAAAAGAAAAGAAAAAAATGTACATATTCCACTTTTAAGTTTGATCTGCATTATTCAGATTTTCTATATCAAATAAAGCCAAACAAGAAATAAAACAATAAATAATATACAGCATTTGTTGATTTCCAAGCTGTAAATGCTCACACTGAAAATTTAACAATTGGTTCTTCAAAACCATGGTGAGCTGACTTAGCACATACCCGAGTATTGATGGATCAAAAGTGCTTATCTAATTAAGGAATGCAGACAATTAAATCTCTCACCTATTGCTCCTTATTTGTCTCCTGGAAAAGCTCCATCCTGACTCTGTCTCCTTTACCTGGATGACATCCTAACTCTTTAACTGCTCTTTGTAAAAGCTTAATTCTGACTCTTTATCTGATGACATTGCGACCTCCCATCTGGAAAAGACTGCATCCTGATTTCTTATCTTTGTTCTACACTTGACAACCTCACTCTCCCATGTAGACTATCATCCTGCCTACTGAAACACAAAATTTTACTATATAAGCCCCCTTAATTTTCCTATATTTTATTGGGCTCTCTTAGAGACTGGGCTGTTCCACTTATAGTTAATTAAGTCTTTTGTGACGATAAGTGAATCTCTATAAATTCTTTCAAACCAACTATGAATCATGGTGCACCTTTCGGTCGCATTATAAATTATATAAGTATAGATAATAGTATAGATAATAATCAGTAGATTATTAGATTAGTAGATAATTAGGCCAGTAGAAATAAGCCTTTATGACAGAAATTAGCCCAAAGAAGGAAAATGGAATTTGTCCTCCCTTAAAGGAAACCACATCCCCTAAATGCTCTGTGGGGACACACATACCTCCCTGTATGGCGCTATAAGTGGGGAGCCTTTCTCCATTCTCCATTATATATGAGGAGCCCATTCAAATCTGATCCCCTTGTTTTCTTGTTTTCCTTCCCCCAATCCAGACACTGATTTATCACATAATCACTTTCTTAGAGTTCTTTGTTGCCCAGAGTGGGAGTTGAACTGATAGGAGAAATTAATCAAGTCTTTTCTCATTTTCAGACTTGGAGGGCACATACTGAAAACCCTCATTCAACTTCTCTAAGTAGAGGCTCCAATTCAATGGAAGAATTGTTCCTTGTGTCCAAACCAATTTTTCCCTGTTTCAATCTCAGGTCATTTCCTCTTGTTCCATGGAGACTATCATTGGCTAACATTGCTCTTCTGTAACCCTTTCTCCGAAATGAAAAGAATTAATACAATAATCTCTTGATTTTCTCTCTCAGGACTAAGTAGCCCAGATTTTTTTTTCCATTTTCCTCAGAGGTGAAGCCCTTTAAAGGCAGTTAGATGATGGTACATTGGATAGGCCTGAAGTCAGGAAGAATCATCTTTCTGAGTTCAAATCCAGGCTCAGCTAGCTTGTGTGACCCTGAGCAAGTCACTTAACCCTGTTTGATTCAGTTTCATCTGTAAAAATGATCTGGAGAAGAAAATGTCAAACTATTCCAGTATCTTTGTCAAGAAATCCCCAAATATTATCACAAAGAATCAGACCAGACTGAACTGAATGAAAAACAACAAAGCTCTTTCTGTCTAGTGTGATGCTTTAAACTAAATAGAGGCTTGATTGATTTTTGTTGACATGGATCGAATTAAATTCTTCTCACCCTTCCCTCTGTGAGTCACATTGGAAAAAAAAAAAAAGCAGGAAGGAGGGAGGGGAGAGATGATAAAATGCCAGAGGGAGGAACCCTCAGAAACAAGTCTCTCTGCTGGTCTGTGGTCACCACCCAAGGAATTAAAGAATGTTCTTGTTTAAACTAAAGTCAACTGTTTAGGGAGCAAGAGAGTGCTTTACTCCAGTGGGAAGAATCTTAGGTAACAAACTCTTTAGGAGTTAACAGATAGCAAGTTCACAGTCTAGTCATAGCATCTGACTTTATCCAGCTTAAGAAATATCTTCTGCTCCAACATTTGTTATCTCCCAGACCCTTCATAGTCTTAAAAAGTTTCAAGGACTTTCCAAAAAGTTTTTGTATATATATTAGAAATTAAAACATCTTAGTATTGTTATAAAAATAGTTTTGAACTTATGGACCCCTTGAAAGGAGCTTAGGGACTCAAAGTTTTCCTAGACCACACTTGGAGAACTGATCTACCCCAGCCAGCTAATCTATCTCTCTCAGTCCCTTGTTCCTTGAGAAAAGCAATTATATTTTTAACAAGTTCTTTAGGCATAATCTCAAAAGGAAATTGTTCTTCCAGGCAACACCCCTGCTCTGGCCCCAGTATCCAAAGTGTTGACCTCTCTTTCTCCATTTCCAGATCTCTTTCCACTATTCTCTTTCATCAGTGGCTAGTTCTAGCCTTCTACCTCTAAATCCATGCTTTAATTAACTCAATATTGTCTTCCTCTTTTCTCATTTTTTTCACTTCCCTTAGCCTATTTTAGTTTGTTTTCATTTCCCCCACTCCCCTGACCCAGGGAATAATTCTGTAATCTGTCCATTTTTGTCCATTCTATGTCCATAATTTCTGTTATAAGTTCATGTTTATTTATAGCAATGCAATATCCAAAGTTAGATGGTTTTTATTGAGAGCACAAACACAAAGGGATTAGATTTGAGCATTAATTAGTCCTTTTAGCATTCTGAGCAAGTGAAGCACTATGAGAAAGACACTAGATGCAACATGTGACTGAGGCATCAGGGAAAATCAAGCTACTATATTGATCCAAACATCACTGTACAATCATTTCAGTCATGTCTAATACTTTGTGACCCCCATTTGAATTTTTCTTGGCAAAGATACTGGAATGGTTTGCCATTTCCTCCTCCAGTTCATTTGACATTTTACAAATGAGGAAACTAAGGCAAGCAGGATTAAATGATTTGCCTAGGGTTACAAAGGTGGATCTCCTTGATTCCAGGCTGGGCACTGTATCCATTTTCCATTTAACTGCTCTTTGGTCTCTGCCCTAATGGAGACAAATGAGAGACGTGAGTCTAAGAGTTCTAAGAATGGCTATGCTCCCAGCCCCCTGAAGGCATCTTGCTGAGAAATAATTCCCATAGAAATAAAGCCTGGCACCTGCTCCTATTCCAGGTGCTGAAGTCCTAGAAAAGCATGTGAAATCATTGCATCAGAGACTGATGTGATCTCACCAGTGGGAATGAGATTCAAAGATATGCACTATCACCTGTTTTGCTGCTACAGCTGAAGGACATGGGGAACTTTTCCATCTAACTTGCAGCTAAACTTTCCAGTCTCCCTAGTTTAAATGAGAGATCCTTGAGAGCCAGGAGTTTCTTGTTTTCTACATGTATCTCCAATGGTCTGTACACAGTAGGTGCTTTTTACATCAAAATCATCTCGGTAATTCACGACGTGACAATAATATGAGAAATAAACAAACAAAAAAATCTGTTGAGCAACAGGAGTCACAGATCCAGAGCTGGAAAAGATCTTAGAAACCATTTAGCCATTTTATAGGTAAATTAACTGTAGCCCAGGAAGGCTGACTGAATTATTCAGTGTCACATGGGTAATAAGCATCAGAGATAGGATTTGAATCCAGTGCTACTGCTCACTCCATTATTTCACACTAAAACCTTTGTGTTGAAAAACATTGGAACGTAAGTTCAGGAGACTTTGGGAGAGCATAAACCTCCTGCCAGTGGTAAACAAACTGGAGCTCACCTACCGAGCAGCTGTCTGGAAGGAACTTTGCCTACCTGATGAAGTAAGTTTTAATTTAACTAATTATTCTTGATATCTGAGTGCGGCTTTGTTTTGCTTCTATGTTGCACCAAAAAAAACTTGAATTCAAATATGGCCTCAGACACTTAGCACGTCCTGGCTGTGTGATCCTGGGCAAGTCACTTAATCCCAATTGCCTCAGCAAAACTAAATAAATAAATAAAATGTAAAAACTGTACAGTCTTTCAAGACTATCATTTCATAATTTTGAATTGGGTAAAACCATCCCCCACAAGAGTAGTAGTGATGATGATGAGGATGATATTAATTTCTAGTTTTCATAGCACTTTATGGTTTGCAAAATATTTTACAAATATTATCTCATTCAATTTAGCACCATATTTGGGGTAATGGTGTTATGCCACAGTTCTCTTTAACTGTCCTGACTCAGTTTCCCTGCACTAGTTTCCCTTGTCTCAGTTTCCTTAACTGTTCTGTCTCAATCCCCTAAGCTGTAAATCCCCCTCTGGTCCATTAAGACTGAGGACCATTTGCTCTAAGGTTATAAATTGTTAGCAAAGAAAAACAAGAGAGGAGATCTCCTGACTCTTTTCTGTCCTCAAGAATTTACAATATCCCTCTAAAATATTCCAAGATACCTCACTGATATCTTTATTTCTGTGTATTCAGACATCCTGTGTCTGGGTTTTTAGGATTTATGGCCTCCCTCATCCTGACAGAAGTTTTCCCGTGCTTCTTACCCCTTCCTTTGTTTAGAGAAAAGGTATTTAAGAAGTTGGGGTTCCTCCATTCATTGCTGGAGGCTGGAGGCTGGGGGCTGGATGCTGGATGCTGGATTCTTTGAGTTGGATTTCTTGGTCCCAGTATATCTCTGTCTGACTGGATAATTTGAGAGGAGAGTCCTGTCCAGTCAATTATACTCTCCCATTAATAAAATATTTAAAACTCTCTAATCTCTCTCCTGTCTCAGTTTCTCTGGTATTACAATGGTAGGTTTAATTGCAGGCTCCAGCTTTGGAGGCAACTTTGTGAGTTCAGATAGTCTGAAGGATCTAAGTGTTCTTGGGTCACTGCTTGTCAATAGCTAAGGAAATTTCTGCAATGAAGTGGGCAGACACTGATAAGAGAATTGGCTCCAGCCTTGACATTTTACAAGTAAAAGCAAGTAAAAACAAGTTTAAAAAAAAAAAAAAACAGGAAAGTCTTGGACAGGACAGAGCTGAAATGAAATGAAAAGTGCCTGATCAGCAGTCCTGTGTCCTGTGAACTAACTTATAATGTGATTAAGGTTTATGGATCAGATTCCCTGCAAGTTGTAACAGAGGTTATAAGTTAAGTCAATGAATCCTGTTTAAAGGCATTTTATCAATGCAATACATGTTTTGGTTTGTTTATGTTTGGCATTCCTTTTGTGTATAGGGATAAAATACCTGTCCCATATCTGATTCCTAGGGTACTTCGAATACCATTTCTCCTCTCCTTTTTGGGAAACATGAGTTATAACCTAAGCTCCAGACAAATCATCAGAGGAGGGGAGTATTAATGAGCCAAATAGTACTAGAGCTTAATTAGACGCCTGACTTTCAACTGTTCCTGGATACAGATCAGAGAGTAAATCTAAATTCCAGCAGCGGTTTCTCATGATTGGATTCTGAATTTATAGAAAAAAGTCATTTCGATTCACATTTGTATAACTCTTTCTTTACAACAGATCTGTGAAGTAGGCAGAGGGAACAATTATTTTCAAATCACATATAAGGAACCTAAGGCTTCGCAAGGTGATGCAATTGTCCAGTAAGCATGTGAGAGAGCACTCAAACCCCCAACTCCTGACTTCCAGTCAAGTGCTTGATCCAGACAGCTGTGTGTATAATGAGGACTAGCCCTCAATGATACAATATTTTCTTCTACATTATTTTCTTATTCTTTCGTGGACTATTATAGGATCCTGGAAGGCAGGAGACATGTTTTCTACTTTGTATCTCTCCTCACCTCTATTAACTTAGTGTTGGACACAAAGAAAACTTGTTAATTAGATGTTCAGAGATCATAATATTCAGAGCTGAGAAAGATCTGTAAGGTCATCTTGCAACTATTTTGTTCTACAGATGAAGAAAATGAGTCCCAGAAAAGAAAACCGTGGCTTCTCCCCAAATCATTGCAGCGGGAAGCAGCCAAGTGTAGTATGGTAGAAAGAACACTGGATTTGAGGCCAAAAGACCTAATATCAAATTCCAACTCTTTTACTTACTAGTTATGTGTCCTGAGACGGAGTATTTAGCCACTCTGTGCCTCAGTTTCCTCTTCTGTATATCTCTGAGGTTCTTTTCAACTCTAGAACTGTGAACCTCTGATCAAATGATTCTGTGCCCTGAATAAAATTACTTTATTACTCTATATAAAATTTACTTTATATAAATATAAATATTACTTTATATAAAATTACTTTTATTACTTTAAATTATTTTAGACTGTAAAATGGAAGCATTGGACTAGCTTTTAAGGATCATTTCAGCTCTGAATCCTATGATCTAATTCACATGAGAAGAAAGTCTACTTCTGATTGAAATCTATGATCCTCTGACTCCCAAGATGCAATAATGGGCAGTTTGACTCAGAGAGTGCTTTAAATAGAACTCATTATCAATAGATCATTTGATGATGTTGTTCAGTTTTCAGTCATGTCCAACTTTTTGTGACCCCATTTAGGGTTTTTGCTCTAGAGCAAAAGGTCTTACCCTGGCCTGTGGAGGGAAAATATACATATGTATGTATATTGTGTGTGTGTGTATGTGTATACATATTCATAGATGTTTACATGTACATATACATATATTTATGCCTACACATGTAGGTGCATATATGTGTGTGCATATCAATATATCCATCTGCTCTCACACACACACACATATATTGATAATTGCATTTTGATCTCCTTGGTGCCTTTTGTCCTCCTTTGTAATATATTTCATCATGCATTTTTTTTAAGTCTCTAGTCCTTATGTCCCCTTCTGGAAATAAAATAAGTTTTTCAATAGGAGTCTTTGATTTAAGGGATGAGATCAGACAAGAAGTCAGAAGACTTAAGTTCTAGTCTAGGCTCTGTCACAACTAGCTGTGTGACACTGGGCACAATTCTTACCCCCTGTCTCTGAGACCTTATTAATATGAGAGGGTTGGATCAGATAATATGGAACTAGGAAATTCAGGGATTCAGCAACCTTCCTGAGCTTCAGAACACTCAAGTGGGAGGACCAGCTTCTGGCCTTCCTCAGTGGAGGAGGAAAGTAACAAACAGAGAAGAGAAGTTGTCCTTGAAGACCCATTCAATTCTCTTGAGTTCCAGTCACTTGAGAAAGTTGTGTCCTTAACTGAAGAGTTAATCAGATAATGATTTCCTCTTCATTCCTTCCCTGGAAGGGAACTCTAAAGAAAAAAGGTGGTTGTTCAGTCACATGCAACTCTTTGTGACTCCTTTTGGGGTTTTCTTGACAAAGAGGCTGAGATGGTTTACCATTTCCTCCTCCAGCTCATTTTACAGAAAAGGAAACTGAGGCAAACAGCGTTGAAAAGTTACTCAACTCAAGTTGAGTAACTTTTCCAGGGTTACATAATAAGTGTCTGTGGTGAGATTTGAACTCAGGATGATGAGTTTTCCAGACTTTAAGTCCAGGGCTCTATATGCTGTGACACCTAGCTGCTAAAGAAAGAGGTACCATTTACCAAATGAGTTCTCATTAGTAGAAAATTATCTCAGTTTTGTTCTATAAACAAGAGAACAAGTATATTCTTGCCTCGTCAGACCACATCCAAGGCTCTCTACTTTTAGTTTCAGGCATATTGTGCCTTAAAAGAGACATGGAAGCTGGTCCAAAACAGAGCTGTTAACATGGAGAAGAGAATCAAAATTATGTCTCACAGGGACCAATTGGATGAAATGAGTCCTTTTAAATAGAAGAAGGTGTGAGCAATGTCTTCAGAGTTTTTAAATGTGCAGAAGACAGAGCGTATTTATTCAATAGATAGTGAAGAATATTGCAATAATATAAAGCCAGTGATGGTGACGCAAACCTATATAATCCCTACTACTTCCTGAAAGGCTGAGACTTGAAGATCTCTTGAGCTTAGAAATTCTGCTTGGTTATTGTTCTTCGATCCCTGAAGAGGACACCAAGACATTAGATTTCTTTTCTTTTCTTTTCTTTTCTTTTTTTTTTTTTGTGATTGTTCAACAGGAGGAACTATTTAACCATTATAGCTGTCTACTGATGGAATAGATTGCCTTGAATAATAGTGATTTCCTTGTCACAAAACTGCTTCAAGAAATCTGGGTGACACTTGTAAGGGGCAGCATAAAGAGTCTTTCTGAATGAGGAAGGAGATTGGAGATGAACCAGGTTAATGCTCCTTTCACAGTGGACAAAGATAGCTATAACAGGAAATGCAAAATTAAACTCTAATAGAGGGTTATTCTGAGACAAAAAGTAGCACCCAATGCATTGGGCAATACTTAGGGTCTGACTTAGCTAAAGAAATGAGGGACAAGTTACTGATATTTCCTAGAATGTGAGGTAATACTAATCATATGGACCAATTTTGGGGAGTTCACTGCTTGAATGGAGTAAGGAGGTAGGGAAGAGAAACTGGAGCAAAGGCTCTTCTTGTCTTAGATTGCATGTGGGGAACACACTAGAAGGGCTTCATGGAAAATGGTGCAATTGCCCAAGCAGTTCCTGCAGCATTTTAGGAGCCCCTGAAAGGAACTGGGTAACTCCAGAGGATGAAAACTTTCAAAACTTTTCTTAGGAGCTAGAATCCAAATAAACACTTTAGATGATGTTCTTCCCCTTTTGGTCCAGACCTATAATGGGAACTTTGAGCATGGAGACTTCCTCCAACAATATGAAAATCACAAGCAAAAAACCAAATCATAAGGTGATCCACGGGTAAAAGTGCCTCCGCAGAGACTGGCTTCGGAAATAACAGCTCAGCACACATAGCCCAAGGTCAACCTGTCTAGCCACCACATCTCTTTGTCATTCAAGGCTGATCTGGAGCAGTGTGGGGTTATACAGGACAAAATTCTGGGCTAAAAGTCAGAAGGCCAAAGTCACACTAGTTGTGAGTTCTTGGGTTTTCTGGCTTCAAGTTTTCAAGACCTCTCCTTCCCCAAGATGATAGATATGAGGGTAGGTGGGTGTGAAGCCTCTTTCCATCTCCTAAATTATTCTAACTAATCCAGAGCCAAGAAATGAGGTGCTCTAATGCTCCATAAACATCCCTCTCACCTTCTTTTCCTCTCCAGTCCTCTATAACAACCTTATTTATAGTCTTTTCCCCACCACCACCACCTTCCACCTTTATAGTATCGAGAAAGGATTGGACAGAGATTGGAAACCCCAGGATCCAGGAAAATCTCTGAAACTGATTATGGTTAAACAAACCTGTTTATGTCCTAATTTACTTATCTGAAAATAAGGGTTTAGATCACATGTTCACCAGTGTTTCTTGTAGCCCTAAAGAGTATATAAAGCCTTTTCCAAGAGTCCAAGAGGAAATAATAAAGTCTAGCATGTTTTATTAAAAATAAATTTAATTGATGCCTTTTGCTTCTGCATCTCAGTCATTTCCTATTATAACTCCCTAATACACACATAGACACACACACACACACACACACACACACACACACACACACACACTGTTAAACCTTCCTTTACAATAAGCAAAAGGAGCCAAATTGATTAACATCTAACACTCTATACCAAGATAAAGTCAAAATGGGTTCATGGTTTAGACAAATAGGGTGATACTATAAGCAAATTAAAAGAACAAGAGAAATTCTACCTCTCAGATCTGTGGAGAAGGAAAGAAATTATGGTCAAAGAAGAACTAGAGAGTATTATAAAATGCAAAATGGAAAATCTTGATTATATTACATTAAAAAGGTTTTGTATAAACAAAACCAATGCAGCTAAGATTAGAAAGAAAACAATAAACTGGTAAGGGGGGGGGAATTTACATCCAAGAGTTTTGATATTTCTAAAACATATAGAGAATTGATTCAAATTTATAAGAATATGATATTATATTCCTATCATTATTATAAATATAAAATATTCTTACCATTATTATAAATGGCCAAAAGATATGAACAGATAATTTTCAGATGAAGAAATAAAAACCATTTCTAATTATATGAAAAAAATGTTCTAAATCAATATTGATTAGAGAAATACAAATTAAGATAACTCCAAGGTGCCATTACATCCCTCTCAGATTGGCTAAGATAACAGGAAATGATAATGATAAATGTTGGAGGAGATGTGGGAAAACTGGGATACTAATACATTGTCAGTGAAAAGTGCGAATTGATCCAACTATTCTGGAGAGCAATTTGGAACTATGCCTAAAGGGCTATCAAAGTGGGCTGGAGATACAAATGTAAAGAATGAAACAATACTTATTTGCTAGAGCTTATATTGTAATGAGGAAGATCCAGCAGTCTTACTATTGGGTCTGTACCCTAAAGAGATCATAAAAAAGGGAAAAGGGCCCACATATGCAAAAATATTTGTAGCATCCCTTTTGTAGTGGTAAAGAACTGGAAACTGAGTGAATACCCATCAGTTGGAGAATGGTGGAATAAGTTATGGTGTATGAACGTAATGGAAAATTATTGTCCCATAAGAAATGACCAGCAGGATGATTTCAGAAATGCCTAAAGAGACTTACATGAACTGATGCTAAGTGAAGTGAGTAGAACCAAGAGAACATTGTATACAGCAACAACAAGAACATGTGATGATTAATTGTGATGGATGTGTCTCCTTTCAACAATGAGATGATTAAGTCCAATTCCAATAGACTTGTGATAGAGTCATCTACTTTCAGAAAGGGTACTATGGAGACTAAATGTATATCACAACATAGTATTTTCATCTTCTTTATTGTTGTTTGCTTGCTTTTTTATTTCTCTTTTTTTTCCTTTTTTAACTGATTTTTCCTGATAAATATGGAAATATCTATAGAATGTACATGTTTAACATATATTGGATTATTTGCTGTCTAGAGGAGAAGATTGGGAGGAAGGGAGGGAAAGCATTTGGAATACAAGGTCTTGCAGGGGTGAATATTGAAAACTATTTTTGCATGGGTTTTGAAAACAAAAAGCTTATTTAAAAAGGAAAGAAAGAAAGAAAAACGAGCCAAGTAAAAATGATTAATACATTGACCAAATCTGACATTGTTTATAGCATCTAGTATCTGTGGTCCCCACCATCAAAATCTCTGCAAAATAGATTAAGGTATATCTCATCAGCTTTCCTGTAGGACTAAAATTGGTCACTACAATTAATAATAACTGTTAATAATAATTTGTAGTTGTTGTTCAGTTGTGTCTGACTCTTTGTGATTTCATTTTTAGGTTTTCTTGACAAAATTACTAGAGTAGTTTGCCATTTCTTTCTCCAGCTCATTTTACAGATGAAGAAATGGAGGCAAACAAATGCTTGTTGATTTTCCAGATTCTTTCCCCTAACAGTTGGGCAATTCTCAGCTCCCCATAGAGTACATTACTGTACCTGTTCTCCTACAACCTCTCCAGCAATGACTTTGCTTTTTGACATCAATGCCCAACATCTGGATATGAGGGGAAACTTTTAGAGATGGCACATCTATTTTAATAAACAATTCACCACCAGGCAGTGCACTGACTTTTCTCAAATCTTATAAAATAATATGTATTAATAATAATGATGGTGGGGTAGCAGTAGTGACGATGATGATGATGAAATTGCTTTGTATTTGCATCATACCCTACAGATTGCAAAACTCCTTTCATTCTCAGAACAACTCTTTGAGATGAAGAGGGCAGATATCCTTATTTTCTTTTGAGGACACTGAAAATCAAGAAGACTGGAACAGTTGTCCACATTCACACTTTTTGACTTCTCCTTCTTATTTTACCTTTTCTATAAAGCATTTAACTAATAAGAGGCTATATCCATGTGGTGCAATTATAGACACATAAAAGTGGCTTATCACCAGTATTCTCCCCTATGACAAAATGTGTCCAATGTTCCCAATATTTTCATGAATTCAAAAAGAAAAATACTCTTCAGGTACAAAGTCAAGAGTTTTCTAAGACTGGGGGAGGGGGAAATGTCCCTTTTGTTAATTTTTGTTTGAATGGGGAGAGAAAAGGGAGAGGATTTAAACTGATCCCTATCTACCAACACCCACAGAAATTATCAATCCCATCATTTACTCACCCAGTCAGATCTAGAGGTAGCCTATGGTAGAATGAAAGGAACATGTAAGGGAAGATCTGGTCCTCCTGTGATATACACTGGTCATTTGACCTTGAGCAAGTTATTATGTAAACATTTGTTAAATACCTATTACAGAAAGACAGTATGGTGTAGTGGGTAGAAGTGTGGCTCTAGAGTTAGGGAGAAAATCCTGGATTCAAGCCCCATTTCATTCTGGCTAAGTGACAATAGGCTGGACATTATACCTTAGGGATCTAGGCAACTCTGTGATCATAAATTGTGGAGCAAGTAAGATCTGAACCAACAGAGAAAATTAGTAGTTTGGAGTCCCCTTTACTACTAACAGTAAACATACAAAGATTTTTCTTTAATTGATAGCCTTGCTTTAAAAGAGATTATACTCTAAAATGAAGGGGTTGTCAGGAACTTCTTTAGCAGTCTAGGGAAGCCATTGAACCTCTTCTCAGAATCATTTGAAATGCAAAACATAGAAGACACAGAATTTTTAAGGATACCGATTATATTGAAATATAGTTATCAATTTTGTTTTAATATAGACTCTAAGTTAAGAACCCCTGGACTAAATGATCTTATAAAATCTATTCCCACTCTACCATTCCACAAACCTATGGTCTGTCTCCAGTATGAGACAAGTCAGGCCATGAGTGACAAAGGAGAGCAAAGTAGTATTGGACAAGATGAACTAGAGTTTCCCTTTGTGGTCCTAGTGGATTTAGTCCTTACATGTCTTAGCTCCCCCTCCTACCTACCAGGAGGACCTGTGACATAGCTATCTCTGAATCTAGTGCTTATCAGGGTGGGCACTTAATAAATGTTACATTAAATGAAATTTCCAGCCAGACCAGATTAAAACTGGCTACAAGAAACAGAAGAATGAGAATCCAAGAGCGTGACCTATCTATCAAGTAGCCTTCTACAACCTCATCAGCAGCTGAGTCAGCCCTCTACAAATCCCCAGGGTTTATATAAAAAGGAGAACTGAGTAATATTAACTCATTTGGGATTTTTTTTATTTGAGAGATTTTTTTCGTTTTATTTTTTAAAATATATGCAAAGATAGTTTTCAACATTTACCTTTGCAAAAACATTGTGTTCTAAAATTTTCTCCCTCCTTCCTCTCAATCTCTCCCATAGATATCAAGCAATCCAATATAGGTTAAACATGCCATTCTTCTAAACATATGGAAAATATTTTAACAATTTAACTCAGCAGGGGCTCTGCTGATGATTCAACACATACAACATCAACCTGTCAAACATCATAAGGTCATAGGATCATAAATTTGGAATTGAAAAGGACCTCAGAGGTCAATGTGTTAACTCCATTTCACAGGTGAGAAAAATAGAAAGGCTTGGATTCTTGCTCAGGGTTACAAATAGAGTAAATGTTTAAAGTAGACTTTGAAAGGAAATATTCCTGTTCACATTGCCAACTATAAACCAACTACAGCTGGGTACTCTTCTTCTCATCCTTTACCCCATCTCTTGTCCACAGTCCCCATAATGTGGGCACAAATCCTGTTGATTCTTCCTTCTTAGTATCTCTCCCACTTATCCTTTCTCTGGTCCCAGATCAATAACTTCATTAACTTCATGCTGCACCTATTCAAATAGCCTTAATATTGATTTTCTGCCTTCCGTCTCTTTCCCATCCAAGGCTTTTGATTAGTTGGTATGTATTGTTCCTTTCCCATGATATTTGCAAGGGATCCTCACTATCCACAGGATAAAACCCAAACTTCTTTAATCTACCTTTCAAGGACCTCCACAATCTAACCCTAAACAAACTTTCCAAACATTTTCCACTATTTTCCCACTAATTGTTCCATAAATATTTAAGCAATCATCTACAAGCATTTAGATGCTCTCACTTTTTGTCTCCTCTTCCTCTTCCTCCTCCTCCTTCTTCTTTTCCTTTCCTACCCTCTTCTTTACCTTCTTCTCCTTTGCCTTTTCCTTCTTCGCCTTCTTCTCTCTCCATATGTACAACATATATTATACACATAACATATGTATCTGCATACATGTATCACACAAGCCTTTCTTTCATTTTTCAGCTCAGATCTTAACTTCTCTATCTGATCCTCAAACTATATTTGTTTATATGAGATTTTTTTTCATCACAATATCTAACACAGCAACTCATACTGTGACCACTCAACAAATATTTATCAATTAATTGAGTGAAATAAATGTTCAGGTTAGCGTTAGAGTATACCAAAATCCTTTGAGGCAGCCCTCTGCTTTGAGAAACCATATTTTTTTTTCTCAAGCTTCTATTAGAAGCATAGAAGTAGCTGTTAATTCTCCTTATGAGGATCTTTTGGGTTAGAAACTCTACAGCCTGCCTTGGTAGCCATTGTATGATTTTACCCCTTTGACAGTCAATTTCTTCCTTAGTTCTAGCGCAAATCTCTCCTCCCCTAAGTCCATGTTCTTTTGTATGATTCTTAGTAGGAATAGAGAAGAGTAATGAGCGTCACATTATATTATCCCTACAACTATGTGAAGACAATCTATTCAAGTCACCCTTAGCTTTCTCTTGTCCAAGATAATCCCAATCACCTCAACTTTTCCACCTCTTTTTCATGGTACTTTACTAATTAATTAGTTGGATTGGTCCATATCCAAACTGGGCTTGGGCAAGGCAGAAAGCAGTCTCAGTTGGAAGTTTTGCTACTCATAAGGTGCATCCTGAAAAAGCCAAACACATCAGCCCTAGAAGGGAAATATTCCCCGACAAATGAGTTCTACTAAATAAACAAAGTCTATAACAGTCTAAATAGGGGAACTAAATTCCCGGTACCATTGTCTAAGGAAAGCCTTTTTCTGAAGATGACCTCTTTGTAAAGTTAGTCGGTCACTTAAAAAAGGATAACAATTCTCAAATGCATTCAAGTTTCTACTTGTCACATTTGTCAAATCAACAAGCATTTATTAAGCACTTATTATGCATCAGCACATAGCTTGCCATTCTAAATACTAAAAATCCCAGGAAAAGCAAAAACAGATCCTGCCTTCTAGAAGCTAAGACTCAGTGATGGAAACAACATGAAAATAAATGTGTACAAACAAGTCAAATACCCGATCAATTCAGAGAGAGGAAAAGTTTCTCATAAAGGAGGGATTTTCTTTAGTACTTGGAAAAAAGCCAATGAAGTCAGGAGACAGAGATGAGGAAGAAGAGAGTCCCAGGTATGTGGGACAGCCCAAGAAAATGCCCAGAGTCGAGATATGAAATGTTTAATGAGAGTAATAGCAAAGAGGTTAATGAACCTGTATTGCAGAGTAGGCAGTTGGGAGTAATGCATATGTTGTTCAGTCCTCTCAATTGTGGTTTGACTTTTCATGAGTACATTTGGAGTTTTCTTAGTAAAGATAGATACTAGAATGGGTTTGCCACTCGATTTCAGTCATGTACAACTTTTTATGACCCCATTTGGGTCTTCTTGGCTAAGACATTAAAGTGATTTTCTGTTTCCTTCTCCAGCCCATTTTACAGATGAATACTCTATCCATTGCACCATCTAGCCTCTAGTTTTTCCATTAAACTAACCAATCACAGTTTATCATTAAGATAGAAGCACCATCTGGAACTCAAGATCAAACTCAAACTCAGTGAAAAGTCCTTAGCTACAATTATGAATTAGAATAAGTTTATTTTACTTTTTCCCCTTCCCATTTTTCTCATCCTTCCTTTTTTTCTCTGCATCCCCCACTAATGGCAAAGTCTCCTTCCCTATTTTAAGTGCTATCTCCAGCATCCTACTTATCCAATCCTGCTCTCAGGGTGGATAATCACACTAAGATATAAATTATCTTAAAATATTAATTCCCCCAGGATTGTTTGCATTTTAAAGAAGGACAAAGAATAAATCTCTGAGGAAATTCTGCTTTTTTACATACTAGAAAACATGTAGAGATTTTTTTGGTACAGGAAAACTTTCCATATTCTTGAAGCACCTACTATGTGTCAGTCATAAAAACATATATTTACATAAACAAATTACATGTGAGTTTCAGTCTTACATCACTAGTATGTATATACACATGTATTTACATGTTATGCATGTGTCTATATGTAATATATAATTATTGTTCTATGAAGGACATCTAAGTGGAGCAGTGGAAAAAGCATCAGGTTTAAAGTCAGGAAGACTCATCTTCCTGTGTGATCTTGAGCAAATCACTCAACCCTGTTTGCATCAGTTTCCTCATCTGTAAAATGGGCTGGAGAAAAAAATGGCTAATCTCTCCAGTATCTCCACCAAGAAAATTCCAAATGAAGAGTTGGACATGACTAAAAAATAACAGAACAACAACATTGTTCTATAAATTGTCCCTAAAGAACAAAGAATAATTTCACCTCTGATAGCCCCTCAGAATAAAGCTCTAAAACTAGAGAATAAAGAACAACTGAAAATATGTGAACAGTAGCATAATTGGCTGGTTTTCAAAAAGCAGAGTGATAAAGACAATTACAAACCTTACTGTCTAAGTGAAGAGTAAGGTGTGATAACAATATTTTATCTCCAATGCCAAAACTTCTAAATGTATTTCCCTGTATCTTCATATCTTCCTCAAACTTTCCCCCTCCTTTTTATCTATGTCTCCCTTGTCTTTTTTTCTTTCTTCTCTCCTCTATTCACTCTTTTTGTTGTTATTGTTTACTACTTCAAGATTCAGCATTTTCATCAGCATTACGTTCTGTGTGTGGCAATCACATAGATCTATTCTTCATACGTTGCTTGGTCATCTTTAGTCAACAGGTGAGGAGGCTTAGGTCCAAATATTACTTCATCACTTAGCCCTCTTGAATCTAATGTAAAATTGAATCACATGTTAAATATGTCTAATATTTATTGAATGCAGTTTTTGTGTTCCAGGATCTTAATTAAAAAATCAACTGAATTTGTCTCCCCTTCTCTTATAGATCATGTTAGTGTCTATGAAAGAACTATTAATGGAGTATATTCTTTTCACAGTTGTTGTTCGTTCATTCTTCAGTCATGGCTGTCTCTTGGTGACTAAACAAAGATACTCGAATGGGTCACCATTTCCTTTTCCAGCTCATTTTACAGATAAGCAAACTGAGGCAAATAGGGTTAAGGACTGCACATCTAGAAAGTGGCTGAGGCCAGATTTGAACTCAAGTATCTTCCTTACAGTTTTATTGAATTAAATGTAATAAATTATGTGTATTCATAATGTGGATTGCCTAAGTAATATAAATAGAGGATGAGTAAGCCTTAAGGAAATGTCCAAGCTAAGCCCTACTCCAAGGTGCACAGTTACTGGAGATGGTTATTTTGCTAGTGAGAAGATGAAAAAGAAATAGAGATGTCTATAATTCTTATATTTCAGAATGATATCCTAGGCTTTTCTTTTGGTTTATCCATTAATTTTCTCCTTCTTGCTTTACTCTCTCCACATTATCTAGCCTAAGCTTCCTTGCAATCCCATTTTATCATACAGGAAATTGATCTGATAAGTAAATGAGCAAAAAGCTATTAGTGACTCAGTAGATTATACTTCTCAGAAGAATTTGCTGGGTAGGACAATGCCTTAACTCTGGGGTAGATAACCTAGATAATCTTTTCCCCACTCTCCAAGAGAATTCCTTTTGTAAACAATAAATCTAGGAAGCGAAGTTGTGGAAGTAGGGAGTGATTGATGAATGTAGGTGGTAGGGAAAGGGCTTGTGATGGGAATCTTTCGTTTTTGAAAACAAGTCCACAGACTCCAAACTAAGAACTCTTATCCTAGATGAAATATTGATGTACTGATCAGAGCCTTTGGGAAATATTTAAAGGACATAGATGGGAACTGCAGTGGATAAAAAAATATGGCTGAATTTTTGTTAGTAGTGGTGTAAGTAGCACTCATGCTGATGAGCTTATGAGTCCTTTGGAATATTGAAATCATTTTGATTGTGTTGTGGAGAATGAATTGGGGCAAATTCAGGGTGGAATCTATTGAAGATGTAACCCAAGATTCAAGTATGAGACTTCTTGAGTCACATTTTCCCCACGGGAAGCATCTCATACAAATATCTAGGCTTGAGCATTAGGTTACAAAGATGTGAAATGATGATGGTCTAATCTAGCTATAGAGGAGAAGATGGAGGCCCTTGTACAGAAAGCTGGGAAACTTAAAGGAAAAGAGCTATCCTACTCCATGGCACACAATGACTGGAGATGGTTATTTTGCTATTGAGAAGATGAAAAAGAAATAAATAAGAAAGAGAGTGTTCTTGATCAGGTCCAGTTTGGACAAGCTGCCCCCGGAGATTCCAAGTCTGAGATTCTGTGAGATTCCCACCCCCTACTCCATCAAGTTAAGATCATTTCAAAATTTAGGATAATAATACAACTTTGTTGGTAAACTAAGATATATTTTTCTTCTAGGTGCGAGCCAAAGCCATCTGATTCAAAATCAAATAAAAGCTAAAGGAATGCTCACAAAAAGTTGACTTTTTCAACATGTGCTGTGATATAATTGGCTTATATCCACTCTGATTAATAGTTTTAGTTGGATCAGAGCTTAAAAATAGTTAAGCCAAGTGAGCTAAATTGTGAAGACATCGATTCATTTGACTCAATAATTGGTATGCCATGATTTGGACCCATAATTATTATTGATTCCCTAGCACTTTGAGATCCCTGTCTTTCAGATAAAGAAACTGAAGATCAGACAATTGAAGTGATTTGTCCAAGTTCACAAAGTCATTAGGTACCTTGGGTGAGATTCAAATTCAGATTTCCCTAAAATACAAATATAACAAGTTGGGCATCTAGCTGATACTGTGGAGAGAATGCAAGATTTGCAGTAAAGATGAAGACTTCATCTTAGATACTCACTACTTGTGTGACTCTGAACAAGTCACTTAACTTCTCCAAGACTCAGTTTTCTCATCTGCAAAATGGAAATAATAGTATCTACTTTACATGTTTATTGTAAGAATCAATCAAATTATATAATGTATGCAAAATGATTTACATATTTTATAGAACTATATCAATGTTTAATTTATTACTAGCTATTAAAGTACAATATTTTCCATTGCATCACACTGTCTTGAAGAATATAGTATCATCAGAAGAATATTGTTTCTTGATTTATTTTTTTTAAATGGGTTTTTGTGGCACTGAGTAACTTGGGATCAATACATTAGGTAAATTGGCAAAAGTATTAGGTAAGTTCCTCAAAGTATCCCAACGCAATCTCCTCATATTTTTTTTTCTGAAAGTGACTTGATGCTTGTCAATAATGTAATATTATATAATATATATTAATTTATAATATGCTATATTATAACAGAACAATATATTACATATTATATATTATATGTATGATACATAATATATACTGTGTGCATCATATATAATACATTAAATGTAATGGTCTATATCATATATATTATTACATATTATAATAATATAATTTATATACATTGGTGGACTAATACCATGAGCTGCCCAGCCAACCTCAAGTCTTAATCTAAACAATATGCAATCTCTCTCTCTCTCTTTCTCTTCTGTCTCTCCTCTCTTCTCTCTCTCTTTCTTTTTCTTTCTCTCCTCTCCCTCCCTCTCTTTCTCTTTCTCTCCTCTCCCTCCCTCTCTGTCTCTGTCTCTCTCTTCTTTGTCTCTCTCTCTCTCTCCCTGTCTCTGTTTCTTTCTTCTCCTCTCTTCTCTCTCTCTCCCTCCCTCCTCTCTCTCTTTCTCTCTCTTCTCTTCTCTCTCTCTTCTCTGTCTCTGTCTCTCTCTTCTCTGCCTCGCCCTCTCTCCCTCCCTCCCTCTCTGTGTCTCTCTCTCTCTCTTTCTCTCTCTCTCTCTCTAAGACATGGCAAGACAAGGCCTCTTTAGAGTAATGATGAATCTGTTCTGTTCAATGATCTGAAGCACTTCCATGAAGAAGAGATTTGATTTGTTCTCCTTGGTTTGATCAGACAGAACAGGGAACGATGGGGGGAAACTGCCAGAAGACCAATTGACCCTAGAAGATAGACCAGACTTTAAGCAGGTAGAGCTATCCAAGAGGAGAACAGGTGTTTCATAGGATGGTGGGTTCTCCCAATTTGGAGGTCTTTAAACAGAAGTTAAATGACTATATTTCCTGTATGCTCTACCTATTTATACCTATCATGTATCTTTCCATTTGCCCTAAGGGACACCTGACACTCTTTTGACATTGTGGTTAGCACAAAGCCTGGCACATAGTAAGTGTTTAATAAATGTTAATAATTTAATAAATGTTCTTGATGCTCTAATGGAAGTTCTTTTCAGATATAGGTTGGTCCAAATGGTTGTTCTCATATTCTATGGTTCTGACTCCATACAATAAAATGTCATTGCTCATTGGCAAACAGGACCATTTATTCCTACAAATATGTAGGGAATATTTTTATTTATGTTTTGTATATAATATAATGAAAAGTTTTAGGAAACATGTCTCCCTAATTTATTTCTCCCTCAATGTGGATATTTTTTGTTTTGTTAAAGGAACAGAATATGTAAGTAAATGCTAAATCATTTGAAGAGCACAGAGGATAAAAGGACCAAGAAAGACTCCCCTTAGCAGATGATATTTGGGTTGTTGAAAATATAGAGATTCTAAGATGAAAAAGTAAGAACAGAATATACTCCAGAGAGACTATTGTTTAACCATACTTCCTTCATCTCTAATACCTGTAATTTTGATTATTTTTTTCCATAAGTATAAGACTTTATTTGCTGTAAATCTCTGAATTCCATCATTTTATATTCAGTGCATTGTTCTAACAAGTTGAGATCGACTTGAATCCCAATTCTGTCATCCCATGAGCTACCTGCCCTTACATAGTTTTGTAACATCTATCCCCTCTATCCAAGTCATTAATCAAAATGTTAAATGAGGAATCTAAGGCAAAACATCAGGGACATAACAATAGAACCCTCCTTCCAAACTGGCATTGCCCACTAATGACTACTCTATGGGTCTGACCATTTCATCAGATTGAAGTTCACCTTTTTCTTCACTTTTTTTTTCTGAGGTAATTGGAGTTAAGTGACTTGCCCAGGAAATGTTAAGTGTCTGAGATCAGATTTGAACTCTGATTCTTCTGATTTTAGGACTCGTGCTTTATCCACTGCACCACCTAGCTCTTTCAGATTAAAGTCCATCTAAAAGTGCTATCATCGAGCTCCCATCTCTCTACCTTGTCCAAGAGGATAAAATGAGTTTAGTCAAATGGGATCTAGATAAAATCTCTGAAGGTCCACTAAACCACCACTAGAGTGAATCTGTAGGAAAAAAAATGAGGTAATCTGACCAGACCTGTTCTTGATCCTGCCAAGCTGGATCTTGAGGATGACTATTTCCTTTTCTACCTATTCATCCTTTTAATTACACATGATAGAATTTTGTCAAGACTGAAAATCAAACTCACTGCCCTATAATTTGTAGTCTCTATGTTCTTCCTCTTTGTGAAAACAGAGGTAATATTTGCCTTTTCTAGTCCTTCTATCACCTCTCCATTTCTCCATGATCTTCAAAATTACTAAGGGTAGTTCATGAATTACATCTCCTTATTCTTTTAGTACCCTGAGAAGTAGTTCCCTATACCTGATGATTTGTGGCCTCTTAGTATATCTTTATTTGCAGTTTTAACTTCCACAAGACCATTCTTTTTCTAATCCTTTCCAGTTAAAAAAAAATTTTGTTCTATCGAAAAAGAAAAATAAAAGTAAAATGAATTTAGTTCTGCCTTTCTTTCACAAGAAAGTCATTGTCATCAGACATGTATCCCAAGCCCCAACCTATTCCATCTATGATCAATCAACCAATAAACATTTATTAAGTGTCTAATATGTTGCAAGCATCGTAATAAACACTTTTTTTTGTTTTTTTAATAGCTTTTTATTGATAGAACCCATGCCAAGGTAGTTTTTTACAGCATTATTCCTTGCACTCATTTCTGTTCCAATTTTCCCCTTCCCTCCCTCCACCCCCTCCTCCAGATGGCAAGCAGTCCTTTACATGTTGAATAGGTTACAGTATATCCTAGATACAATATATGTGTGCAGAACCAAACAGTTCTCTTGTTGCACAGGAAGAATTGGATTCAGAAGGTTTAAATAACCTGGGAAGAAAAACAAAAATGCAAGCAGTTTATATTCATTTCCCAGTGTTCTTTCTTTGGGTGTAGCTGCTTCTGTCCATCTTTGATGTATTGAAACTGAATTAGCTCTCTTTATTGAAGAGATCCACTTCCATCAGAATACATCCTCAAACAGTATCGTTGTTGAGGTATATAATGATCTCCTGGTTCTGCTCATTTCACTGAGCATCAGTTCATGTAAGTCTCTCCAAGCCTCTCTGTATTCATCCTGCTGGTCATTCCTTACAAAACAATAATATTCCATAACGTTCATATATCAGGATTTACTCAACCATTCTCCAATTGATGGGCATCCATTCATTTTCCAGCTTCTAGCCACTACAAACAGGGCTGCCACAAACATTTTGGCACATACAGGTCCCTTTCCCTTCTTTAAGATCTCTTTGGGGTATAAATAAGCCCAGTAGAAATACTGCTGGATCAAAGGGTATGCACAGTTTGATAACTTTTTGAGCATAGTTCCAAATTGCTCTCCAGAATGGCTGGATGTGTTCACAATTCCACCAACAATGTATCAGTGTCCCTGTTTTCCCACATCCCCTCCAACATCACTTATTTTGTTGTTATATTGTTAAGTTTTGGTTTTTTTTTTTTTTTTAGTTGTGTCTGATTCTTCATGACCCCATTTGGAATTTTCTCAGCAAAGATACCGGAATGGTTTGCCCTGTCTTTATCCATTTACAGTTGAGGAAACTGAATCAAGCAGGGTCAAATGACTTGCCCAAAATCACACAAGCTGGTAAGTATCTGAGGCTGGATTTGAACTCAGGTAGGTGAGTGGTTCCTGACTTCAAGTCTAGCACACTGTCTACTGTGCCAACTAGCTGCCTTGTTAAGCATCAGGATACCAAAACAGATACCTGTATGAATATAGATGGTCCCCCATTTTAACTGCATCACACTTTCTGTGAATCTAGCTGGATATGGCACAGTTACTAGAAAGAAGAGTAAGCATCAATGTGCTTCCTGTCCACCCCCAGTATTTTTTCACTTGTCAACCACAGGCTTATGTCACAATATTATAGAAGAATCCATGATGCAAGCTCTTTGAAAACAAAAATGATTTTAACTTTGTCCCTCTAACACTACCTGGTGCCTATGGATATGGAACTTGGAGACAGGAAAGCTTTCAATCCTGCCCCTTTGATAGAGAGCTGTGAGTAAATCTCAACTTCTCTGCACCTCAATTTCCCCATCTACAAAATGAGGATAATATTACATGTTATCAGATAATCCAGTTAGCTAGAATGTAAAGTGTGTGAAAGGGAGTGATCAGTCTTGAAAGGTAAACTATCAAAGTGTTAGAGTACAAAATGGAGAAAATTACTAACTTACATTGAAATGACTAATTCACACACAGTCGGTGTGAAACTTAAAGGCAGCAATAGAGGAAGAAAGACCTTTACAAACCACAAAGACCTAGACCAGAAATTCTTAAATGGATTCTGAGAGCTTTTTCTTTCAATTACTTGGGTAATTGTATTTCAATATCATTAGCTTTCTTTTTTGATTTCTTGTGTTGTATTTCCTGAGTTTAAAACAAAATCATAATCGTGAGAAGTGTTCCTAGATTTCATCAGATTGACGGAAGGGTCCAAGACACCAGAAAGGTTAAGAATCCTGGTCTAGACAAACGTCCTCTATTATTAGCAGCTGAATGGAAATTGTAAAATGACATAATCATGTTTGTCCATACTCTGACAAAAGGAGGTTTAAAAAAATAGGGAGGAAACAGGACAAGAAGAAAGAGGAAGGAGGAACGATTCTACCTATTCTGGGAAGAGTGGGCATTTCCACCACAAAATGGGCACTACAAGTGATGTGATTAAACCCAAATTAGAACATGATAACTGGACCTTAGGGACATCGTAAGGGAAATATAAATGTAGCCGGAAGCCCTAATTTTACAAATAAGAAAAGAGAAAGACCCAGGATATCAAAAGATTTGCTCAGCTCAATAACTATATCACCCTGAGCAAGTCATTTAACCCCAAAACAAAAACACCAAAAAGAAAGAAAGAAAGGAAGGAAAAAAGAAAGAAAACAGAAAAGAAAAAAAGCTTTTCTCAGATACACACTTAATAAGATTTCCTTCTCCTTCCCCAATTCATCAACACTCTTCTATCTCATATACCATTCTATGAACCAATAATCTTTGTGAGAGACCTCAGTCACATCCTGCTGCTCTTTGAGTAATGGGTGTGGACCCAGAACTCAATGCTTCCCTCCTTATAGTGGGAAACAGAAGGCATTGATGAATATATTTCACTGAGTACATTTGCAACTAACCATGTTTAAAAACATGAGCAGTATGTTTGCAGGCTGATTGCCAGGTGACTGATTGGATCGACTGCTTGGTTAACCATCACCTACTTATCACTTGACTCTTATAATAGTAGAAATTTTGATAGTAGAATAGTAGAAAAATTGATTCAATTGCCAGTCGTGCACAGACATGACCATAAGGATATAGAGAGAGAACAAATATGATGTCAATGAATTGTTGGTGGACCTTAGAATTTGTGTAGGAATTCTGAGAAGCAGTTCACTGCACCTGGTGATTTTTGGTCTCTTAGTATATCTTTATTTGCATTTTTAATTTCCACGGCCATTCTTTTTCTAATCCTTTCCAATTAAAAAAAAATATATATTATATTGAAAGAGAAAACAAAAGTAAAATGAATTAAGTGAATACACATTTAATTAGATTTCTGGGAATTCTGGGAAACAATATGGAATTAGGCTAAGAAAGTGACCAAAATGACCTTACCCTTTGACCCAGAGAATCCACTATGAGACAAAGACCCCAAGGAAGTCAAGAACCACAAAAGGCTCCATATACACCAAATTATTTATAACAATTCTTTTTTATAGTAGCAAGTAACTGTAAATGCAGAAACCTATCAATTGGGGAATGACTACTCACATTTTAATACATCTGTCAATTAGTCAACAAACATTTTTAAGCAACTATTATAAGCCAGGCACTGTGCTAAATGCCAGGTTCCACTGGGATTTCTTGCTATGGCCATGATGGATAATCTAGCCAAGACTCTTCACTGAACAGGAGGATGTTGAAGAAACTCTTGGTAATTTTTGTTAAGAGTTTACCCGTTTCTGGGCACTGAACAATCATCTATCTTACTAATACCACCTACATTTATCATAGTCATATGTGTGTGTGTGTGTGTGTGTGTGTGTGTATATACGGATAGATAGACAGATAGACAGATAGATATACTTTCCATCATGGTGTAGAGCATGAGCTTGATGATTCCTCATCAGTTGTGCAGGGGACCCCAAGTTCTCTGAGCATCAGGGTCTCCCAAATGGAAAAGACTCTTAAATCCAACCACTACCTGAAGAGAAATTCTCATCTACAACATATCAGACCGATGGCTATCCAGACTTCCACTGAAGAACTCTAGTAAAGGGCCCAGCATGGTATTTTACACATGATAAGCACCTAAGATATTTTCCAAATGAAGTGGAATTATGGAACTTTCATTCTCTATGCTGTTTCCCTAATTTCCACTTTTAAGAAGCAGATGGTCTAATTTGAGATACAGATAGGGTGTATTGGAGCCAGTTGGATATGGCTTGGGAGAGGCCATTGTTAAATTTCCAAGTTTAATGTTTACATCTCAAAATGTACAAACACCTCAAATTGGAGTTCAATTTATCATTTTATTGCTTGTCTAGATTTAAGAAAGTGATGGAGAAAATGTTAACAATGCAAATTAAATTTTTTAAAATTTTGTATATATATTTTTGGAAAGCCGGTTGTTAAACATCTACCGTTTAATCTTCACAATGATCCCGTGAGATAGATACTATTGTTACCTTCATTTTGCAGAGAAGACTCAGTTTGTGAAAGATTACAAGTGACTTGCCCAGGGTCACCCAGCTAGTTAAATATCTAAGGCAAAATTTAGATATAGGTCTCCCTCACTTTTCTTCTCTAAAGCCCCTCTAGCATTTCAGAGAGAATGTTGGGCTTGGAATCAGGAAGATCTAAATTCAAACGCTATTTCTAGTAGGTATCAAAAGCAGGTCTTTGAACCCAGACTTTTCCTGATTCAAAAATCAGCTCTCTTGCTCTTGGGTACCAGTAATGTCCTTGTATTTCTCAGAACATCCAGGCTTGAATAAAAGCTGTGACAAATAAAACCATGCCTCTTGTGATATTTATAATGTCTCCTCTCCCATTCAAACACATCCCTACACACACACACACACACACACACACACACACACACACACACACACACATGTTATTTCTGTAATCAAGGGCATCTTTTGTCTCTTACCATCCCTACTCTCTGCAGAGTTCTGAGCCCTCACAGGAGCAAAGTCTTTCACTCCACATAATCTTTCCTCCAACATTTCAAAAGAAATCATCAAAGAATGTCACAAGAAGGAAGTAGTCTAGTGACCAATGGCTACCTTAGCTAATTACTATCCTTGACGTCTGGGAAATTTTCCTTGGAGGAGGAGTTAATGCTTGACTGGCTAGAATGGGTGGAACCCCTGATAGTGAAATCTAGGGTTTTTCCTAGATTACCACAGAGAAAAAAAAAAATTAATCATCCCAGGAATTCAATCTCTGAAGTGCTTTCCACTTGGAAGGGACAAGTGGTGAAATATCATGTACAAAGAGCAGTTATCAGATGGGACCTTAGGGTCCATGAGGAAAACAATAATTAAAGATTAGAAAGGTAGAAGAGAGGTGTATTTCAGGTAATTTTAAAGCTCACAGGAGATTTCTCAAGTGACCCGATCATTTTCATTCTCCTGAACCCCCATGGCACTTGAAGCTTACACAGTGCTTGACTATCGTGCCTGAGTTAGAACTAGAAGGAAGGGTGATGATGGATGTCAAAATGTATTCGTGGCTATGGGGAAACCAAGGCAGCAATGTCCCCCTTGTTCAGTCGTGTCCGACTCTGTAATTCCATTTAGGATCTCCTTGGCAAAGATACTAGTTTGCCATTTCCGTCTCCAACACATTTACAGATGAGGAAACTGAGATAAATGGGCTTAAAGTGACTTGTCCAGATCTGAACTCGGGAAGATGAAGCTTCCTGACCCCAGGCACACTGTACTCACTGTGCTACCTAGTCCTGCCCAGGGCAAAGAAAGAACTGGTCCCCAAGTCATCGATTTCACTGGCTTTCACCTGGCCGTGAGCTCTTAGGGACTCCACTGCAGGATACTCATATTGAAATTTGCCTGAGGTGTGATGGGCTCAAATTGCTATTCAAAGGTCTGTATTTCAGTTGATAAAAGTCCCACCTCTCCAATCCCTCTCCAAATCCTGAGAAATCTGTCCTCTGGACAGCCATTCTCTTTTGTGGTTGGGCTCTGAAAAAGAACCTTTGAGGGGCAGGGTGGAGCAATGGATAGAGCACCAGTCCTAAAGTTGTGAGTTCAACTCTGGTCTCAGACCCCTAACATGTCCTGGCTGTGTGAGTCTGGGCAAGTCATTTACCCCAGTTGCCTCAGCAAGAGAGAGAGAGAGAGAGAGAGAGAGAGAGAGAGAGAGAGAGAGAGAGAGAGAGAGAGAGAGAGAGAGAGCACTAACAGCTCCCCAAACTCCCAGCTCTGGATTGGGATCTGATACTCATTCATTTCTCTTTTATCTAAATGTAAATACATTACATTGTATGCAAAGCACTTTCCTCAAGCCAGTCCTGTGGGGGGGTAGGTAATAGAAGGGTGATCACCCCTTTTAAAGGTAAGGAAAGTGAGATTTTGGCCCGAGGGGGCTCGCGTGCCCCCAGTCCCAAAGTTGGGAAGTGGCGGGGCTCCCCACTTTCTTGCAACCCAAACCCGGTGAGCCCTCTTTCTCTCTGAACGCTCAAGGTCAATTGCCTTCACCTTGAATACCAAAAATACTTCCCACTGATCTCTGGGGTGAAGCAATTCTGAGCCACGCCTCTTCGGGCAATATATGAACATATATAAAGGCACTTGAGGAAGCTCAATTAGTCACAAGCTCTGCAAAGAGACAGCCACGCAGAGCGTCTGGACACGAGAGGTAAGCGGTGCTACCTGTCCCAGCCCCAGCTTGAAATCCCTCCGTGAGCTTTTGGGCTTCAGCTGCCACCTCTGAGCCTGGCCGGGCTGGAGCCACAATCTCAGCATCCTCCTGGCTGCCCCGCGCTAGCCAAATATGGCCCCGCCTCTAGATAAGAGAAAGTGGGAGGGGGGAGAGGGGGAGAGTGTGGGTTTTGAGGGAGGGGGGTTGGGGTGGCTTCCTTCCAAAATGATCAGGAACAAAACACTCATTTCTTTTTTTCCAATTCTTTTTTCTCTCCTGAGTGTTTATAAGAAACTAAAAAGGGCTCCATCTAGCATTAATTAGTCCTTGGGCAAAGGATGGGATGCTTTCCTTTTTGTCTCTACAATTTCACTGTCTGGAGCAGCTAGGTGTTATAGTAGATAAACTGAGCCTGGAGTCAGGAGGACAAATGTGTTCTCAGACATTTAATAGCTGTATGACTCTAGGCAAGTCACTTGTCTCCCTCAGTTTCCTCATCTGTAAAATGAGCTGGAGAAGGAAATAGCAAACCACTCCAGTATCTTTGCCAAGAAAACCCCAAGAATAGTCGAACAGGACTGGAAATGACTGGAAAAACCTTTTCAGTGTCTAGGACAATGCTTGGTACATAATGGGAGCTGATAGGATGGTGGTTGAACTGCTGATCCCTAAATCCATGATCCTATGATCCTATACATTTGTGGAACTAGGTCCCTTCACAGCCATTTGAGTAGCTGCTTACAGTCAGCTAGTGGGATAGTGGATAGAGTGCTGGGTGTCTTATCAAATCTGACCAATCTCAGATAAATTTACTAGCTGTGTGACCCTAGGCAAGTCACTTAAATTAAATTTCTTCAACTGTCAAATGAGGATAATAAAAGCCCATTTCTCCCAGATTTGTTATGAGGATGAAATGGGATAATAATTGTAGTGCTTAGTACACTGTGTGGGCACACAGTAGTTGCTTAATAAATGTTTATTTTCTTTTCCTTAGTTTTCTCATCAAAGAAATCATGGCCAGAGTCCCTGATATGTATGAGGACCTCCATTTACAATACAGGTAAGCAGGCATTTTGTTTTTGTTTCTGTTTTAATTCCATAGGGACAAGGGAGTCTGGTTAGTTACAGGGAGAAGACAAACCTGAATTGTCCGACTATCAAAATTGTGATCATGGGGGCAGCTAGGTGGTGCAATGGATAGAGCACCAGCCCAGAAGTCAGGAGGACTTGAGTTCAAATATGATCTCCGACACTTAATGCTTCCTAGCAATGTGATCCTGGGCAAGTCCCTTAACCCCAATTGCCTCAGGAAAAAAAAAAAATTATGACCCTAGTGGGCATAGGAGATTCTACATAGATGTGTCCTAGATCTGGAATCAGGGCAGATTTAGCTATAAAGCTAGGAAAAACAAAATTCAGACAAAGTTCAAAGAAATCCTATTGGAAAAAAGGATGACATTTCAGATTGTTGTTTATAGGAATGTGCAAGAACTGGTTTATAGATTTCAGCCTCAGGTTCCTTTGCTGATCTACAAGTGATCAGCTGTCTGAGAAAGGAAACATAGATCTCCCAGACACTAGCAACTAATTTCGTGTGTAGGTATACTTGTGTGTGTCCGTGTTGACTGGATTGGATTAACTGGATTCGTGAAGAACTAGAATTATGGAATACTTTAAAGAAATGCAGTTTATTCTTTTTTAGAAATACGCAAAGCAACAAACCACAGGAACTAAATGGTGAAAGGACATTTTTCTGAGAGAAAGTTTTCAGACCCGATTTCATGAATAAGAAAATAGTAACTGACATAACATTGCTGAATAAAAAGAGTGATTCTCAAATATTTTCTACACTATGTGTTTAACTCTTAACTAGATGAAACATTTTGTGTTTTTTTTTAAAAATTGAAAAATTTTGATTCATGTAGCAAACGATTTTCCTTTGAATTAGAGGGACTGATAAGGGCTTTCCCTGTGTAAATGTCAATATGTTGAGCTGTAGGTGATTTTTCAAGATGATGCTAGGGTTGGTGCGATTAGAATCTGTCGATGTGTGCTCCCTGGAAATAACATGATCATTAAAATGTGTTGCCGAGGAGCCGGGACCAAACAACAAACAAAATCAAGTAATCCTCCTTGCTTTGTTTTTACAGTGACAATGAGGAATTCATGTCAGACACTCACCACGTCTCATCGAGTCAGGTAAGCCGGTGGCTGTCAACCTCTTCATTTCTGGGATCTTTTGGTCCTATCTCCCTGCCGTAACAGGAGGTCCAATGTGGTGAATGGCAGGTCCAGTTCAAGACAAACAGGAATAGGTTATATTCTGTTTCACTGGATTTCCTTTGTAAAAGACAAAGTATAGGGAAATTACAAGAACCCTTTAGGAGCCATAAATAACAATTATTTATAGCATAAGATTTTAGAGTTTATTGAGAATTCAGAGGGCAAGCCTGATTCAATTATTTCAAGGGAGGGAACTGAAGCCCTAGAAAGTTAAATACCTATATACATATATACCACACATATGTATATACATAGTTATTCATACACATGTGTGGATATGTGTATATTTACATACATATATAAAACACAGCAAGGGGGTGCAGTAGATAGAGTACTGGGTTTGGAGTCAGGAAGTCTCTCCTTCCAGAGTTCAAATCTGGCTTCAGATACTTGCAGTTGTGTGACCCTGGGCAAGTCACTAAGTTTCCTCATCTGTAAAATGAACTGAAGAAAGAAATGGCAAATCACTTCAGTAGCCCTGCTAAGAAAATTCCAAATGGGGTCACAAAGAGTTGAACATGACTGAAAAATGACTCAACAATAGGGATAGGGAAAGAAGTAGTTCTAAACCAACGAGTTCTTTTTGAGACAGCTAAACAATGTCTTTCTGACTTCAAACCTGGCACATTAACTGCCAGCACTCCGGAAACCTGCTAAGGGATGGATTTCAGTGAACTGAGGCTATGCTCAAGATGATTTTGGTAAAAACAAATCCTTGGGTACTAGATTCTGGAAAGATCTCTCTTACTTTACATTGGTTAGTTAGCAAATTCCTCCTGATCATAATGGCAAACAGCTCCTTCTTTATTTACCAAACTTAAGTGCTTTTGTATAGTGTGTGTCTACTCTTCTGAAATCCTCTCGATGTATCTTCTCTACTCATTCTAAATAATTGAATCCCAATTATCTAGAGGAATATGCTGTATCCTAAGCATCTCATCTATCACCAGCTATTCTCTCCTCTGTAATTCTAGCCTCCAATACACACTCTGCTCCTGAAGCATCTTTAAGATCACCAATGACCTCTGAATCATTCACTCAATGGATTCTTTTTAGTCTTCATCCTTCCTGAGTTCTCTGCAAATTTGTACCACTTTTGACCACCCTGGATTACTTTGAATTCTTCCTTCTCATTTCAGCTTCACAGCATCACACATTTTTCATTCTCCTCTTCCCTCTCTTTCTACTCTGCACCCCCCCTTCACTTGGTTTCTCCTTCTCTTCCTATGTCTTTATATGGGAACTCCCCAAGAGTCCATCCCCAGACCTCTTCTCTCTCTCTCTCTGCATCCTTTCCCTTAGCAATATCCCTCACCTTCCAAGATTTCCACTTCTACCTACCCACAGGTGACTCTCAAATCTATATCCTGACCTCTCCCCAATCAGCATTTACAGTGATTTAATATGAACTTCTACTTGGACACTGTCCTGTCAAACCTCCAATTCGACACATCCAAAACCAAAATTATCTTCCTCTCCCTGAATCTATTTATTCCTCCAACTTCTCTGTTTCTACCTGTGGCACAATGATTCAACTGGGTACCGTGTTCTAACTCTGGGATTATCTTTAGCTAATCCCTTTCTCCATCTTTGCTATACATGTCCTGTTCATTTCATCCCTGCAACATTTCTCACACTAGCTCCCTTCTCTCTACTTAGACTGCCCCTACCTTGTAAAAGTATTCTTCAGGCTCCCTAAGGAAGGTAATCTGAATAATTCACTCCTATGATATGTGAAATATGACTATGAGACAAGGCACTGATTTTTTTAAAAAACAAGCCAGAATGTTAAAATAAACATAAGTTGTGTTTGTGAATGTTGTCCCCTTTAAAGTCCACCTTTTAGGAGGTTGCATCCTTACCTTCAGTCGTGCTATCTCTTCTCAAAGAAACCCCAAAAGGCAGTTTCCAAAAAGGAACTCCTAAGGTATTTTGAGTAATAGTAGAATTTCTGGAATAAATCATAACTTCCCAAGCTGAGCATTTTTGAGAAACTCATTTGGATGAATAAGTTCTATAGACTTGAGGTTAGAATACTAAACATAGAGTCAGGAAGACTGAATTTGAATCCTGCCTTAGATTAGTTGTTATTCAATCCTTATCTGCCTCAGTTTCCTCATCTGAGGAAAGTAACAGTACCTGTACTATAGGATTGTTGCAAGGATCAAATGAGATGAAAAATATATATAAGTGCTTTGCAAGCTCTAAAGTGCTACATACATGTCAGTTATTATCCTTGTTGTTGTTGTTTTATAGTCGGATCTTTTTTTGGAGATCTTCTAAGTAGTTGCATGGCAAAGTCTTTCAAAAGTCTCCAGAAAATACTTATTACATCCTGGTAAAATGAAGTGTTGTATGTAAAGGACTACTTGCCATCTGGGGGAGGGGGTGGAGGGAGGGAGGGGAAAAATCGGAACAGAAGTGAGTACAAGAGATAATGTTGTAAAAAATTACCCTGGCATGGGTTCTGTCAATAAAAAGTTATTTTTTTAGAAAATGAAGTGCTGTACCTATGAGATCAAATAAGAAGAAAGAATGACGGGAAGTTTGGGGAGATGTGAGTTAGTCATATCTCAAGTAAGGTCCAATTCTCAGTGAATCTATTGTGAAATATTAGTTTTGAAATGATCTAGAGATAGGAATGGTTTTCCTAGGTATCAGGGATACCGAGGCTGATAGAGCTCTTGAGTTCAGGAATTCTGAATTATAGGGGGATGAACAGTAAGGTTTCCAAAAATAAATAGATAGACAGACAGACAGGTAAGTAGGTAATGTAGGGAAGGAGGGAGGGAGGTAGCTATGTTGGTACATAGGTAGGTAAGTAGAGGTAAATGTTCAGCATTAATAACGTAAGCTTCCAGGAATGGGGAAGAACAAACAGACTCAGTTATGAAACAGAACAAATCAAAGGTGTGCCAGACTAGGACTGGTACATGAATAGTTTAGGTGAGAGAGGGAGATCCAAGGAAAAAGGAAGGTGGGGGGGAAGGGAAGAAAGAAAGAAAGAAAGAAAGAAAGAAAGAAAGAAAGAAAGAAAGAAAGAAGAAAGAAAGAAAGAAAGAAAGAAAGAAAGAAAGAAAATGAGAAAGAAAAGGAATTAGATAGGGAGGAAGGAAGGAAGGAAAAGAAAGAAAGAAAGAAAAAAGAGAAGGAATTAGGTAGGAAGAAAGGAAGAAAGGAAAAAAGGAAAGAGAGAGGAAAGAAAGAAAGAAAAAGAGAGAGAAAGAAAGAAAAAAGAAAGAGAAAGAAAGAAAAAAGGAAACAAAGAAAGAATACACTTCTTGAAGAAGGAAACATATTTCTTTGGTATTATCTCAACCATACATCTGTTTCTCCACAGGACTCCTTCTACACTAATTCCAGCCCATATCAAGAGGAGAGTTGCACAAAATTAGAGATTTCTGAGAAAACCCACCAGCTTAATTCTCAAGATCTTGTGGATGCACCAGTTTCCGAAAAGAAAAAAGGAAAGAAGAAAGAAATTTCTGAGAGCAATCCCATCACCAGTGATTACCTGTTTAACGTCAGCAGCAATTCGGACAAAGATAAAGGTAAATCTCAATGTCATTTTCTCCATTTTTAAGTGAATGGTAATAAGAAAAGGTTGGTGATATTGAGTCCAGATGCAGAAATGTAAAGAAAGTATAAATGGGTTGCCATCTGCTCCTTTGGAGAGAGTACCTTCATCAATGAGATTATAATCATCAGTATTTTGGAAATAATATTTCCATCTGGGAATTATTAACTCTAATAGATTTCTTAAGAATATGAGCATCTGGAGGATCTCGTGCCCCTAAAGAGTGATATAGCATTCCCAGATCATACAATATGAGAACCTACATTTGTTTGCCCTTCTCATTTGAATAGAAATGGTCTGAACCATCACACATAGGTACTTTGCCCAGTAACCCTGACCGCCCGAGAAGTGTTTCAGACCTTCCATTTGTGTGACTCTGCTCTCTTTTCTCCAACTTGTCTGACTGCTCCCTTTCATTTTCATTTGCTCAATCATCATCTGTATTCTATCTCTAAATTGTAGGTGTCCTGCTAAATCACTGATATTATAAGTTCCCATAGACTCAATCATCAAAATCCCAAATCCATATCCCTAAGCTCACTTTAACAGCTGCTTTCTGGATTTCTCTACTTGAATATCCAAAGATTATCTCAAACTCAATATGAACTCCTCCACCAAAAAAAAAAAAAAAATCTCTCCTCCAAACTTCCTATTTTTGTTGAGGGTACTATCATCCTTTTCATCACCTAGATTCACGATTTCTGAGTCATCTTCTCCCTTTCCTTCTTCCCTACCCAACCCTATATTCAATTAGTTGCCAATTTGTGTATCTCACATCCATGCCTTCCTACTCAGAGAGCCATCATTCTAGCTCAGGTTTTCAGTACCTTTTCCCTGAACTATTAACAGCCTCTAACTAGATTCTGGTTTCTAGCATTTTTTTCCAATCCATCCACCATACAATTGCCAAAATAATCTTCCCATAGCAGAGCTCTTAACAAGTCATTTCCATACTCAAGCAATATCAATAGCTCCCTATAGTCTCTAATATAAACCAGCTCCTTATCTTAGCTGTTTTCTTCTAGTTCTAGCCTGAATATTTGGACCCAATTTACAATGTTCTGCTCTAACTATTTTACACACCAGCCAAATTGGCCACCCTGCTATTTCCTAAATTCACCTCCCAATTCCAAACCCTTGTCTTCCATTCTTAAAATGCACACCTCCCTTGTATCTACCCTAGAATTCTTTCCTTCCTGCAAGGCTCAGATCATCCTTAGCTGCCATCTAAAGAATGTTTCCCTTCCTTATAGTTATTTCTCATGTGCCATTTCCTGTTGGAACCTTTCCACTTGCTCTAACTTTGAAGCAAATGATCTTGTATTTGCTTATATCTCCCTAGTAAAAACTAAGCTTTTTAAAAGATTTTTTTACGTGTCTGACAGAAGCACTTAATATTTATTGAATTGAATTGAATTTAAAAAAAAAATTCTGAGGCTACTTCATAAAAGGAAGCTGACCTTGATGTACTAATTCCCTAGTGGCTAGTGTGCTAAATTCCACCTAAAGCAGCATGATCTGTACCTTCTCAATGCTCACATTCTTAAGATGCTTCCTGGAGTAATTAATAATTCCCCAGAGCAGATTCATATGGAAATGCTGATGATTCTGTGAGCTCATCGATGAGGGTACTCTCTCTAAGGGTGTACCTCATCTCATGTGACTTTTGGCCAAGTCAACTCAGATTCTCCATCTGGGAGCCCTCCTTTACATGCTGGGGAGCTTTCTTCTAGATCTCTTGACATTGCACTAGTGGTTGTCTATCAATCATTCTTCACCCTCAGTACCTGATTGACCCACTTTTGTTTTCTTTCATATATCAAACAAGCATCATGGGATCATACCTTTAAGGTTGGGAATGGGCCCTGAGGCCATTAAACTTTTCACTTTATAAATGGAGAAACTCAGAGCAGAGAATGTAGATGACTTTCTTAAGATCACACAGGTGGTAATGAGAAAAATCAGGATTACATTCTACCTCTTCTGATTCCAAATCCAGTGTTCTCCCAAAGAGCTGTCTTGTGTTCAGGAGTTCTGAGTTGTAGGGGGATCAGCAATCAGGTTTCCAAAGATAAATAAATAGATAGATAAATAGGTGATAGATAGACAGATGATAGAGTAGGTAGGTAGTGTATATTGTGATATATTATAATTGACATAAAGTGCTTCACAATTTTTCTTTGGGTGATTCACAATCTTAGTTTCTTAGCTATGATTGAATCCCATGACTTACAATAATATAGCATCATTAGAAGGATGCTGATTTTTCTAAATGGTCTTACGCACACTTTTAGGATGAGGGGTCAATAAAAGCTTGGTTCAATTTCCCAAAGGCAATTCAATCTGTTCTACTCTTCCAGTCTTGTTCCATTCCATTGACCATTCCCAGCATCTGTTCAAAATATATGTCCTAATGGACAAGCCCCACAGCCTGTCCATCTAATTGTAAATAAGCCCTTATTTTGTTATATATGCTATATGTTATATAGCAATCTCTGCATCATACCGGGGTTTAATGCAACAGTACAACTTCACTAGACATCCTTCCTCAGCAACACCTTTGGATTTTTATTGCCTCATTTGATATTAGCCACCAGAGAGTCATTGGCTAAAATTGTCTGCATTGTTACAATTTTCAATATTACTAGTTTCTTTTTCAAAAATAGGAGAGAGAAGATGGATTGTTAGTCATGAATACCATTCTCTTTTGTTAAACTACGGACCGGGTCTCAGAGGACCATGGACAGGCAGCATAAGAGAATAGAGAGACTACTTGTGACCTTGGACATGTCATTTAACTTCGAATGAGATGTTTTTGCACATCCTTGGTCAACTCAGAATAAAGTGAATTTCACAAATAGTCTCACAATGAGGAGATCTGGTCATGAGAGCTTAAGACGAGGCCAATAATACAAAATCGATGGAAAAGTAGAGTTCACAAGAACCGGAATTTTTGTCATGGCTCTGTCGCTGTCCAGCTCATGTCGAGATGCACTTATTAAATGTCTACTGTGTATATCCAGGCATTGGATTAAATGCTGTCTAGCTAGGTACCTTTGGAAAAGACATTGAAGCTTATTAGTAAAATAAGGAGTTTGAACTGAATGGTTTTTAAGGTCCTTCCTAGTTCTAAAATGCCTGACATCCGTGATGTTTACTGGGGACAAAAAGTTAATGATGCTTGTGTTTTCCAGATGTAAACAAACTCATGGCTGCCTCCAAAGTGAAGTACACTTTCAATTCCTATGTAACCAACCAAACAATAAGTGACCAAGACAATCGAAGTATACTGCAAATACAAAATCACCTCAGAGCTGTTCCCATCCAAAACATAACACCTGAAGGTAAATTACACACCTTACTTGCTTCTTTTTCTCTGGTCTCTCGAACTCTTTTCAAAATAGAAGTCTCTCTGGGTCCTTAGCTTTGTCCACTGCTCATTTTCAAAGATGGATGAAATACTATCCCAGGCAATATCTCATGACAGGGACGTGATAGACTTTAAGATGCAAAATAGGGTGCAGAGTTCCCAATGTGCTCAGTGTAGGAGCATGTTCTGTTTGACTGTGCTTTTATGTCATAATAGGCTTGTATTTCCCTTTTGTAGAAAGGGGTAGAGAGCCAGTGGGAAGGAGAAAAATAATTGTTTGATCGGTGGGAAAATACTAGCCAAGGATCCCCATCAGGCAGGAGACGTCAAAGTACTCCACTCCTACAGTGGACTTATCTTGGTTAGGTCGTACATCTAACAGAGAAAGATAGTCATCCTGAAGGTAAAGGAAGTAGCATCTTCTACTTTTCCTAAGGTAGCAAGAGAGAAGCAACAGGTGGTGCAGGAGATAGAGCAACAGTCCTGGAATCAGGAATATCTAAGTTCAAATCCAGCTCAGAAATTTATTATGTGACTATGACGAGGGCAGTTCACCTCTATTTGCCTCTTCTATAAAATGGGGACACATTGGAGAAGGAAATGGCCGACCACCCCAGTATCTTTGCCAAGAAAACCCCAAATGGGATCACAAAGAGTCAGATATGACTTAAATTGCTCGAGAACAACAATAACAAGATTCTCTGGGGAATGAAGAAAACACAGTAGTTTATAATTTAGTCATGAAGATAGACTCTATAACTCTAGCAGGTAGCTCGGTGGAGAAATCAAGGCTGCTCTTGGAATCAAGATCACCCAGTTTTGAGTCTAATTTCTTAGCATCTCTGTGACAGGGAAAGTCGCTTAATTTTTTTCAGCCTCAGTTTCTTCATCTGCAAGATGGGGATAATAGTAACATCAACTTCACTCAGTCATTTGAGGATCCAACAAGTGCCATCTGTAATGTGTTTTTACAAACCTTGAACCTCTATGGAACTGCTAGCTATTATCTTTTTCAGTCATTTTTCAGTCATGTCCCACTCGCTATGGCCAGTTTGGGGTCTTTTTGGCAAAGACACTAGAGAGATTTGCCATTTCTGGCTCATTTACGGAAGAGGAAACTGAGGGTAAAGTGACTTGACTAGGATCACGTTGCTAGTAAGTATGTGAGCCTGAACGTAGGGATGTCTTCTGAGCCCTGGTCCAGTACTCTGTGCATTATGGCGCCACCTAGCTGCCTTCCCAGCTTTTATTAAATCTGGGCATTTGTTTGGTTTTTTTTTCAGTGATTTCATTTTTTTCCTTGTTCTTTTTTCCCCCAGGAGTGTTTGACATAGGAAGATACGTAACCCTACAACCTGCACCAAATAATAGAATGGCCTCGACTATAAAGATTGCAAACACACAATTGTTTGTGACCGCGAAGGGGGAAAATAAACCTGTAGAGCTACAGGTGAGCAAATCCCTACTGTGCCCCTGACTTTGTATTCTTGACATTATTCTCAAAACGAATGAGAGATGATGTAGTGGATAGAGCAGAGGACCTGAGTGCAGATCCAGCCTTGGATATTTACTAGTTGTGTGACATTGGCAAGTCATCTTACCCCACTTACTTAAAAGCAAGAAACAAAAATTAAAAAGAGCCCTGGTTCACTCCTTTACAATCATCTTCAGTCATCTCCCCTTCCTTTTGCACTCTCTACATCATTAAAATCTGAAATAGTTGAGCGAGTTGCCCATGAAACCCCTTCAGTCTCTTTAGACCAAGATTAGTCAGAACTAAGTTAATTTTCTTAGACAGAAGTGAGCTTCAGAACATCCAGGAATTTCAGAAGGCAGCAAACTCAGTATTGGTCAGGAAGGTGACAGAGGAGCCCAAAACAAGCAAACAAAAAATCCCTAGTTCTTTGAACCAATCCTTATATTCCATGGCCTCAAGACCCTTTCCCATCTTGATTGGCTTCCCAGATAACCAATGTCCTTAAATCTAAGTGTCCAGAGCTGCACCTAGCGGTCCAGGTGAGGTCTGGCCCTAGTAGGGCTAGTATCTCCTCCTGTTCCAGGAAGCCCTATTTCTTTTAACTTTTTGTGGCTGCCTCATCACACCATGGACTCACATTGAATCTAACATCCGCTAAAGCTCTCAGACTTTTATCAGAAGAGCTACTTGTCTAACTCTGCTTCTCCCATCTTGGGAGAGCCAAGTTTCAGGATTGCCACTTAATCCCACTGAATTTAATTTTATTGGATTCGGCTCAATACTCTAACCTCCCTTTAGATCCTGATCCCATCAACCTAAATCCATTTGATTCTATTTTCATGTATTCTATACTCTCCATCTCCTAGCATGGATTATTAAAGAAATGGTTGGTGAATATTTAAATAGGGAAGCAGTAATTATGAAAAACCATTAGGGTTTTCCAAAGAACAGGTCACGCCAGACCATTTTCCTTCTACTAAAGTAGTAGATGACTAGAATTTGGCCAATAATGCTTAACTAGATTTTAGCAAAGCTTTTGATAATTTGTTTTTTTCTTTTTTTTAATTGGTTTTTTATTTTCAAAACATATGCAAGATTAATATTTTCAACACAATGACCCTTGTAAAACCTTGTCTTCCAATTTCCCCTCCATCCCCCAGCCTTTCCCCTAGATGACAGGTAATCCAATATATGTTAAACATGGTAAAAAATATATGTTAAATCCAAAATAGACATACATATTTATATAATTATCTTGCTGCACAAGAAAAATCAGATTTTTAAAATGAGAAAGAAAATAAAATTCAAGCAAACCACAACGGAAAGAGGGAAATGCTATGTTGTAATCCACCTCAGTTCCCACAGTCCTTTCTTTGGGAGTAGATGGCTCTCTTGATAAATAATTTAGATGAATATAAGATGAGAATTGCCTGTAAATTGCTGCCTATAGCCTATAGGAATTTTTTGTATTAAAAGTTCACATGATCATCTAGATTTGGCCAACTTTACAGTAATTGAATTATAATCCTACTCTCAGCAGATGGAGATGATGGGCAGAACTTCCCCAACTTTCCCCTAAAGGAGCTATAATAAAATAAGCCAATAATGGCTTAACATTTACTTCCCAAACTCCCTAGAAGCTGTTTAGGCTACTGGAGGCTGACCTGTTACACATGGGGTGGTAAGGACTCCAGTAACAAAATTATCCTCATATATTTTTGGTCGTTTTTCAGTTCTGTCTGACTCATCCTGACCTTATTTGAGGTTTTCTTTGCAGAGATACTAGAGTAGTTTGCCATTGCTTTCTTCAGCTCATTTTACAGCCGAAACTGAGGCAAATAGGGCTAAGTGACATGCCCAGAGTCACACAGCTAATAAGTATCTGAGGCCATATTTGAACTCAGAAGCATGGATCTTCCTAATTCCATGCCTGGCGCTCTATCCACTGTACCACTTAGTTACCCCTACCTTCCTATAATCTCACTCTAACTTAGGGGAAGATTTTCTTGGTATGAAATGCTGCATGATATACTATTAAATTAAATTAAATTTAATTATTTAATTAATAATTATTAAATTAGCCTGGTGGTTTAATTGATTTATATACTATTTAATTTAATTAATAATTTAAAATATACTATTTAAAATTACTAAATAGCCTGTTCCAATTTCTCCCACATTGTCAACTCCATGAGAGTATTCCACATGTGAGTTTGCCCAATGTCTGGGTCACAGAAAACTCTCAATAAATATTTGATAAATGAATAAAGCTATGACCCATATTGAAGACCCCCCAAGCTCAGAGCTGAATCTCCAATCTCAGTCCTACTGAGGCAGCTCTTGCTGTTTCTACCCTAGATAGCTACTCTCTAAAGCTATTAAAGATGACTACTCCTCTCGAGCCAAGTCAACAAGCATTTGTTAAGCACTTAATATGTGCCAGATACTATGCTACATGCTAGGGATATAAAGATATTCTAATGGGAGAGACAGCAGGGGGAAACATTGTACATATAAGGGGTAAATTGGATAGAATCTTAAAAGGAAGACCTTAGCATTTAGAAAGAAAGAAAGGGCCTCTTGCAGAATATGGGTTTGGGGCTGAGAACTCAAGGGAGTCAGGGAAGCTGAGAGATGGAAACAAGGAAAAAGAAAAGTTTCCATCCCTCAGTTTCTCCATGAAAAAGATAACACTGGATATAAAGAGACAACACTAGGCAGCTGAGTCCTAGACCCCTCTCCTACTTTTCTTTGTCCTCTATATTCAATAGTTATGATTTTTAGAGATACTTTAGTCAACAATTCCAAAAGCTTGGCTACTGCTTTCTGTGGCACAAAAATAGGGTGTGATGCTCCTACTTCCCTATGCCCACCCACCATATCCCCTGACTGCCCTTTTCACCATTCTCTCCCCCCGACTTTATTATTTTTTTTCTTGAGGCAATTGGGGTTAAGTGACTTGCCCAGGGCCACACACCTAGGAAGTGTTAAGTATCTGAGACCAGATTTGAACTCAGGTCCTCCTGACTTCAGGGCTGGTACTCTATTCACTGCACCACCTAGGTGTCCCTGTTCTCCCTTCTTTACAAGGGAATGTGACTAGGTGCAGCTTATCCAAGCTGTCACCCAAAGTGCTGAAATCCATCACTAAGAATCAATTTGCCATTATACGGGGAGAGAACACGCCATCTGGGAGGATGGACATCCCGGGACAAAGTTGATTTTCTTTCTTTTTCTGCCTTCACCTGTTCACTTAAAAACCGTGGTCTGTTCTTTCCTGAAGGAATTCCCCAACACGCCCACCACCCTTGATTCTAACAGCCCATTACTCTTCTACTGGACGACAGAGGGGAATTACAGCACCTTTACCTCTCTCGCCTATCCGGGACTGCTTCTGGCTACTGATGTCAAGGAGGATGAGCTGGTCTTCTTGGCAAAAGGACTCCCTGCTCTCACTGCCTTCCTAGTGGTAGATCAATAAAAGCACAGGTTTTCAGGGGAGGAAAAGCTCCATCATGTTCTTGTCAGATGATCAGGTACTTAGAGCTGGGAGAGGACCTTGTTTTCTACTTTACTGATTTTATAAATGTGAAAACTGCTTGTCCAAGGTCATTCCAAAAGTAAGTTTTGGAGGTAGGATGAAAAAGCACGTCCTTACTACAAGATCACCCTACTTTCCACTAAATCACATTGCTGTAATTTATCTGTAAAATGATGGTATGTACTATGTACATGATGAAACCAGATCTTTTCCTCTTAGTCATGCACCATGCATATGGCTTTGGGATGAGTCCTTGTTATTCTAAATGAATGTTTGTGAAAGAGTTACAAGAGTCCAGTGGACTCAACACTAACTCACGATTATTATTTATTATTTGGAGAACACCCTGTATTTTGCAAAGGACTAATCATTTTAATTAGCATTCTTTGTTGCAGTTTTATGAAGCAGACCATTACTGACCCTAACTGTGAGAGCATTCTCATCAAAGATGTTGATATTATTCTAATTACATTATGGAGAGGTTAAGTGAGTAATAATGAGAGAAAATGAGAAATATATACAGTGAGATCAGAACCAGAATTCCAGAATCTTTTTGTCTGTCACTTGGAAAACTTCAGGCTTCTCTTCCCATCTGTATTTGCTAAGATGTTTCAGAAAGATGATACATCTACATTCAGCATCTTTAAAGTAGACAACAATTCGGTAATGGAACCGGTAATGGTATGATCATTTCGATACAACATTTTGAGATTCTGAATTCTGGAATCACAGAATTAAGAGTGAGACCCTCAAAAGATAACTAGGCTAATTTATACAAAAAGAATTCTGACTATAAAATATTATTCCTGACAAATCATAACCAGCTTCAACTTGGAGATCTCCAAGGAAGGGAAACCTGTCTCCTCTAGAGGTAGCCTGTTCCACTATGAGATAGCTTTAATTATTAAGAAGTTGTTTGTTAGTTTTTTCCCTAATACCAAGCCAAAATTCTGACTACCATCCTTTGATTCAGTCCTCTGGGACTGATTCAGACCTCATGGAGAAAAAGTCTAATCCCTCCCCCATAGAACAGGATTTCAAATATGTGAACAGAACTGTAATGTCCACTTTTGAGGGGACTAAATATCCCCCTTTCTTCAACCTATCCTGAATATCTTCAACCTATCCTGCATTGCTCTCTTCTGAACTTATCAGAACTGCTTATTCAGTATTCTTGCTACTCATCAGTACCCTTTTAAAACTCTTGTGCCCAGAACCTAACACAATACTCCAGGTGAGGGCTGACGGGTGCTGTATGAAAACAAAGTATTTAAAATGATGCAGATATCTGTACATTTGTGTGTTAATCCAATACAAGGCCAGGACCTTAGCGTATGGAAAGAGCAGGATAACAAAACGACCATCACCTAGCCAGCTCTGGTGCGCCAAGTGGCAAGGGAAGGGATAACCGACTCCCTACGCAAAAGCAATTGTCTCCTCTCTGAAAGGAGCTCTTGTCTAGATGTTATAAAAATTGGGTTAAGAATCCACACACTGGAAAAGATTTTAGAGGACAGACTAGTTTGTCCTTTCTCCAAAGTCTGACTCCCGTCTGCAGCATTTCCATAAGTAATCCAGCTTCTATAGTTCTCTGATGATGGGGGACTCTCCACGCTGTCTGTTTTCCCTTAATACTTCAGGCGAAATCTGCCTTCCTGTACCATTGGGTTAAATAGCAGATCTCATTTAAAGGATGACCATTTGGACAGCTTTTAGGGCTCTATGTGAGAAATCAAATGAATGGTGATGGCAATAATGATGATGTTAATAACTTATATTTATTCATAGCACCTTGAGGTTGCAAAATGACTCCCTTGTCACAACCCTCTGACAGCATAACTATTATTCCTACTATCCTATTTCTCCTTCACAGAGTCCTTTCTCCCTTTAAGATGCAGCTCAGGCACTCTCTTCTGCCTGGCGTTTTTCCTGATCTTTCTGACTGCAAGTGCTCTTTCTCCCAAACTACCTGTAGTTACCTACTCTGAATATATTTGCATGTATTCAATGGATATTTATTCTTTATTTACTAATATAAATATATATATATATATTGTCTCTTCCATTATAATGTAAGCTCTTTAGGGGTAGGAATTATTTAAAAGAGGCAGGTAATAAGTGCCTAATAAATATTTATTATTAATTTAAGTAGATATGCACATATATTTATGTTTATTTATTATTAACATATTTAAAGATTTATCATTATTACAAATATTAAAATATTGAACAAATTTAAAATATGCCTATATATTTACATGCTTATTTATTGTTATTAACATATTTAAAGATTTACAATTATTTACAAATATTAAACTATTAAACAGATTTTAAGTGCACCTATATATTTACATGTTTATTTATTGTTATTAATATATTTCAAGCTTTATCATTATTACAAATATTAAAAGATTAAACATTTAAAATATATCTATGTGTATTTATGTTTATTTATTGTTAACATATTTAAAGATGTATTGTTATTACAGATATTCAAAGATTAAACAGATTTAAAGATTCAACTAAGTATATTTTGATTTATTTCCAAATATGGCTCAACAAACTGATTGAGACTGGAAGTCCCTTGCGTTTGGGGACAATCAATGGTTTTCCTTTTACACATTGTTTCCAGAGCCTATCGTTGCTTTGGACTGGTCCAAGTGTTTTTGCTCCAACTAACAGTTCTGAAAGAGTTGTCCATTTCTAGCTGAGCATGCCCAATGAGTGAGCTGTCCATTTCTAGCTGACTATTCCCGACAGGTGAATTTTCCATTTCTAGCTAACCATTCCCAGAGTTGTTTTTTTCTTGCTGACCATTCTCACTAGGTGACAGCAGAACCAGCTTCCTCCAAAGAGTACTTTGGAATAGCTATAAATAATTATATTCAAAGCCCTAGTGGATTGCCTACAAATATTCATATGAAAATGAAATTAATACAGCTGTTTTCTGTTGATCAGTGCATATGCCCTCTTTTGTTACTCCTTATGTATATATCATCATTGCTGGGTCATTTTTTTCATCCATAATCAAAGCACAATAGTTGAACTTTGTCCTGTGTGGAAGGAAGGACCAAGGAGCATAACCATGCTCTAAAAATCTGCACAATGCATTAACTATATTAATTGATATTAACATTATTATTAAGTATTAATTTTATTATTAATAATTATGCATTATTTCACTGAATAATGAGCACAAGTGATTGTTTGCTTTTGTAATTTAAAAAATTACAAATAGAATGGTAATATCCTCCTATATTTATATGGTGTATGTAAGGCACTTTACAATTGGTAAAGCTCTTTCCTCACAACAACCTCGTGATAATACCATTGCTTGTATGATTTTAGTAGTTTGATAGATGAGTTCTCCTTTCACAGAGGTATCTCATCCAGGGTATCAATTTTTCCCCAAAAGTCCTCCATAGAGTAGCACATACCTACCCATCACACTGGACTATTAATGTCTCTCATTCTCACTACAGGATCTGTCAACTTCCCTTACCCATCACACATGTTCTTGACACCTTTTGTGACTAGGACTGTGGAAGAAGTCACAGTGGGTCACATCACAGCTCTTATGCCCTTATTCTAGCTTTTCATTACCCTTTGAGCTATTTATAATTTTAATTCTTCTGAACTTTTAATAAGTCTTATACCTCACTGTTTTGTGAATATGGCATTGAAATCAATGCCAGCAGACTAAAAAATCCTGGCAGGCCCTACACCAAGCTAGAAAGTCTGAGTCCCATCTGATAATTTGTGATATAAATGTCTTGACTCACTAAGTTTAAAGACCACAAACTGATCGAGATTTTTGGCTATGACAGTCAATGATGGAGTCATAATCTGAATCAGGAGAAGGAAACTCCATCTCAATAATATGATTCACCCAAGTAAATCTTCTGAAATGCTGGTACCTGTTATGTGCAGGCATATAATCCACAAAGAAACTATTGGAATTAAATGACTTTTCATAGTAATGAACTGTTCAAGATCACTACAGATCAAAACCTTTCTACTCAATACTGAGGGGCAGCTCAGTGGTACAGTGGATAGAGCACTGAGCTCGGGAAGACTCACTTGAATTTGAATGTGGTCTCAGACACATCCTAGCTGTATGATCCTTTATAATCTCATTTGCCTCAGTTTCCTCCCCTGTAAAGTGAACTGGAGAAAGAAATGGCGAACCACTCCAGTACCTCTGCCAAGAAAACTGCAAATGGAGTCACAAGACATGAGATACGAGTGCAATGACTCAACAACAACTTACACTGGGTCTCATCCAAGAATTCTCAACCTTTCTTGCGTCCATTGACCTTGCAGCTGAATTCTTTTATAGCTGTTGTCTCTCCCAATAAAAGAGAATTGGGACTGTCTCATTTTTTTTCTGCTTGTATCCCTCATGCTGAGTGTAGTGCTTGGCTCATCATAACCATTTTAGAAATGCTTTTTTATTCATGCATTCATCAAATCGTCTTTGAATACCCTGCTTGGCCACCCTCTGCCCCCCAGTTTTAGCCAAAAGGTGTGCTAGGTCTCAAAGGACCCAATTTTTAGAACCTGAGACATGAGACTGTGAATAATCAATAGTACAATCACCAAAATATAGAATGGGGGGAGGGAAAGCACAAGGAGGAGGAAAAGCAGGCTGACTGCTCACAACATGGACTCTAGCTGCTCCTGGACAGTTAAAGCTCTGTTTACCCCATCCACTGTCATATAAACTCCGGCTTTTCCCAAAGCTATGACTAGCTAAAGGATTCTTCTACTCCCTGGGACTCCATCCTATATTTTCCTGTTGTTCTGTAAGAGAAATGGGTAATACCTGTGGCTTCCATCAAGATATTCCCTAAAAGAAACAGATCTGAGAAAGGGAAGAATTTCCTTTCTCTCCTTTTAACCTACAAGCTAATGTACCCATCTCAACTTCTGATCTCTGCTCTAAATCTCCACCTTCTTCATTTTCCTCATCCTTCCCTGAGCTGCTTGTACTTTCCTCCACCACCACCGCTACCACTACCACATTTCTACTGCTTAGTCGAACCTAACACGTAGTAGGTGCTTAATAAATGCTATCTGACTAACTGACCATATCCTCATGGTCCGAATCCCTGTTGATCTGATGATACTGAATGTTCCAATTATCTTTCTTAGAAAGAGATATACCATTCAATAGATCATATTTCATCTCTGAAACAGGTGAAAAAAATCATAAAATCAGGGACTCTTAAGGGTCAGAATGAACTTTAGAAGTCGCCTGGTATGAAAAAGTGATTAAAATGTCCACACCTATTGACCCAAAGATCTCACTGCTAGGTAAATTTTCTAAGGAGGTCAATGACTTAACAAAGTTTCCATATACAACAAAATATTTCTAAAGAGCATTTTCCGTAATAGCAATGAATCAGAAACAAAGTAGATGCCCACAGACTGATGAATGGCGAAACAAACTTGTGGTGCATGAATGTAATCAAATAGTAATGCTTCAGAAATTATTAGTAAGACCACTAGATGGCACAGGGGATAGTTTCCTCATCTGTAAAGTGGGTATAATAATAGCTATCTCTCAGGGCTGATGTGAAGATAAAATGAGATCATAATCAAATTCATTTGTTGTTGTTGTTTGCACACATACACATATACACACACAATATGCAATGTATAATATAAAATTATTGGTATACAAACATTATATAAATAAATATATATGGCATTAAATAACTGCTTATTCACTGATGGACTGGATTCTGCCTTTGTACTCCAGTACTTAGTAGAATATAATAGGCATTTAAGAAATACTTATTATCTATTGATTAGAGGAACAGAATGATGGGAATTGAAATGCTGCTAGTCAGAATGGAACTTTATCTGGATTCTTCAAATGAGAGAAAGATCAATATGAAAGAAAAGACCCATAGAGTTTCACTGGCAGAAGGATATGCATAGAGGCACATACAAAATTGGGGGAGTAAGGGAAGCTCCAAGAGACACTTTACAATATGATCCCATTGTTTTTGGGAACTGCTGCTCATTGGCCCCCTAATTAAGAATATGACTAAAACATATTAGGGAGACTGATTGAATTGTTTATTCTTGGGAGACCAAGAAAAGATGGTGATGTACCTTAATTTCCTTTCTTCCTCCATTCCTCTGCCCAAGATGAGCAATTTACAAAGTTTCTCTGATCTTTAATTTTGCTTAAAATTATTGATTTAATTAGTAATTTAAAGTCTCCTACTCCATATTTTTTAAAAATGAATTATCTATTTATTTATTTATTTTTGCTGAGGCAATTGGGTTAAGTGACTTGCCCAGGGTCACACAGCTAGGAAGTGTTAAATGTCTGAGGTCAAATTTGAACTCGGGTCCTCCTGATTTCAGGGCTGGTGTTTTATCCACTGAACAGGCTAGCTGCCTCCTATTCATATATATTCTCGATTGCAAATGGAGATTTAAGGGAAAGGGGATTAGTGTTCGTACTGGTATACAGAAAAATCAAAGATGTAATCCCTTTGTCTAAAAGTAGTCCTAGTTAGGGGCTCTGAACTCACAATGAGAATCATATCAATTTGATAGTAATTTTTCTGATAAACTTTGTGAAAATCACCATATTTATATCCATGAGCTCTCTACCCTCAAGCTAGAACATCATTTACTTCCTAGAAGAAGGCTAGATAGTCAAGTTATTTATTCAATCACTTTTTTCTTTTGCTACTTTCACCACCCTTCACATCTAAAGAGAAAGCTCTTTGTGGGGATGGAGGGTAGGGAGTGAGAATTGCCTAAGGGGAAGGAAAGAAGAGAATTCTGTGAAAGCTATAGCTTTGGGACAGCTATAGTGCAGTGGATAGCACATCAGCCCTAGAGTCTGGAGGACAGACACTTACTACTTATCTGTGTGAGCTTGGACAATTGCCTCAGGGATTGCTTCAAAAAAAAAAAAAAAAAAAAAAAAAAAGGTGTAGCCTACCCAAATCCCAAAGATTGGAGCCAGATAAAAGAGAAAGTATCCCTCCTTCCTTTTGTTTTCACCTTCAACCTCCAAGTAGACTTTAAACCACTAATTTCGTTACAATATCCCACTTCACTCCGTATAAGGAACAACCAATCCACTTCCAACTTGTCTATAAAAATAGTATGGACATTTAAATCATATAAATTTGTCTAATGCAACATATCACTGACCTATTAAGATTTTTTTCCTGCCCCCCAAAAAAATATAAATAAATAAAGCAATGAAGTTAGCCTAGCACTTGGAAGGAGAGGTCTAAAGGAACCAATAAATTCTGTCAGTATTAAATTTTTGCCTTTGGTCAAACTTGTTTTGTAATGCCGGAGAAACTGAGTCAGGAGAGAGATTAGAGAGTTTTAATATTTTATTACTGGGAGAGTAAGATTGACATTATCCAGTCAGACAGAGATAAAGATATACTGGGACCAAGGAATCCATGTCGGTCCCAGAGACTGTCATCCCAATCCAGCGTCCAGAATACAGCCGCCAGCCGCCAGCCGCCAGCAATGAATGGAGGAACCCCAACTTCTTAAATACCTTTTCTCTAAACAAAGGAAGGGGTAAGAAGCGCGGGGAAAACTTCTGTCAGGATAGGGAAGGCCATAAATCCTAGAAAACCCAGAGACAGGATGTCTGAATACACAGAAATAAAGATATCAGTGAGGTATCTTGGAATATTTTAGAGGGATATTGTAAATTCTTGAGGACAGAAAAGGGTCTGGAGGTCTACTCTCTTGTTTATCTTGCTAATTTATAATCTTAGAGCAAATAATCCTCAGTCTTACTGGGTCAGAGGGGGATTTATAACTAAAGAGATTGGGACAGAACAGTTAAGGAAACTGAGACAAGGGAAACTCGTACAGGGAAACTGAGTCAGGACAGTTAAAGAGATCTGTGGTATAACAGTTTGCCTTCAACTGCATAGACAAAATTAAAACACCACAAAGATTTAATTTTTCCTACTGATGTGAATGCATCAGAAGAATGTGACATTATATGAATTATTTATGAATTTCTCATATACATTATCACAAAGAAGTATTAACAATTAAAATAATCAAAATAATTCAGAAATTGACTATGGCCTTAGCACAAATATATATATATATATATATTTTAAAATATTAGCTGCTATATGAAAATTTGACTCTGGGCAATATAAAAGAATACTAGAATTTGATTCTGGTGCCTCATTATGGCAAGGAACTTTCCAAGGCTGGGTTCTGAAAGATTGTGTCAGCAGTGTCAGCTTCTTCCAGAGCCCCAGTCTGGCATGGGCCCAAAGCAGTTCTGGTCATGTTCAAACATAAGCTCCATGGAATATGGTACCAATTAATCACTTTTAGGAAAAGGTATTTGTCAGGAAATTGGGGGTTAAGTGACTTGTTCAGGAGAGGCTGGATTTGAACTCAGGTCCTCCCGACTCCAAGGCTGATGCTCTATCCACTGCATCATCTAGCTGCCCTCTTCCAATTAATTTCAATATCACTTATTGCCAATTTTTTTTTGCTCTCAGGATCGCTTTACATTTTCAGAAGTGATTGAGAATCCCAAACTTTTGTTTGTGTGGATTATATCTATTGATTTACTGTGATAGAAATGGAAACTAATCATTTTGATATTTATTTATTTTTAATAACAGTAAGCCCACTGTTTGTTTCAGTCACATCTGACTCTTTGTGAATTTACTTGAGTTTTCTTGTCAAAAATACTGAAGTGGTTTGCCATTTCCTTCTCCAACTCATTTTACAAAGCAGGAAATTGAGGTAAACAGAGTTAAGCAAGTTGCCTAGAATCACACAGTTAGAAAGTATATGAGGCTTCCCAACTATATGCTCAAAGCTCTACCTACTAGACCAGCTAGCTGCCCATGGCCATTGTGTTAACATGAATAACTTTTTATTTGAAATGCTGGGCAATTTAGTTCTAGAAGGATTTCAGGGTCTGGTACCTTATCCTGCCAGGTGATCTTCACAATCTTCCAAAGACAATTCAAATGCAAGTGATTCAGTTTCCTGGCACAGTGCCGGTATACTATCCAGACTTCACAGGCATACGATAATTCCTATCTGCTTCTGCATTAAAATCTGAAGCAATATGTTGTTTTGACTGACATATACAAAAACAGTCCAGCCAGATATGGAGTTGGAAAAAAGAGAGGAGTATTTTAATAAGCAAATATTGTCTTAGAATTATTGTGAAAATAGTTTTGACCTCATGGACTCCCTGAAAGGATCTCCAGAAAGCTGGGGATCACCCTTTGAGAATGGCTACCATGCATCAATAGGCTTCACAAAGAACAACACACACAGTGATTGCTCAGCAATAATTCACTGCTGATGGGAATCTATAGCAGGACTTCTTAAACTTTTCCACTCACGACCCTTGTTTATCAGAGAAATTTTATGTGATCTCCAGGTATAAAGATATATAAAACTGATAAATTATAAATTCATGACCCCCACATTCAGTTATGAGACCCCATATAAGGTCATAAACCATAGTTTATGAGGCTGGGATCTATAGAATAGATTGAAATAATGGGAATGTATCCTTTTTTTTAAAAAAGGCAAAAGCTATTTCACAAATATTTTAAGACTTTCAATGTATTCAAAGGAAATACCCACAGTTCCAATCATCTTCAAATAGCACAAACTCCGGGCTCTTTGTCATTATAGTTGCCCCACCTTCGAACACTCATAGATGATTGGTTTCCTTCACAAAATGTGACACCCCAAACACATGAATATATTCTAGCAAAGTCAGAGGATTAGAACCGTTCCTTCTTTCTGGACATTTTGGGGGCTGTGTCACACATATCGAACTTGTGGTTGACCAAAACCCCTGGATTCTTTTCAGACAAACTGCAATCTGATCATTCCTCCCTCATTTTGTACTTATGAATTCAATGTTTTAAAATCCAAACAAACATAAGCTTTACATTTATCTTTAAGTTTCACTTTATTAAATTTAGACCAATGTACTGGCCAATAATATCTTTAAATTCTGATTCTATCTTTCTAGGTCTCCTCTGTCCTAGCAAATTGATGACTTGCTGTCTATGCATTTGTTGAAGTAATTAATAAATATATTAAAGAAGAGTAACCCTGAAGCACTTTGCAGTTCACATATTCTACCTAAGGCCTGATGCAAAGAACACACCTTAAGCATTTTCTTAGGTTCTCAGGAATTTTTGGCTTGAGATTATGTGATCTGGCCAAGATATCTCATTATAAACACTCCCAAAAGCAGGCTGTGTTGTGGGTTTTTTCTTCTTACAACAGCAGATGGAGCACCCATGGACCAAAAAACCATGAAATTCTTTTTTTCTCAATGGTATTTTATTTTTCCAAATACATGTAAAGATAGTTTTCAGCATTCATTTTGTAAGACTTTGTTTTTCAAAGTTTTCTCCCTTTCTCCCTTGCTTCCCCTCTCCCCAAGAGGGGAGCAATCTGATTTAGATTAAATATATACAATCCTTTTAAGCATATTTTCATATTTGTCATGTTGTACAAGAAAAAATCAGACCAAAAGGGAAAACAATCATAAGAAAAAAAATAAACAAAAAGGTGAAAATATACGCTTTAAAACCACATTCAGTCTCACATCTTCTACCTCTCCTATCTCAGTTCTCTCCCTGGATGGGATGGAATTTTCCATCCCAAATCTAGTGGAATTGAATCACTGCCTTGTTAAAAGAGCCAAGTCCATACAGTTGATCAACCCACAATCTTGCTGTTAGCTTTTCTGAAATCATCCTGCTGGTCGTTTTTTATAAAGCAATAATATTCCATTACATTCATATACCATAACTTATTCAGCCATTCTCCAATTGATGGGCATCCATTCAGTTTTCAGTCTTTTGCCACTACAAAAGGAGCTGTTGCAAACATTTTTGTACATGTGGATCCTTACCCCTTTTTTATAATCTCTTGAGATACAGACCCAGTAGTGAGACTGCTTTTTTGCACAGTTTTACAGCCCTATGGGCAGTTCCAAATTGCTCTCCAGAATACAACCATGAAATTCAAAGGCAGCCCCCACACTAGTGAGCAGAGAAAAACCAATTGGAAAGTAATCCCAGATCCCTCATTGGCCACAGTAGCAGGTATACTGTGTGTTAATCCCCTTCCTAGCCACAGGGATCTGCATGTACTTGGCTGTTTCTGCAATTTAACCTTCTTATCCTTCACACACGAGGAATAGCCTATCTATCAGCCTTACATCTTTGGAAATGTAGGTCCTCTCATGGTCAAAATCTAGCACTTCCCTATCAAGCACTTAGAGGGGCAGGATGCTGCTTAGGGACTCCCCCAATCTCCTACATTGCTAACCTTTGGGAGATATGACACAGAAGGGCTCATTTTTTCCCATTCTTCCATCTAGAGAAGAAGATGAACTGACATTTATGAGTTACATAACACCCATGGCTTTAAAAAGAACCCTCTGGAATAATGGCAAGGAATATAGGCTTTAATAAGAATCTAATAGACGGAGAAATCAAATGTCCCACCCCTTAGTGGGTATCCCTCTTCTCTTTTCTCTCTCTCCTAGTGATCTCATCAGCTTCCATGATTTTGATTGTCATCATTATGCAAATGATTCCCACATTTTATAAATGCATATATATGCATGTGTATGTGTATAATAATAATAATAATAATATGTGTGTGCATATGAGTTCTAGTCTCTCTCTCCTGAACTCTAATCCCACATTACCAGTTCTCTTTTAGTATATTTTGAAGTGGATGTCCCATAAGCATCTCAAACTCAACATGTATAAAACAGAAACCATTATTTTCCAATCTATCCCTCTTCCAATCTTTCAAACTTTCCTATTGTCAAGGGAATCACCATTCTTCCAGTCACCCAGATTTGTAATCTTTGTGGCAGCTAGTCTAAAGTCAGCAAGACATCTTGAGGAATTCAAATCTGGCCTCAGACACTAATTGTGTGACCTTGGGCAAAGTACTTAATCCTGTTTGTCTCAGTTCTTTATCTGGAAAAGGAGATGGCAAACCAGTATTTTTGCCAAAAAAGCCCAAATAAGGTCACAAAGAGTCAGACATAAGGGATATGACTCAACAGCTAGCTGATGCCATGGATAGAGTGCTTAACCTAGACTCAGAAAGATCTAAAATCAAATGCTGCCTCAGACACTTTCTGATTGGGGGGCTCTGGACAAGTCACTTGACTTTTCTCTGCCTCAGTTTCCTTATCTATAAAAAGGGGGTAAAAATAGTATCTTTATCCCAGAATGTCTGAGATAATAAAATGAACATTGGAAATTTCTCTCTCTCTCCTCTCTCTCCTCTCTCTCTCTCTCTCTCTCTCTCTCTCTCTCTCTCTCAATAATCTCTCTCTTTCTCTATCTCTTTCTCTCTGTCTGTCTGTCTGTCTGTCTCTGTCTCTCTCTGAATCTCTCCCTTCCCACTCCCTTTCCCCTCACATATTATCTTTTCTGCCTCTAGACAGTCTTTCATTTTATTCTATTTCTCTCTGTTTCCATAACCACCCCTTTGGTTAGCCCTCTTCATCTCTCATCTAGACTCCCTACCTCAAAAATGTCTCCATTCCAGCCCATCCTTTACATAGATGCTAAAGTGATTTTTCTAAAGTACAGATCTGAATGTATCACCCTTCCTCCTGATTTAACAAACTTCAAAGATTCCTTATTATCTCTAAGAGCAAAAATAAAGCTTTTTGCTTTAGCATTTAAAGAGCTTCACAACCTGGTTTACTTTTTCATTTTTCTTATATGTGACTCCCCTTGCACATCTTCAATGACCTGGCTATACTGATGTCTTTCTGCTACAGCGCCCTCCATCTCCAACCTCCATGCCTATTCATGGGCTCTATCCCATGCTTGGAATATTCTTCCTCCTCGATCATTATATACCTCAACAATGATACTGTTTGAGGATGTATTCTGATGGAAGTGGATCTCTTCGATAAAGAGAGCTAATTCAGTTTCAATTGATCAAAGATGGGCAGAAGCAGCTACACCCAAAGAATGAACACTGGGAGATGAATATAAACTACTTGCATTTTTGTTTTTCTTCCCGGATTATTTATAACTTCTGAATTCAATTCTCCCTGTGCATCAAGAAAACTGTTTGGTTCTGCACACGTATATTGTATCCAGGATATACTGTGACCTATTCAACATGTGAAGGATTGCTTGCCATCTGGGGGAGGGGGTGGAGGGAGGGGAGGGGAAAAATCGGAATAGAAGTGAATGCAAGGAATAATGTTGTAAGAAATTATCCTGGCATGAGTTCTATCAATAAAAAGTTATTTTTAAAAAAATATTCTTCCTCCTCACCTTTGTCTCTTGAAAGTCTTGACTTCCTTTCAAAATCAGCTCAAACTTCTGGAGGAGGCCTTTCCTGATCACCAAAGCTGCTCCAAGTCTTTCCTCTAAGGTTACCTTCTACAGCTATTGTACACTTTGTAGGTACACAGTCATTAACATATCATCTTCCCAACTAGAATTTATCAATACCCAGAGAAGGAAATGATTGTATCTGACCCCAGTGAAGCATTCTCTCTTTCTCTCTCTTTTTCTAACTTAATTTTTCTTGAGGGTTTTTATTTTCATTATGGGGGATATCTATGGGGTTTTTTCCACAACTTTACTTTTATAGAAATGTTTTGTATAATTTCACAAGTAGTCTCTTAATTGTGGGTGGGGATAAGAAAGAGAACCTAGAACTCAAAAATTTTAAAAACAAACAATTTTTTTTGTTTTGAATGAAAGTAGGAAAAATATTAAATTAAAATTTTAAAATAAAAAACAACTAGAATTTAAATTTTCTTTTTTTAAAATTTTTATTTACAAGATATATGCATAGGTAATTTTTCAGCATTGACAATTGCAAAACCTTTTGTTCCAATTTTTCCCCTCCTTCCCCCATCTCCTCCCCCAGATGGCAGGTTGGCCAATACATGTTAAATATGTTAAAGTATAAGTTAAATACAATATATGTATATACATGTCCATACAGTTATTTTCCTGTAGAAAAAATAATTGAAATAGTGTACAATTAATCTGTGAAGGAAATCAGAAATGCAGGCAGACAAAAATAGAGGGATTGAGAATTCTATGTAATGGTTCATAGTCATCTCCCAGAGTTCTTTCGCTGGGTGTAGCTGGTTCAATTCATTACTGTCTGATTTGGTTCATCTCATTGTTGAAGAGAGCCACATCCATCAGAATTGATCATCATATCATCTTCTTGTTGCCATATATAATGGTCCTGCTCATTTCACTCAGCATCAGTTCATGTCAGTCTCTCCAGGCTTTCTGAAATCATCCTGCTGGTCATTTCTTACAGAACAATAATATTCTACAACATTCATATACCCCAATTTATTCAGCCATTCTCCAGATGGGCATCCACCCAGTTTCCAGTTTCTGGCCACTACAAAGAGGGCTGCCGCAAACATAGAATTTAAAATTTCTGAGAAGAAATGGATTGGGATTTTTTCCTATCCTTGTATCCTGAGCATTTAGCACAGTGCATGTAATATACTAGAGTCAATAGATCAATAGCCATTTATTAAGCATATGTCAGCCAGATGATGTAGTACATACAACTTGACTGGGAGTCAATAAGACTTGACTTCAAATCCTTCTTCAGATACTGACTAGCTGTGGGAACAAATCATTTAATCTTTCTATGCCTCAATTTCTCCATCTGTAAAATGAAGTTAATAACAGCAGCACTATCTTCCAGAGTTTCTGTGAGGATTAAATTTGATAGCATCTGTTAAGCACTTCACAAGCCTTAAAGCACCATAAAAAAGTAGTTATGAGCATTTAATAAGTGCTTATGGATTGGTTGAACAAGGTTTAAAGGTGCCATGATTTATAAAGTCTGCTGTTTCACAACTTTATTCTGTGATTTTTATTCCCTTCACTTGACATAAAAAGAGATTTCTAATTTTCACCAAGTCAGAGCATTCGACAGAAAGTGAACTGTGGCTGAAAGTTTGACCCTTGTATCTGAGTGAGCTCAACCAGGAGACAGATTTCTGAGTCCCAGTTTAATTCCTTGTAGGGTAAATAAAAAGCAGGGAGTCCTTTTCTGACTAGGCTGGTGATGTCCTTAAGTGGGCTACTGTTGCAGGGAAGTAATGGCCAAAATCCCCATCCTGGCCTCGGATACTCGTTGCTGCTCCCTGCTGGTGGTGAACTGCACCTATTATGTAATCTTACTGCTTTTTAGCCTAGATTTAGAATAGAACTGAATTCATTGAGTGCAACTCCATTTCATAGTTGAGGAAAGTGCGTCCCAGAAAAGTTAAGTGGATTGTCCAAAGTATATACAAATAGGAAATGGAATTATCGAATCCAAGTCCCCGACACTAACCATTCTGCCTGAGCGGGGACGGAGCAAGGAGAGAACGGGACAAGGAAGAAGACAGGAGAGGTAATATTTATAAAGAGCTTTAAACCTTCCGCAAGCAAAATAAACAGAACACAAGCTCATGGGAAGTAGGGATTGCTTCGTTTTCTGGACTGAGACTAGCACAGTGCGCGGCAGGCAGCTTTGTATGAGACCTGGCAGACCTGAGGAGCTTATCTTCTGTCCTCAGGGAGCTGAGGAAAGTCTGAAAGTCAGCTGTGGCTGTCCATGGTGCTGAATCCCACCCCAGCCCCACTCCCCACCCCTTAAGTAATTCTCCCATCCTCTCAGAAAAAAACTGACCTTTACCTAGAACAGAGCTTCCTAACCTTTTTCTGTCCTCATAAGCCCTTGGATTTCAGTAAACCTTCCTGCACTTCCTTTTCAATATTAAAGAAATAAATTCTACTGTTTTCTATACATAGGCACATGCAAAATAAAATAATTAAAGTCTGTGAACACATTCAGTAAGAATGGGATATACTTCAAGTGCACTCCAAAAATGTTGTGACTAATGTGCTTTCCCACAGTAGCAGCAGAGGTCCTGTCCTGTCTTGCCTGGCTCCATCTACCAATGTCTAGTGTTTTGTTGTTTTGTTTTTTTCCTGATGTTCCCCAGCGTATAGGAACAGTACTACATGTAGTTCCTTGTTCCACCACCCCAATATAGAGGGGTAGATGGGGGTCTGTATATTGTGGCCTATTTTATTCTGAAATTAAAATATGTAAAATAAAATGAATGTAATATTTTTGGGGAAAAAGTGAAAATCAATTCCAAAAGCAAATCAAAATATCTCCCATACATCCTTAAGGGAATGTATGCTGTAGGATGGGAACACCTGCACTGGAGTAAGTATAGCCTAAGGAAGTGGGAAGAGGAATCAAGAGAAAAGTTTGGCTCCCTATATATTTACTAACATCTTCCTTATCTATAATTCATGTTTTATTTGTTTGTTTAATAAAGGTAAGAGATAAGATGGGTTGTGGAACATATGACAGAGAAAGTTATTGTTAACCAATAATTTAACCCAGAGGTAAAGTATAGGAGAAACAATTTCCTTTTCCATTAATAAAAATACATTAACTATTCTACTGATGAAATTCCTACCAAGAGACATGTCTAAAGAGAGATAAAAATTGTTAACCTAATTGAGAAGATGACTTTGGTAGATAAGACTTCACTTCCTAATTGCATGACCATCCTATAAGTTTGGCTGACATGTTCAGAATACATGCTTCCAATCTGGTTAAAGAATAACCCTTTATGGGAGGGATGAGGGTAAAAAAAAAAAAACAGTCAATGACAATCTAGGTTACAGCCAAGTTCTGCTTGAACCATTTATGCTGAACCACAACATGCTCAGCATTATTTTCTTTTAGATGATGATTAAATTAGAAAAATCGGTGCTTTCTAGGGAGTATCTCAAGACTTAAAAGACTCTCCCTCTCCATTTTCATCAAAGAGCTACCCAGGAGATTTTATGTGAAAAAAACATTCATTATGACCCCCAAGGGGCTGCAGAGAAACCATTTCTCAGCAGAATATCATGAAATAAATATCTAAGAATCTGCTTTGTGGAAATGCCTCAATAAGGAAATAAAAAATCAATATGGCATCCATGTACTTTCTACCCAAAAGACTATTATGGGTAAATGGAAAGAGTATTGAGCCTGGACTAAATTTCAAATCTCTATTATATTATTCACAAGGCAAGGTACTAATTCGCCAGCCTCAGTTCCCTCATCTGTAAAATGATGGATTGAATTGGGTGATTTCTAAGATCACTCACCTAATCTCTGTTTGCTTCAGTTACTTGAAAATGTAACATGAGGCAGCTTGGTGTTGAAGTGAATAAAGTGCCAGCCCTGAAGTCAGGAGGATCTGAGTTCAAATCTGGCCTCAGCCATTTAAATCTTTCCTGGCTATGTGACCCTGGGCAAGTTACTTAACCCCAATTGCCTCAGAAAAAAAAAATTTTATAACATGAGGATAAATAATAGCAATCATCACTCAGGGTTATTGTGAGGATTATATATTTGTAAAGTACTTAATGTGGTGCTTTAGCATCATAAATAAATGCTTATTTCTTTTTTTTTCTCCTTTCTCTTCTACAGTCATGAGCCTATGATCTCTGATTGGTTTCTGTGACAGTAAGAAACTTGCCACACATGATAATGTTCTTTAAAATTCTATTTTTAGATCCAAATTCTCTTCTTCCCACACCAATACCCTCCAATTGAGAAATCAAGAAAAACAAGACCCAGGCTCAACGAAAACAAATTCTCACATTGGCCAGATTCCAAAAAAACATAACTCTGCTCTCTGAGCCCATTAGCCTTCCATCTTGGAATGGTTAGTTTATTTCACCATGAGTCCTTCAAAATTTTGGTAAATCAGAGTTACTGTCTTTCAAAGTTGTTTGTCTTTACAATATTCTGTCATTGCATAAATTGTTCCCCCAGTTCTGCTCGCTGTACTCTGCATCAGCTCATACAAGTCTTCTCAGGTTTCTCTGAAACCATGCCCTTCATCATTTTTTGCAGCACAGTAACATGCATTCACATACCACAATTTGTCTAGTTATTCCCCATTAACAGGTATTCCTCCTGGCTTCCAGTTCTTTGCCACCACAAAAAGAATTGTTATATTTTTGTACATATGGATCCTTTTCCTCTTCATTTGATCTCTATGATACCTAGCAGTGAAATCACTGGGTAATAGGGGATGCACAATAGCTTTGGAGACCTTCTAGAATGTTTGGCTTACTTTATGACACAAATGCATCAACAATGCTGTTGATAATGCTACTTTTACTCTCTGCAACCTTGATTTAATCAGCAAATAGAGGCCACCCAAATTAAGTGTTCTGAATGACATAGACTTTTTTTGGCATAACCAAAATGTGGCTCTGTTTTATTTGATTATACTTATTTGTTAAAAAAGACATTTAGGTTGTTTGTTTTGGGGGGAAGATATGAAAGTAATAGCGATGCTTTCAAGGAAACATTTTTAAAGTTTTGATTTAAATATATAGTTAGCCATAAATTCCTGATCAAAAGACAGACCAAAGTTTGAAAAAGTGTAATGACAACCATATTCTTCACAGTTTACAAGAAGTAAATTCTTCATTTGCTCCCCAATGATCTGAGTCAGATTTGTAAGCTCTTATAATTCCCCACGTTAAAAACCAGGCTTTAAGAGTCTAATCAGACTAATACATTGTTGGTGTAATTGTGAATGGATCCAACCATTCTGGAGAGCAATTTGGAATTATGCCCAAAGAGTTATCAAACTGTGCATACCCTTTGATCTAGCAATGTTTCAACTGGGCTTGTATCCCAAGGAGATCATAAAGAAGGGAAAAAACCCACATGTGCAAAAATGTTTGTGGCAGCCCTTTTTGTATTGGCTAGAAACTGGAAACTGAGTGGATGCTCATCTGTTGGAGAATGGCTGAATAAATTATGGTATAGGAATGTTATGGAATATTATTGTTCTATAAGAAACAATGAGCAGGATGATCTCAGAGAGGCCTGGAGAGACTTACATGAAGTGATGCTAAATAAAATGAGCAGAACCAGGAGATCATTGTACATGGCAACAACAAGATTATATGATGATCAATTCTAATGGACGTGGCTCTTTTCAACAATGAGATGATTCAGGCCAGTTCCAATGAAGAGAGCCATCTGTACCCAGAAAGAGCACTGTGGGAACTGAGTGTGGATCACAACATAGCATTTTCACTCTTGTTGTTGTGGTTTGCTTGAATTTTATGTTCTTTCTCCTTTTTTAACTTTTTGATGATTTTTCTTGTGCAGCAAGATAATTGTGTAAATATGTATGCCTATAATGAATTTAACATATAGTTTTACCATTTTAACATATATTAAATTATATGCCATCCACAGGAGGGGACGGGGAGAAGGGGAAGAAAATTGGAGTACAAGATTTTTCAAGGGTTAATATTGAAAAATTACCCTTGCATATGTTTGGAAAATAAAAAACTTCAATAAAAAATTAAGAATCTAGTCAGTACCTGTTCAACTGTCAATGCACAGTGTGATTTTTTTTAGCCTAATGTCCCCTAAAGACACCACAAATCTCATGACTACCATTTCAGCTGGTACAAATCTTAACCTGCAATCCTGTCCTCATATGAGGTCATGCAACTGAATGTGAGGGTCACAAAATTATGATTTATTATCAGCAAATGTTTGATTTGTATACCTGTTTTACATGCCTACAATACCTGGGGTTGCATAAAATTTCTCGGGCAAAAAAGGGTCTCAAGCAGAAAAAATTTAAGAAGCCCTGACTGAGCTAGTGGACCCAGGAACAGATCCTTATAGACCAAGTCTCTGTCACAGAAAGGTGACCAAACGCTCATCTCTACAAAAATCAAAGAACAGGCCCACCAGGCATTAGCAGATCCCACATGTTTGAGTCAAGGATGAGCAGGGTCTTCTTCACAAAGGACAGGTAGCTTAAGGCAAGCAGGCAGAAAGTATTTATGGATCTTATCAGATTGAGTTTTTTCTCCTCAATGCTTATAAGTTTAGGGGGTATTTTTTTTTATTATTATGGACTGATGTACAGATTGCTAAAACTCCAGTTTCTACCTTCAAGTTGTTATTCAGAAAACCATTCTATTCCCCAGGGTTTTCTTATTCATGAGGACCCCAGATAGCAAAGGAATACCCACTCATCCACTCCATCAAAAAACTGTGTCACCAATATGTCATTATTGTAACTGAACCCTTGGCAGAAAAATTGAGGCAATCATCTAGGGTCCTGCTGACTTAAGGTCAGTGGGACCAATTGCAAGCAGCTTGTCTTCCTGTCAAAGTTAGAACCATCTTCCTTCACAATTTGGAGCCTCCTGAAGATCAACACAGTGTTGTCTAAATGTAGCTAATTCTATAGTCAGCTCTATAAAATTCCGGCCAAGATTCTAAGAGGTCACATGTGAGACCAATTCTTCTTGAGAAACTCTTATCAAGGAGCTCACACATCACTATTTTAAGTCATGGATTTCATTTAAAGCTTTACAAACTCTAAACTTCTGAAAGGAGGCAGTTTCTGAAAAGAAATTCCTAAATATCCCATCCATAATTGCTCTCCACATTATGAGAGCGCTGTGAAACCCACTAAACCATTCCCCATCTGGGGATCCTGTAGTCATTGCACTCTAAGTAGGTCCTCGTAATCTTTTAGGAACATTGCTTTTCTGATTTTCTGTGGATGATTTCTTAGAATAGAAGAGAAGCTTTTATTCCAAAAGCTGAGATGCTGATGGGCACATGGTGAAGTTTGATAAGCAGCACTTAATGGCTACTTCCTGCCTTCCAGAATAAGAAATCCACCAACCTCTTTTTTTTCCTATTGTCCTCAAGTGCCCACAACCCGTGCTTTCTCAAGTGTCATCCCAGAAAAAGAGGAAGAGGGAAATGTGAGAACACAGTAATCAACAGCATAGGAGATTAACACTGGGAGGAATGAATGTGAGAAAAGAAGTCATTCTGAGGTCCTAATTCTTGAACCTTCTTCTCTGTGTATTTATATGCATCTACCTCCCTTCACTTAATAGCCCCTGTTCAGACCATTGCAACAAACTCCAAACTAGACCTTTTCTTCATCTCTCCCTTCTTCTATCCAGCTTTCATATGATTGCCAGATCGCCTAGGCTTCTTACAAAGCTGATCCTACTGCCCTCCTATTTAATAAATTCCAATGCTTGCCCTTTCACTACTTTCAAGGTCAAATATAAATTTCTCTATTCAGAAATTAGACTTTTCATAACCCAGGCCCTTTTCTGTTAACCCTTAATTCCTATTCACAATTTCCTATACAAAACTCTTCTATTCTGCCATGAAAATAGAAATGCTCGTTTTATTTGGCATTTTAAGTTTGGGATTTTTTTAAGGAGCACCTGACTCTCCCTTCTCAGGTTCTAACTGGTCTCTTTCCTGTTCTTCCCACAGTATACCCTGTGGATCTCCCATCTCCATTCTTTGAAAATGCACTTCCTTCTCATGTCCAGGTTTTAGAATCCCTAGCTTTCAAGCATCTTGACCACTCATCTAGTGGTCTTTTAGACCTAGATCCTTTAAGAAAAAGCCAAACTTTTCCCCCCAATCCTTCAAAAGATTTGACATTTCATCAGTGTACATATTATCCTCTCACTAATAGAGAAAGATCTCCATACTTTAGAATCACAATAATGTGAAGGCCATCTCTGGTCATCCTGATCTGTATCTTACCACTGAGCCCATATGGCTTCAATCCAACTCAAATTGCCTGTCATTCCATCATCTCACTGATGCCATGGTCCTTTTCAAGAACGAAGGATAAATAATGTCTGTGAATACAGCTGCCCCCCTGGAAAACCAACTGGAAGTGGTCAATTGAGCAACACTGCTTGCTGGCTTATCTTTTTTTCCTTTCTTCCCTCCTTCCTTGCTTCATTTCTTTCTTATGGTCCTCTTTAAGAACAAAGGACAAAGAGCAGCAGCATAAATGTAAGACAGCTGGGTGGTACCTAGTGCACAGTGACACACCTGGAGTCAAAAGGATCTAAACTCAAATCCAGCCTTACACATTTCTTGGCCGTGTGACCTTGGCCAAGTCCCTTCATTCCATTTACCTGAATTTCCTCATCTATAAAATGAACTGGAGAAAGAAAAAGCAAACCACTTCTGTATCTTTGCCAAGAAAACTCCGAATGGGGTTACAAGAAATCAGAAGTGACTGAATAGCAAGCAGCAACAGCCTAAAATTAGACTTGGAATAGACCTTAGAACCTGGTCTCATCTTTTACAGATGAGGGAACTAAAATTAAAATCCGGAAATTTTGTACCTGGCCAATGCTCACGTAAGTGAAATTCAAATCCAAGTCCTTTCACTTGGAATTCATCATTCTTTCTGCTGCATCCCTGATTCCCCGTCTGCCTTAGCTTTGCCCCAAAATTCATCACTTGGCCAAACCTCTGGTAATGTGAAGAGAAAAAAGAGAAAAAAAAAAAAAAACTCATGTTGGTATAATGCTTTACAAGGCTTCTCAGCTTTGTAGACAGTATTATTCCCAGTTTATATATATCAAGACAATTGAGTTTCAGAGAGGTTGTAATATTGATGGGGCTTGTGGTCCCTCTAAGAATTGATTTATTTCTTTCTTTCTGATTCCCAACCCCTCCTAGTGGATGCATTATCAACTTTGATTCACAAATCCTGGTCCCTTTGGATTCCAATAAAAGATCCGGGCCTGTCCCAGCCCCCACTAGGGTCTGAGCCACCTTGGGCTGTCCCAGCCCCCATTTTAATGATCTGCTCAGGTTTCCCAACCCCCGCCAAGCAACCTCAAACCCCCACTGAAATCCAGGAGGAGCCAACCTGAGACCCCACCCATAGGCCCCTTTAGCTGAATGAAATCTAGACCTCATCAATATCAGCTAAGGCCTGAATTTGTCTTCCTGACTCCAAATCACCAAGTCACATTGCTTCTCCAAGCTACATCAGTTCTTAGAGAGAAAGGATGAGGTCCATAAATAAAGTCTGTACCACTAGTTATGACCAACTCCTTTTTCCCAAAAATAAAAATGCTAAAATTTTCACTCTTTTACATATATTTTATAAACTGAGCCAGCTAAGTAGTGCAGTGGATAGAGCACACACCCTGGAGTCAGGAGAAGCTGAGTTCAAATTTAGCCTCAGATATTTACTAGCTGTATGACTTTAGGCAAGTCACAACCACACTGCCTCCAAAAAAAAAGGGGGGGGGGGAAGAGGGGACTTGTAAACTCCCTTAATGCTGCCATTTCCTCCCCCATTATTATCTCCAATTTATCCTGTCTCTCTAGTTTCTTTGGGCATTGTCTCCAGAGATTAACACAAAAAGGGCACTTGATACCAGTTGATTTGACTTAGGTGATGCAAATTTAAATGCTAGGATATATGTCTATCCAATTCAACTTAACTAGTCTGAGAAATGGTGGCTTTATTTTAGTATCTTTTGTCCTCACTGGTCACAGCACACAGACAGTAACATTCTGAAGAGAACCCAACTTTAGACAGGGGCTGAGAGCAGCCTTTTAAACTTGAATAACCAGCCTTTATCAAATAGGTACTTAAGATATGGGATTAATTGTCCCAAATTTGACAAAATTAATCAGCTCCTAAATGAAGTAGCACTGTCCTTGGTAGTGAGGCAGATGTGGTTCAAAAATATGGGATTATTGCAGATTGGGGGAAAGGCGCCTTCATAGTCACAAAATATTTCCAAAATTCAGTGGAAAATAATTCAGTTGCACATGCTTAACCTAATTCAGATTACTTGGGGATTGGAGGAGAAAAGAAAAATTTAGAATATGGTTTTGCAAAGGTGAATGTTGAAAACTATCTTTTTCAGTATTTGGGGAAAATTTTTTTTTTAAGTAATTCAGGTTGAAAACAAATAGGTTCAATAAGTGTCAGACTAAATTCACAGATTCACAGTGGATTAAGGTATATTAGGGGCTTAGTGTTAAAGACAGAGGACAGTAAAATCAAATTAGTTCTGATCTTATTATCCCCAAAGCAAAATAGTCAAAATTGTCCCAAAGAATGACATCTGGGAGGAAGCTTTAGACATCTTAGTATGGTCCCCTTATCTTAAAGTGGGAATATTGAGGTCTAGAAAAGGGATTGGTGGGGAATCAATCAGGCCATACCAACTCTCAACCCAGTGTTCCTTCTAATATGTCAAATTGCTTCTACGTCCAACTCAGGGCTTATCTACGCAGTTATCAAACTTATCTTATATCTTAGCATGTTAAAGGGAAGGAACACTGGAACGGCACTGGAAAAAGAAAAAAAAGGAGAAAAATCCTAACTTTGCTTCTTACTTCCAATGCTCAGGGAATTTCCTTTCCCTTTCTAGACCTCATTTTCCTCTCTTGTAAAATTAGGTTTGAGGCATTCACAGTCTATGTGACCCTGGGCAAGTCACTTCCCCAGTTTACCTCAGTTTCCTTATCTGTAAAATGAGTCAGAGAAGGAAGTGGCAAATGACTCCAGTATCTTTGCCAAGAAACTCCCAAATGAGGTCACAGAGAGAGAGACACAACTAAAAATGACTGGCTCTGAAAAGCCTTGAGAAAAACTTTTTGGTGGGGAGGGTAATGGCAAGAGTCCATAATAGATTCCTCCACAAAAGATAGCAGAACTTTCCCCAGACCTCCAAACACCCATGGTATTCACACTCTGTACCCCTTCATTTCACACACCTTGACACTCTATAGTCTCAATGACCCTTACAACTACCTGAAATCCCAACCCCAACATTTGATGAGGTGGCAGGTTAGGGGTTCAGGGAACCAAAGGAAGAGGTCTGGCTCCCCTAGATTCCCCTAGGATTCGGCACAGGGCAGGGAGTTGTGGGAACCCCCCCTTCTGGCGACGCAGAGCCCTTCTAAAAGGAATTTACAAACCGGAAAAGCTGGACTGGTAAAAGAAGTTTATTATTGGCATTGGGAAGTCAGCCTTTGCTATGCATGAATAGAAAAGACTGAATTCCTTGGTGGCAAGGTCCTGACAGAGAGGTATAAAGTTTCTAGCAGAGAAATGCCAACAGAGAGGTATAAAGTCTTGTTAAGGAAATAGGTGAGAAAGATAGAGAGTAATGCTGAAAGAGAATATCATTTCAGCAGGCAGAGATTGCTGCTAAGCCAGGGAGAGATTCCTTGGCATACATATTAAGTCCTCTGCAAGGACTGAGCCCCAAGTTGGCTTATTTTATAATAAAAGCCTAGGCTAGCAGCTCTTGTTGGGGGCTCCGGGTACTTTGAGCTGGAATCAGAGAAAATGTGGGAATTGAATAAATGTAATCTCCAGCTCCGGGACTCAATTAGCCCCATCCAGATAAGAGAATGAAGCTGTTTGTCCTGTTTCCCTCAGGCAGGGTCTTTTACAGAGGCCAGAATTCAAGGAGACTTTCTCCTTGAAGGAATTTCAGAGACAAAGTTTCAGGCTCCCTTCATCTCTAGTATTTGTCCTCATAATCCCTACACTCCTATTGCCCCCCAAATCCCTGACTCCTACACCTCTAGTGCCCCTTAAAGTCCCCATAACCCCTATACTCTGCCCCCCAAAATCCCTATGACCCCTAGTGCTCCTGAAGTCCCAAGACCCCTGCTCTCTCTAGTGACCCCTGCTCTCTGGTGCCTCCTAAGTGCCCATAACGCCCACACCCCTAGTGCCCCCCAAAGGCCCTATGGCCCTGCATTCTCTAGTGCCTCCCAAATCCCCAAGAACCCTACGAGCCTAAAGCCCCCAGAGTTCTAACACTCCTACACTCTCATGCCCCTGAAGTCGATTTCTGCACTCTCTAGTGCTCCCCATGCCCTCGAATACCCCCCAAGTGCCTCCCGATATCCCCGCGACTCCTAAAGTCCCCGAGCCTCCCGAGTCCCACTCCCCCTGAGGTCCCCCAAGGTCCCTAGAACAGCCCGACCCCACATTTGGTAAGAACCCCCGGGGTCCGACTCCCCGCCCTCCCCCGGCCTCGCGCGCCGAGCCACAAGTACAGCCCCGCCACCACCCGGCAGTTAACTGAAATCAACAGCCCGCGTCCGCCGCAAGCCAAACTCGCCCCGCCCCGAACTGCCCCTTCTTCCAATCACCGAGACCCAGAGGCGGGCCAAAGTGACGCGACAGCCAATCGTCAAACGGTCCGTTTCCAGTAGCCCGGAATCCCTTCCAGGATTTTCATTGGTCGGTTTCAAAACAACGGCAACCAATGATAAAGGAGAGGGAGGTGGGCGTTGGAGAGAGTCCGGAGCCTAGCGCTGCCTGAGGCCAGGCTGCTGCGGGAGTCATGGTGGGGTCGGCGGCCCACGCCGCGGCCGTAGGTGAGTGTCCGCCAAGCCCGGGCTGGGAAGGCGAGGGAGGTGTGCCCCCATCCCGCCTCGGGTCCCCCTGGACCCCCTGTCCAAGAAGGGAAACTGAGTTTCCGAGCAGTTAAGCGCGGAGCGAATGTCAGAGGCAGGTTTCGAATCTAGGTCCTCTGACCCCCAACCCCTATTCCCTTACCTCTCCACTGGGGGCCTGGTAGATCTGCTTGCGTCCCCCCACTCACCCCAATACTTGAGCTCAAAATGTACAGGGCCAGCCCTGCCCCCACCCAAGGCCACTTCCTGGGTCCGGACGTGAACGGCATGGCCGCTAGTGAGCCCGTGCCCCGCCCCATGAGCTGACCTCACTAGGGCTCTGTCCCCCGCGGCAGTGGCCTGCTCATGATGCCCCAGGCCAGGGCTAGGGGTCAGTCAGTGACCCCTGTCAGCATGGCAGGAGGGGGAGAAAGAGCCATTCCAAACTCACCTGCCCATCCGAAGTGGGCCGGGCACAGGTGTAGGCATTTAAAGCCGGGAGGGGCTTTCGAGGTGCTCCGCCACATTAGCAATATTAGCAACATAACCATCCTTAATTATCATGTCACTGCATCATCACAGTCCCAAGCTAATTACATTATTAATCTACTTCCATTGCAGTTCGCGTCACTTTACTGTGATACATTGTAACACATCATCGATGGGGCCGTGATCTTTCTCGTGCCGTTAGCTGGAGCTGACATTTACAATTTGCAAAGCATTTTACACATATTATGATCCTCACAATAACAATAACAATAATGTGCCTATTATGTGCCAGGCACTGAGCTAAGCAGTATTATCTCATTTGACCCTCACAACAATCCTGGGAGGTTGGTGCTATAATGAGCTCCATTGTTACAGCTGAGGAAACTGAGGTAGAAAGGTTTGGGCTTGTCCATGGTCCCACAGATGATAAGTAGCAGAGTTAGGATTTGAACTTGGGGCTCTTAGCACAAATCCACATTCTCTCTACTGTCTATAAAGGACAGTGCATCCTGATGTTTGAGCCCAGAAATATGATAGCTTATTTGAATTGAAGAAGACTAAAAGAAATTATAAATTAATATCTTTTTTTTCTTTCTTTTTTTTTTTTTTTAATTTGTTCTTGCAGAAGAGCGGCGAAAAAAGCTCCAGGAGTATTTAGCAGCCAAAGGGAAGCTAAAATGCCCAAACACCAAGTGAGTGAGTGTGCCTGTGTGTGAACACTATTGATCACTTCTGCCTAAAATTCCCACCTCTGAACCATTGTCTTGTTGATGGCTTGTGTGTTAAGACTGCTTGCTTTCCTTTCCTCTGGTTGTTTGCTTTTGCTCATTTGGGGCCCATTGCCAAGGCCTGGACATTCTAGGAATTTCAAGATAAAGGTTCTACAACTGGGTATTACCCCCCCATAACCCTAGAGGCATTTCATCCATTTCCTTTCTCTCTCTTTGAAAGAGAGATCACATGTGGCTGCAGTTTGGGTGCCTTTCCTTGACCTTGCATCCATTCCAGAAAACGGCCCCCTCCCTTTCCTTACCAGACTCTGCAGGGAATGTCCTCCATCCATCCATTCCTTGGCTGAAGCTACTCCTTCAGGATTACCAGGTTACTCTTTACTTCTAAATCTAATAGCCTTCTTCAATCTTTTTCTTTTTAAGCTCTCTGAGGTTCTTGGTTCTCTTGGCTATTGCCTTTTCCCACATCCTCTGACCCTCCGTGCTCTCCTGAGTTTTCTTCCTTCCCCTCTGACCATTCCTTCCCAGGATCCTTTGCTACACAGATGGATGATCCTGCTAGCTTATCATTGATGTTCGAGTGTTCCTTGCTGGATCATCCTCCTTTCTATCCTCTCTTTTGAAGGCTTCTTCAAAGTCCTTTAGATCATCTCTGTGCAGATGATTCCCCAAATTACATATTCAGCCCTGAACACTCCAGTCATGCATCATCAGGTGTTTTTTTGAGCACTAGGCTCTGCTGAGTATGAGGAATACAAAACAAGAAAAGTCATTTTCTGCCATTTGGAGGGAAAAATACATCCATTGAAAAGTCAATGCGACATGTGTACAAGGATAATTTCCCAGAAGGAAGAGAATCCTAGCAAGTGCCCAAAGTAGGACTAGACTCCTATGGATTGAGGAAAGTGGAGGTGGGGAAGGGAATACAGTCCAGCCAGGGACAGGAGCTGGATAATGAAGGGCTTTAAAAGCCAAACAAACACAGGAGTTTAGGCCTTATCCCAGCAGCCAAGAGAGCTGCTCCCCACACAAGAGAGTGGCAAGATCAGGTTCCATTGGCAATCACGGGAAAGATGAGTTAAAGGAAAGGGGTGTAATGTATCTGATGAGCCCACAAAGAATACTGAGGACTAGAGCCAGAAAATAGAAGGGCCCCACAGATGCAGAAAGGAGAGATAGCAGACCTAGAAAAAAGTGGTCAGCCATGCCTGGTGCTGCAGAGAGGTAAAAAAGGGTGAAGATGAAGACCAATGGATCAATGGAGAGGTCCAGGGGAGCATTCAAGCCAGCTCCAGGAGTCTGACGATGGAGGGGTTGGAGATGGATTGTGAAGAACGGCTACCAGCCCCAGGCTACATCCCTTTTTACTAATAGTATTCATGAGATCCCAGCCATAGAGCTGGAGGGACCTAAGCCCTCATTTTCAAGATGAGGAAACAGAGGCCTAGAAAAGTTAAATGTGTACAGGGTCATGCAGGCCGAAATTGGATTTGAACTCTTCAATGTTGTTTAATTCCTCATGGCTATTCTACTTAGATCTGTCAGTGAAAGTATTTGATGACCATAAGTGAAATGGTCTAACTGCACCACGGACACAGAAAATACACTAAGAAACGACATGATCATCTATTCTGTTTGAATGAGCCCTTGGAAGACCCAAGTTCAAATCCAGTCCCAGACACATACTAGCTGTGTGACCTTGGGCTAGGCATTTCACCCATTTGCCTCAGTTTCATCATCTGTAAAATGGTCACCTATATCTCTTAGGGTAGTTGTGATGTTCAAACAAGATAATCTCTGAAATATCCCTTGCTAACCTGGATTCATTATATGAATGTGAGCTATTACTCTGATTAATAGGATGGATGATTTTTAGAAATTAAGATACAAGACTTCATATGTAGAGACATCTCTGCATCTAAACAGGAGTGTCACATTTTAGTTCCCGTGTGATCTTGAGATTGATTTTATTTTTTCCCTCTTCTCCAGGCCTTATCTCAAAGACCAGAAACTATATTCAAAGCCACCAACTTCTAGATCTGTAAGTAGAAATTAATTGCAATATTTGAGAATTGGATGGGCCCTCCCCTACATCCTGCTCCAGCCACGTAGCCCAACAACTTAGAAAAGATTCCCCCCAGAATGGTCATCCTTCACTTGAAGAGTTCGAGAGGAGAGTCCTCCTACCTCCGGACACTGCCCAGCCCTCCTTGGAGTAGCGTAGATCTAAATGCTGCTGGAAGCAGTTTTTGCAGCTTTGAGCGTCTTTGCCCCTTCCCCACACTGCTGCTGGTTTTCCCTTCCATGATCCGGCTGAATAAGTGGACCCCTTTTCCACATGACAGAGGCTCCCTCCTCCCAGCTAAGCTTAAGGGGCCCACTCATTCACCTGAACTTCATCAAACCTGGCTGTCCCACAGTGGCCCCTCTCCCCCCAGCCCACCCTGAAGCCAGTGGAGTCCCACCCACAGCAGGACTACCACCTCCCTGGCACTTCTCAGCGGAGTTTCTCTTACTCGCAGCCTTCCTTGCCAGCCTCCGCTCAGTCTAAACTCTAGCATCACTGATGATGGCTGTTGTAAGACCATGACATGATTCTGCCTCCTTCATCACCCAGCCTTCCAGCTCCTGGACACATTTTTTAAAAGCTGGAGTTCGGGGTTTTCCCTGTACCTGGGCTTCTTGCACAATTGCCCTTTTTCCTTTACCTGAGAATTGCCTTCAGGATTTCATTCCCAATCAACCAGGGCTGACTCCCCCAGTTCACTGGATCCTGCCTGCCTTTTGCTAAAGCAAGGGCTCTATATTATAGACTTTTCAGTGGCATGGACCTCTTTCATAGCAGTCGGTGACACTTAGGACCCCTTTCTCAAAATCGTTTTTAAATACTTACAATACATAATACTGTACAGTGATCTTCTGTAAAGGACTTAGCTATTCCCAGCAATACAAAGATCCAAGACACTTCTGAAGGACGTATGGTGAAAAATGCTATCCACCTCCAGAGAATGGAATCAGAATGCATTTCAAAGCGTGTACTGGTTTGGTTTTTTTTTTTTTTTTAACTTTATTTTTCTTGGGTTTCTTTGTGTTTATTTTACAAAGTGATTAATACGGAAATATGTTTTGTATATAACTACACATGCATTGCTTTTATCAAATTGTTTTGCCTTCTCAATATGGGGGAAATGAGAGAGAGAATGGGAATTTGGAATTCAAAATTGTAAAACTTAAAAGATTTAAAATTTTTACATGTAATTGAAGAAAAAATAAAATAGTAAAATTCAAAAATAAATTTAAATGAGTAAGATTTCAAAGGAAGCCAATTATATTGAACCAGTTGTTTGGGTTATTTGGGATTTTGTTTTGTTTTTTTTAGTTCACAGACACACTCCTCTCCCCCTACCCATCCCCCGGGATTAAGAAACTCTGCTCTAAACCCTTTCAAATCTGCTCTCCCAAAATATGTGCTTAGAATTTTTTTCATTCTTTCAATAAGCATTTATTGAGCACTTACTGTATGCTACACATTGTGCTACATACTAGGGAAATGGACGAAAATGAAATTGTCCCTGCTCTCAAGGAGTAAACATCCTCCTGGGGATGAGGATGCGGAGGGGTAGGTGGGAAGTTAACTTTAAGAAAATGAGGACTATGAGGAACATGTCCACAGATATCAAATGTATCCATTTCCAATGCTAAGGGATAGCAGTTGAGCTAAACCTTGACTGGTCCATTGGCACACGAGCTAAGCAATCAAGGAGGCACAGGTTCTATGAGGGATTGGCCACTTAATCCAAAGCCTCTCCCATCAAATATACCCCAGAAACTTATAGATGAGAATCAAATCCTGAAGAGAAGTTTCTCTTTCAGTTCCTCCACTTTTGAAGGACAAAAATGTTGCAAAAGCAAATCAGATCCTTAGCTGTTCCACTTTTTGCTCTAAATATCCAGATGATAACAACTGCTCCATCAATTCTGTACCAGGCCTAGGATCTGGATTCAAGTGTCTTCAACTAGTCACTCCCTCTGTCAAAGTGGTCTGTGGTGTAAGTCAGTGATAAGCCTTCTGTTTATGCCCACGTTCATCCAAGGTTTCCTTGTTCAGGCTCCTAGACTGACCGACAAGAACTTAATAAGATTGTGCTACTCTTACTTTAGTGTCCCAAGTTTTCATTCCACCTCACAGGATTTTCTCCTGCGTTTCCTCACATAAATATATCTTTTTAATGTTTGCCCCACTCCCTTGAATAGCACGCACCCTTCCAGAGTCGAAGTCCAATGGAGAGTCTCATCCCAAGTCCCAGTGACATTTATAAAGTCAAAATTGCCTCCTTCCATTAGGACCTGTCATTTTCACAGGGTGGTTTCTATACTTTGTAAATGTGTATATAGACATCAAACCACAGAAATTTTTTTAACATCTACTTTAGAATATTTTATAGAGATCAAAAAGTCCTTTGCTTAACTATTTGGAGTGTCATGGTACTTCCTTTATTATTAAAGACTTATAGGCCCAGTGAGACCATAATGCAATGAGCAGATCAGCCTTACCAAGGTCCCCAGAACTGCTCTCCATGTTTTCAGCCTTGGTGGCTCTTAGAAATTTGGCTATAGAGGATTTTTGATCACAAATGTCTACAGTCTTGAAATGACCCACAGCTCATTGGTACGAAAAATTCAATAACCTGGAGAAATATTTGTGGCAGAAATTTCCCCAAAATATATATACCTAACTTCAAATGCTAATAAAAATTTAAAAGCTTTGCTTTTGTACCAAAGATTACAGAAAAATAAGGTCTCCTTATTGGGATTTCTAAGTCACTAAACACTATTAAGATACTTTCTGAATTAATTTGTTGTATATAATGAGATTGTAGGTGAGGTGGTTTATTGAATTGAACACAAAAATTCCAAGATATGTACCCTCCCCTGAGGAGTTTATAATATAGTAAAAATAAAGTGTGACAGACATGAAAAGAGCGTAGTAAGAGGCAGGAAATTATAACTGCCGGCTTGAGTGGTATAGAAAAGGGGCAGATGTCTGGTGCAGGGAAACTAGATCTTGATCTGGAAAAGAAGGTAAGAGTGTTATCAAACATTGTGGCACAGAGGGTAGAATCCTGCATGGAGTCAGGAAGATCTGATTAACCATCTGACTAGCTGTGTGTGGCTTTGGGCAAGTCAGCAAGTCACTTGACCTCAGTTTTCATATCTCTAAAATAGATATACCTCCTAATTTTGAGGATGTAGTGAAATATTTGCAAAGTGTTATACAAGTGCTAGCTATTATTGTTACTGTTATAGCTATGCCACAAAAACAGAAAAACATGGAATCTTGCTGGCCATAAGTAGTAGATCATTGGTGGGTAAAAATAAAAAATTCATGTCAGTGAGTGATGGGGAAAAAAGACTGGAAACTTTGAGGGCCAGACTATGGAGAGCCCGAATGCCTTGCCAAAGAATTTATATTTTATTCTTTGGACAAATGAAGAGGAAAATGGATTTCCAAGAAGCTTGGGAGGTAAAGAAAAATAATGATCCAAAGACCAGTTGAGAAGCTATTGCAATATCCCAGCCATGGGGGTCATAGGACCTGACTGAGGGTGGTGACTACAGGACGGGGAGGAAGCTATATTGCTATTGGAGCATTTTGCTTCAGTGAGGAGCTATTACACAGGAGGAATGGACACAAATTGTTAATTGATGGGAGAGAGCAAAGGGGCAGGGAAGTCAAAGGTGATGCTGAGATGCTGAGCCTTAGAGACTAAAGAAGGCGATGCCGTCACTGAGAGAGGAGCCAAGACGGGCAGTGGTCTTGGCAGCAAGATGGCGAGATCATTCCTTATAGGCGTCTTCAGCAAGCTTTAGTAAAGGCCCTATCATGTGTCGGGCACTATGCTGGGAGATGGCAAGGCAAAGGCAAAAGGGAAACGGCGTCCACCCTCGAGGAGCCCCGTGTTGTTTGAAAAGGTCCAAGAAGCAAAGGGTCAGCTGATGAGAAAGGGGAAATTGTGTGCAGACTGGAGGTAATTGTCAGGTGTGTGATCTGCCCGGGAGTACCCCGTCTTGTCAGCATTCTCCATGACCTCCCGCAGCCCCTAGTGTGGCCCAGACACAGACAGATGGCTTCACTTCTGTAGATTCTGCATCAGGCGTCCTTGCCCAGTCCCAGTGGAGCCTAAAGGTAGGTGCTTGAGCTCCACAAGTTGCCTATAGATGAGAAATAGCCTCATTTTCTCCAAACTAAAATAGGCCGTTAGACATTTCACTGGTTTTTTTGCCTTTGAATAGATTGTAGTAATCCTTTTTGCATTGTGCTTTTTTTTTCAGACTCTTAGACCAAAAAATGACACATTTAAATGGACCCACCCGTGTGCTGCTGAAAGGTCCACTGGTAATGTACTCCAGCCGGGATCTTCCAATGTCAATGGAACCCAAAGGCCAAAACCAGCAGCACCAAAAATTCTGGGGAAAGGACCAATCACAGGTTCCCTTTCCTCCAAGCCAGACTGTAAACTCTCAAGGAATACCCAAATCTGCCAGCTGCAGAAAATAGCATCTTCTGCTGTGTACAAGCCGGCCAAAAGGTCTGTACCATCACATGAGACCCAGTGTCTGAGAAGATTTGCAGAGCAGAAGATGACAAATCGCAGACTTGGCGGGTGGATGGACCCTGCGGCCGAGGGCCACGCTGAGAGCCAGTCCTTAGGCGACTTCCCGAAGGAGACGGACAAAGAGAACTGTCCCTTGCCAAGCCTGGTAGAGCTGAAGAGAAAACCAGAAGCTGAGCTTTGCAGCACGGCTAAATCAAAGGAGAATTCAGACTGTCCCAGCAAGAGGGGCCTGGCTCCAAAGCAAGCTGTGCACCAGGGGGCCGAGAACAGTGTCCTGCTGAAAGACCAAGTCAACAAGCCATTTGTTCACAGGATTCAAGTCTGGGTGCCCACGGGAGAGTGCCAGCAGATTCCCGAGGGGACGAGCTGCAAAAGACCACGAGACAAGCACCCAAGGACGGTTCCTTCTCACTTGGTTCAGAGCCTTGCCAGGATTCGGGAATCCCGGAGACTGGTGATGAAGAGAGAGAGCGGAAAGGTCAACGAAAACGAGAAAGAGGGTCGCAGCGGAGCCAAGTTACAGGAAAATGGCATCAACAAACAGACCGCAGAAAGGAGCCTCCCGAGGACAAACCCGATGGTGCCGCAGATAGCAAAGTTCAATAGGCACGATAACGGCAAGCCAGATCTAAAGCTGGTGCAGCCTTTTCCTGAAAGGAAGCCGTCGGTGATGGCGCCGCCATTGAGGACTGTGACGAGACAGACTCAGTTGGTAGGTGGCACCCCGAAAGGCAACCCTTATGGACCCCCCCCAAAGCTTAGTTATAGCTTGAAAAAAGAGCCACAGCCTGTGGACTCCAAGGCCAAGGGACCTGTGCCCTGGAATTGTGCTGTGAGAGCCTTGAACCCCAAAGCTCAGCCCCAGAGTGTCACCCAGACAAAGCCGACCACGAGTGAAGAAGGAGTAAGAGAGCCGATTTTGCCTGACGCCTCTGTCCCCCAAGTCAAGCCGAATATCCAGCGGAAGAAAAACGAGGAGGATCGAAGGTATTGGGCTTAGTCTCTGAAAACATGGCATCCTAAAATGGGCAGTGCTATACACAAATCCATAGAGGTGATGATCCATATAATAGTATATCCGTATTTCTCTTATTCCCATTGGTCAGAAATGAATTCAGGGGATGAGGAGAATTTATTTATACGGTAAGTGTAGATACTGATTATTTTTTCCTCTTAAAAATTAGTTGACTAGACAGTTTCATAAAATCAATGTGTATACAAAGATAAGGTAAGTGATGACTACTGTTACCTAGATAATTAATTGAGGATTTGTTTCCTGTGTAATAGTGATGACTATTATTCATGAGAAGTAAAATCTGTGTTTTCTGCAATCAAATATTGAACAAAATACAATTTAGCTTTAAGTAGACAGTTATAAAACTTCCTAAGTGGCCCTCCCGCCTCCAGTCCATGCCAGGTTAGTCCGTCCCTCCCACCACTGCCTAAGTAATCGTCCTAACTGATTACTCTGACAACGTCACTCTCAGAAGTTCTCTATGGCTCCCTATTGCCCACTGATGAGAATGAACTGATCCTGGCATTCAAGGGTCCTCCACAGTCTATCCCATCTGTTCCTTTCCAGCCCTTCTTGTACCTCTCCCCTTCTACATTCTGTTGGAGCCAGGTTTTGTGAGGCCCCTTGTCCCATCTTGTCCCATCTCCAAATTTGTGTCTCTTTTTTCCTCCTACAATAAGACTTCCTTCACACCTCTTTCTAGAGAAGTGGTCGTAGTGCATGGATAAGAACACTGGGTTTGGAGTCGGCAGATTAATTCCAACTGCAAAGTCACATCTCAATCAAAACAATGAGGTCTTCAGACCTCAAGAGCTGTTGAAAAGGCGGTTAGCAATATCCCTTCGGAGAGGCTGAACTGGGGCTTCCCAGGCCTTGCTCGGCCCGCCGGCGACTCCGGCCAATATGTGGGCCAGCCTGGTGCTGGGGCACCCTGACGTCACAGGCAGGCAGAGACCGGGGATTATTAGCTAATGCGAGCGACCCCGCTGCCTTCCCTAGGGAATACAAGGTGGGGGAATGAAAGATGTGCAGGGAAAGAAATTTAAAGTGAGGGAGACAGTTAAATACATACACTAACTGGGTCCAACCAAGACTCAACGCTCCAAGTGTTTTTGACCAATACCTCTGCATTGTGTGTGTGTGTGTTATGTTTATATATTTTGTCACAATGGTTTTTGTTGATCTCATCTATATTGGTGTTTATTTTTTTGAGGCAATTGGGGTAAAGTGACTTGCCCAGGGTCACACGGCCAGGATGTGCTAAGTGTCTGAGACCAGATTGAACTCAGGTCCTCCTGACTTCAGGGCCGGTGCGCTAAACACTGCACCCCCAGCTGTCCCTATATTGGTGTTTGTTACATAGGATAGCAAACATGGTGAGAGTTGACATATATGTATGTCTGTGTTTTGTGTGTGTGTGTGTGTGTGTGTGTGTGTGTGTGTGTGTGTGCGTGTGCGACCATTGGTCAGAAAGGTTTTCTGTCAGTCTCATCTGTGCATTGAAGTTGCATGAGATGACCTGAGGCTGTAGATACCAAAGCTAAAGGGCACCGTGGGAAGGGCCCAGAAGGCCTCCAGTGGTCTTAGCCTCTTCGTACGCCGAGGGTATTGGACAAGTTGGGTCGGTACGGGAAGCTGGGGAGAGCCTGAGTCTTAGAGGTTTGGGGGGGGGGGGGGGAGGGCAGACAGGCCTCAGAGGCCCAGGACGCCCCTCCCCCGGCAGCTGCTCCTTTGGCAAGGACGGAGCCGCAATGGTGGAGCTCCCGAGCTCAGGGCCACGTCCCCAGCTCTAAGCTCACGACTGATTTCTGGTGTCCTCCACACATTCCCCACACACACGATAGGGAGTCAGTCACTGAGCACCAACCCAGGCCCTGTGCTAAGTGCTGAGGGCACAGAGGCTGCCATTCTGGGAGGGGCGATGGAGGGAAACTTGTTCAGTTTTCAGTCAGGTCCCACCCTTGACGACCCCATTTTGGGTTTTCTAGGTAAAGACACTGTAGGGGTTTTCCATTTCCTTCTTCAGCTCATTTTACAGATGAGGAAACTGAGGCAGACAGGAGTAGGTGATCTGCCCAGGGTCACAAGCTAGGGAAGTGTCTGAGGCGGGATTTGAACTCAGGAAGTCTTTGTGCTCTGTGAACTCGGGCGCCACCCGGCGGCCCCACATGGAAACTGCCCAGGTCCATACAAGACACCTAGGATTGGCAGTGGGGACCAGCAAGGGCTTCTGGGGGAGCCCGGCCTGAGGGAGCATTCAGCCTGCCCGCCGTCCTCACCTCCTGACTAGGAGCAGTGCTTGGAGGCCAAAGGAAGCATGGGACTTGGGGGGGTGGAGAAGGTGACAGCCCAGGTCCCAGACCTGAGACAGAGGCCGCCCTGGAGGGCTGGGGCAGACTGTCCCTCCTGGAGGGCCGTGGGGCACCAGCCGCGACCTGCAGCTAGCCAGGCGGCAGAGGGGAGAGGGATGGCGCTTTGGGATCAGGCCGGCCTGGGTTCAAATTCAGCTCCCTGATAAGTCACTTAACCTGTTTGCCCGAGTTTCCTTATCTATAAAATGGGGTAATAATGGCATCTGCCTTCCAGGGTGATTGGGAGGAACGGACATTTGTGAAGTGCTTAGCAAACCTGGAGAAGTGGGGAGCTGTCGTTATTGGAGAAGGTCGAGACCCATTAAGTGGCCCCTGTAGGAGGTGGTATTGAGGCCCGGGGCAGTAAGACCAGAAATGGAGAGAGATTGGAGGCCTCCAGAGAGAGAAGCGAGTGGAGTTGGAAGCAGAGAGAGAGCAGGACAAAGTCAGAGCCAACACGTTCGCAATATAAAGTGACATTGGGCACAGGAGGATAAAGAAGGGCTTGTCAGGAGAGGCAATCGGAGGCTCTGAGTGAGGCGGGGACCGAGGACGGTTCCTTGGCGGTCTGGGAGTGACCAGCAGGGAGGGCAGGACTGGTGACCCAAGAGCTTGATCCGCTCTTAAAGAACCCCAGGGTCAGCATGAAATCTTACAGGCTTGGCACTGAGATAGAGAGGAGCTTGAAGCACTGCAGAGGAAAGGGAGGGGCCCTACAGAAAAGAATGAGGGATTATTTGCATCTTAACGTAGATGGACTTTTTTTTTTTAATGAAAGCTTTTTATTTTCAAATATATATGGATAATTTTCAACATTCACTCTTACAAAACCTTGTCTTCCAAATTTTTTTCCTCCCTTCCCATCATCCCCTGTCTTAGATGGCAAATAATCCAACATAGGTTAAACTTGTGCAATTTTTCTATACACATTTCCACAATTATCATGCTGCACAAGAAAAATCAGATCAAAAAGGAAAAGAAAATGAAAACAAAAAGCAAGCAAAAGGCAAAAGTAAAAATACTGTGTTGTTCCCACCGTCTGTCTGGGTGTAGGTGGCTTTCTCCATCTGTTCAAGAGAGCCACATATCCTAGATGGACTGTTTACAGGCCCTGGCATCTACGTGGCAACGAGTGCATAGAGCGTGCCTATTATTGCCTGCCATTATTGTTAGAAGGCATTGGATTGAAATTCTCATCAAATGATAATTTCAAAGAGTTCCTGCATATTCCTTGGGGAAGTGGGTGGTGGAGGAAGGGGGAGAGGCAACCAGATTTTCATTAATCTCTTCTGGTTTTGCATCAGCTTTACTCCTTATCCCTTGTCCCTTTCCCCTTCTCAGAGAACCATCCTTTAGCTTTCTGTTTTTAACCACACAACAGGAAAAAGCTTGAAGAATGGCTGGCATCCAAAGGAAAGACTTATAAACGACCCCCTATGAAACTTCTAGCACAAAATCAAAATGTGCAAAAATTAAATGTTTCCTTCTGGAAAAGCATGAAAGAGGAGGAGGAAAACAAGAAAACAGAGCTGGATCTCTCCAACAAAATTAAGAACACCCTGGCAGAGTGCCTGAAGCTCGTGGAAGAGGTGAGTGGAAGCCGCCTTGGGGCTTGGTGAAGGGCCCACAGAGGAGCCGGGAGGGTCCCAATCTCTCAACTTGCAGGTTTCTGTTGCTTAAAGAGAAAGCAGACCACCAAGATTGGAGTCAGTATTCCTGGTTGAGCAGAGCAGCCTGTCAGGGTTATAGATAGACCAGAGCTGACCAGCAGAATCATTCTTCCTTTCACATTCGATGTAGCTGTTAGTGGGACTAAGTTGGAGCTCTGTATGCATTTGGGGGTTTCTGTGGAAGAGCCCTTTCCTCACTAATGTGGAGCATTAGGCTTGCACCCCCTATGGCTACAACCAAGAAAGATGTTATATGTGTTTTTGGGGGTGGGGGGGGAGATCTTAATTTAAAGAGCCAGAAACTACAGAACTAGCGTGAGAGATGGTTCTGGTGGAGGGACTAATGGAAAAGGGAAGGACCTGCAGGGACCCTGATCCGAGAACAGGGGCTGCCATTGGATAAGAGGCTTAGGATAAGAGGAGGAGGAGAGGAGTTTCTGGTCATGGTGAGAACTAAAGTGATTAAAGCTGCAAATGCAAGACTTCTCCAGGAAGAGAGGGGTGGGAGGTGACTCTCCAGGGAGAAGGGGACGGCCCAGGTGGAGGGGAAACGGGGGGGTCTATATTGGTGATAAAGGGAGGATAACAAACAATTTTGAAACTATCAACAAATATATGAGCACGTTCCCAAAACCAGCCTTCTCCCTGCTACCTAGAAAAGTGTTTGTCCCTTCTTTTAGGTTATGGGTAATGGGAGAGCTACTAGCCAACAAGAAAAAGATGAAAATCTTATTGTTGTCATTTAAGGGGCACAAGGAGAATATAGGCCAATGAACTTGACTTCAATCCTGGGCAACATTTTGGAATATGTTATTAAAGGGCAGTCAGTGGATAACTAGAAAAGGAAGCAGCGGTTACCAAGAGCTAGGATGATGCGGGCAGAACCGTGTCATCTCCTTCCTTCCAATAAAAGGGGGTGGAAAGTGGAGAGAAGGAGAGGACTTTGAAAACAGCCTGTGATATCCCTTGTCAGGTAAGTCAGGGTCCATCCAGAAATGCCTGTGATGTCAAAACAAGGAATCAACAAAACTTAACCAATTGTAAAACCCAAACCATACAGGTCAAGCCTGAGTCAACTTGCCTGTTTCTGTCATAGCATCACTAGGGGGTATTGCGATTGTTTGAATGAGGGGGTCTTTGTCCTCCTAGGGCGCGCGCTCTGATGAGATCCTGGCGATTCTCTCTGGTTTTCCTGAGGCTGAAAAGTTTGCCACGTTCTGGATCTGCAAGATCAAGCTTCTGGCGAGTCAAGACAGCTCGGAGGTGATAGGGCTGTATGAGGCCGCCGTTCGCTGTGGGGCCGAGGTGAGCATTCGGCTCTCTGTGTACCTTGTGTTGTTACCCACAGAATTCACGTGAGCACGTTCTCCCTGCTCCCAAGAAAGGTGTCCGTCCCTGTCGTAGAGCACATTCAAAGAAGGGTGACCATCTCAGGGACTGCTTGTAAGACTCTCAGAGATTTGTGAAGCATTAGTACAGACAGCACCTGACACACGTTAGGTGCTTAATAAATGCTTATTCCCTTCTCCCTTGTACCTTTTACCTTCTGGGTACTTGAGAGACTACATGTGAGTGAGCAGAAGTGAGTTTCACCATTCTTTTCCACTACATGATCTCTCAACTTGCAGGTTTCTGTTCCTTAAAGAGAAGCAGACCACCAAGAGGAGATACATCCACCCCTAAAATAAAAGGAAAATCTGAGGGATCATCAAGGCACTTTTCAGCTCTTTAAGTTTCTCAGAACCAGTTTTTGAGGGTTTTTAGCAATGTGACATATCTCACTGTCTGGCGTAAAGTTTAAGTCTAATTATGCAACAGAACAGCATCTGTGTAGAGTCAGACTCCCTGGTGTGATTTGTGAAAGCGTGTACTGACTATACGATATCTGAGACTTTCACAACTTTATTGGAGATCAGAGTTTTAAAGTTTTTAAACACATATTATACCATGAGCGAAATGGAGTCTTTCTCAAGAAGGGAGGATGGGCCCTACACAGTAGGAATGCCCAAATCTCACAGCCTCAGAGCTGGAAGGGACCTCAGAAGCCATTTATTCCAACCCTTTAGTTTTACAGATAAGGAAACAGAATTAAGCAGGTTAAATAACACCAGTTTGTACTAGAAGTGGGATTTGAACTCGGGAAGACTTCCTGACACCAAAACCTGCCTTGTTTCTACGAGCCTTTGTGATAGCGGCACATCCGTGTAGCCCACTCCCAAAAAGGCTGGCCAGTCCGTGAAGCCCGAATGACTTGAGTGCTCTTAATTTCCTTGATCTGTGTATTCTCTTTGCCCGTTCAGATAGAAACCCCTGCCCCTCTTCATGGATGTCTGAAAAAGTCCCCTCACCTGGGGATCGCTCTCCCTAAGCCCCTCCTCTTGGTCAGCTGTCCAGAGCTGGCGTACAGACTGGCCCAAGTGACCCCTCAGAGGCCTTGAGAGGAGGAAGCAAATGCATTGGACACCATGACCAAAGGAGCCATTAAGAGCCGAGGCATGAAATGACCCCAGTAGGAGAAAGAATGGAAATTTTGGAATGTTGAAATGTTCTTATCGAGATAGAAAGGGCGTTGGCTGCTTTTAAAGGCTCACGCAGGATGGTGGATGTGTCTCCCTTGTGCATGAATTGAACCTAGGTTCTAAAACCCAATTTTATGTCAGGACAGAGGTGTGTTTGGGATGAGTGGTTGGAGGGAGGGCAGGAGAGCAGGGAGGCAGGGCCAGGTGTTCTGTAGCCCCCTGGCCCCTTGGGTAATTGGTTTTCCAAGCCCTCCATGCCCATCATGTACCTGGAACACAGTTCTTCCATTCTATGACGTTTTCTTTCAGAGCCAGGATTGATTTCAGTTCCCAGAGCCGGGCCAGAGAGGCAGCGGGGCTCCTGGGAAAAACTCATTGCAATCTGATAATGCAAGTCTGGGGGGAACTAAGCAATTTACACAAACGCCCTTTGAAAATCTACTTTTCAGGAACATGTTCCCTTCCTAAAAGTGAGAGAAACCTGGCTGCTTCTTGTGCTGCCTTTATTCCTTCATTAAAGTCATAGCTTAAAGGATTTTTATTACAATTTGACAGGAATAAATTGTACGTGTGTATACGTGTGCTTGTGTGTGTGTGTGGTCCCTGAGGACATTTTATTTCTAGGATTCTGACACAGAAAGGCCCTTGTCTCTCTGTTCCTCTTGAACCCTGCCTGATGCTCTATGTCCATGTGCTTCCTTCCCCACAGCCAATACAAGAGTTGCGGGATGTTGTCCTTAACATTCTGAAGAGCTCCAAGAAGACAGAAGAAGGTAAGGCTGTGTGACGTTTCTGGCCCTTCCCCTGAGGCCTCGTGGCCACGGAACCTGGAGGGTTCCCCTCTCACTGTGGCCCCGGGGGACCCCGGGAGTAGGTCGTGTCTCAGCGCCCTGGGTGCCCCCTAAGGCTACAGAGAGGGCACCGAGGGAGCCCTTCATCAGGGAGGCTGAAGCCCCTGCCCCGTCTCTGCCTGCACCAGCACCCAGAGCATCAGGAGGCTGCCCAGACAGCAGGAAAGCTGATCTTTTTTTAAAGTTATAGCTTACAGCCTTTTAGTTCCAGCTTGACAGGAATAAAAGTGAGCTAGATACAGATGGGCGTCTGACCAAGAGGAGATCCCTGAGAAATGTGGTGACCGCGGCGTCTCTGCTCCAGGGCTTCCTCGGGCAGGCTGCTGCTCACCCGGCGCACATTATTTCCTGACATTTCTCAGGCATCTCTGTGGTGGCCAGCTCCGGTTTTGCTGTGGAGTTTCCCATCCCTTAGGGCAGCTTTCACGTTGATTGTGTAAGATTCAAGAGAGTTCTTGGAAGTTGCCATGACTCTGCGTGTCCTCTCCGCCTCCCAGACCGCACGCCCCGCAGCCTTAGTCATCGGTGGCGAGCTCCCTCTCCCTGTGCTCTCACCCACGGCAGACTCCATTTGCCTCGATGTTGAATGTTGCTTCGGTCTAGGGAGTGCCCCAAGGCTCTCCTGGGGCTCCCTGGGAGCTCAGCCCTCCCTCATTTAGGGTTTCAGGGATCTGCCCCAAAGTGGGACAGGCAGCAGGTGTCGCTCTGCCTTTGAAGCTGGCTCTAACCATTACATCCTCCTGCCTTAAAATAGTCTTGTGCCCCGGGAGTGCACTGAAAAGTCAGCCCCGATCTTCCGGCTTCTTGCTCAGATCTGCAGCTGGAGGCAGATGTTAGATTATTAGATAGTGGATTATCGGCCTCCTTGGCTGTAAGTGTAAATTCTTTACCTGATATTCACAAAGAGAAATGAGTTTTTTCAAATACCAAAAGCATCCACAGGAGCCGTCCAAGTGGCCAAGGAAAGAAAAGGGTGAAAGGGAGGCGGGAGCCCGGGAAGCACATCTGGGCTTGTGAGTTGGGACAGAGGCGGAGCCTCTGAGTGGAAACGCCCTGAGAAGGGGGAGCTTTGGCAGGGGGGAACAGAGAGCAGCCTACATTAACCTCCTCCTTGGAACAAAAGAAGGAAAGAGGCAGGAACCGAGGCCTCTGAACCCGCTTCCTCCCTTCCCTCAGTCCTTATAGCAGCCTTTTGGCTTTGGGCTTTTGGGTTTTTGTGCTCAGACTAGGCTTGAACTCCGCCTTTCTTCTTGGAAGCTTCCCTAGGAAGTACCAGTGAAAACAATCCTATATCTGTGAAAGAGACGGCAAAGGAAGAGACGGCCCAAGAACCCGAGGTCCCCATCCCAAGAGAGCACGTGCAAGTTGCAGCCACTCCCCAAATCGCCAAGAAGTACAAAGACAATCATTTAATGCCCTGCATCAAGTTGCAGATCACTCCCTTGCCAAGGTAAGGACCTTGTCGGGTGCGCCCGTGCCCTGGTCTTCTCCCCCAAACGCTGCCGAAGTCGGGGCGACCGCTCTCCGGACGGCCCCTGGCTCACTTGGGAGAGACCACCATTGTGACAGCCGTAGTTCTGTAGTAGGCAGCTGGAGCATTCTGACGGGAGGATTAGGATCGATTAGAAGCCTTTCAGAGCACGGCCCGTCCTGGGCATTATGGGGGATTCACGGGAGCCGGGCAGGCCCATGGGAGCGATGAGGGGGCGGACCGTGGAGGCTGGGGGCTCAGGGAAAAGTGGGGGCGGGGACTGGGAGAGGGCATCTAACACCCCCGTCTGGCCATAAGATGAAGATTTTAAATCAAGTTGAATATAAACTTAAAATTAAGCTCTGATTGAAAAAATTGGGAACGCCGCACGTTTTCCCAGTGAAGCCGTGTCACAGACGCTTTTTAGCCTGCTGGGCCGGCCCCCCAAAGCCTCCTTAATCCACCATGGAGGGGGCATTATTCCATATTAACCCAGCTCAGAACTTAGCCACCGGGTTTGAGAAATTGTGTCCATGGTGACAGCAGGGAAGGCCAGAAACCCCTCCCCCAGCCCAGTGCTGGTGGGCCCTGAGACTGCAGGATGTAGAGGAGGAGGGGAGGCTGAGGGAGCGGCTAGGATTGAAGGCCAGCTCGGGGCTGGGGCTGGCCTCCCTTGTCCTCCCTTTAACTCCGCAGCTTTTAGCACTGAGCTCGGGCTCGAGTCAGGGGGAGGAGGTGGGACAGATCTTTCCTCTCCTTCCCCTTGGTCCCATTCCCAGCTCTCCAGACCCTCGGCCCCTGCTTCCAGCTGGCGCTGAGAGGCTGGACCCTAGACTGAGCTCAGGGCCGGGGACGCTGCATTAAGGGCCCGAGGGAGGAGGAGAACAATCCGAGGGGCTCCCGTAGGCCCCGGCCACGGGAGCCCGCCCTTCCCATCTGTGGCAGGAAGCTGAATGTTAGGCCGGAGTCATTGGCTTTTTTGGAGAATGACCAGGCTTTAGGCAGTGTCCAGACTAATTTCAGGACAGATCAAGTTTCCAAACTGTCAGCGCAGGGCAGCCCCTTCTCCTGCTGATCTTGTCCATTCCTCCTCATGGTCTATGAAGAGAGAATCCCAATGAAAAAGGAGCCAGGAGCCAGTGTTGGCTTCTCGCTGAGTGGGATGACAGCTGCTCCTTGCTCCGGCCCTCAGGTGGAGCAGGTGCCTTTGCCCTTCTTTGTCACTTTTCATAGCAGCAGAGAAGAGGGGGCAGGGCCCAGCCCAGAAGCCCCCCGTTGTCAGAACACATTGTCCATCCCCGGGAGGACCCGAGTGGGCCCGAGTGGGCCCGTCCACATGTGCTCGCTGGGCACTAGCTAGCTGAGGCTAGGACAGAGGAGGGCTTGGCAGGCCCTGCAGCAGGGGCCGCTCCTCCCCCGGGCCCCTCCTTGTAGACCCTGCAGCAGGGGCCGCTCCTCCCCCGGGCCCCTCCTTGTAGACCCTGAAGCAGGGGCTGCTCCCTCCCCCGGGTCCCTCCTTGCAGACCCTGCAGCAGGGGTCGCTCCCTCCCCCGGGGCCCTCCTTGTAGACCCTGTAGCAGGGGCCGCTCCCTCCCTCGGGCCCCTCCTTGCAGACCTTGCAGCAGGGGCCGCTCCCTCCCTCGGGCCCCTCCTTGCAGACCTTGTAGCAGGGGCCGCTCCCTCCCCCGGGTCCCTCCTTGCAGACCCTGCAGCAGGGGTCGCTCCCTCCCCCGGGGCCCTCCTTGCAGACTCTGCAGCAGGGGCCGCTCCCTCCCCCGGGACCCTCCTTGTAGACCCTGCAGCAGGGGCCGCTCCCTCCCTCGGGCCCCTCCTTGCAGACTCTGCAGCAGGGGTCGCTCCCTCCCTCAGGCCCCTCCTTGCAGACCCCAGCACAAGGGCTTCCCTTCTTCCTCTCCCCCAGAACTCCCGGTTTGCTGGAGAAACAAGGCGTGAAGCTGGTGACTCCGGTGCGGCGCTCCCTGAGGATCGAGCACGCCCGCCCCACCTACCCCGAGGTGCTCCGGGAGCACGGCACGGTGGTGGCCTCCCTTGACCAGCTGCCCAGGGTGACGGAGGCCAGCTGCTTCATCTACTGCAAGAACGAGGCTCTGCCGGAGGAGACCGAGCTCCAGATCCTTGGGGCGTCGTAGCTCCTGGCTCTCCTGGGAAGGGACTTGACGCTTCAGAGAGCCCTGGCGGGAGCTGTCCCCTGGCTCGGGGCATGTGGCCCCCAGCAGGCTGGGCCGGGTGCAGCCCCCAGGCCCAGGAAGCTCAGTCCGAGGGGACTTGGATTCATTGACTCTGATAATCTGTGCACATTCCATACCCCACGTTTAGACTTAGGAATGATTGATTTATGAGACAGTATTGGAAAATATATGACCTTCAAGTCAGTAAGTATTTATTTTATCTTTGTTGTTGTTGACGACGATGTCATCGCCCATTGATCCGGCACTTCGGCTAGACCTGCGCTTTATGTCCATCTGGTCACCGGATCCTCGCGGCCGCTCCAGGAGGGGCAGGGACCAGACATAAGGCTCCCCGTGTTACTCTGCCCCGAGGGGCACAGCGCCTTCTGGCTTTCCAAGAAGCAGTGTTTTCCATGCTCCCTGACTGTTGGTGAGGCAGAAGTCGGCGTTCTCTGGGCAGTGTTCTCAGGCCGTGAATCACGGGCTCCAACAAGCACCTGCTTTGGGCCTAGCACCGTGCCCGGTACTGAAGGGGGCTTGCCCTCGAGCTTACACTGGACCCCCGCCCCAGGGGGAGATCGTTCAGCTGGTGGGCGGAGCTGAGAGAGAATCATCATCAAGAACATGTGTGGCTGGGAAAGGTCACGAGGGGGAGAAGAGTGGGCGTGAGCAGCTCCATCGGGTCCCCGTAGCGTCGGAAGGACGAGGATGGCCTCCGGACCGGACGGGAAGGGCGCGGACGAGAAGCACCTGCGGGAGCAGCCCCTGCCCACACTCCCTCACCTCCCGGGGCTCTCGGGGCCTGGGAATCGTCCTGCTGTCGGCCCGCGGCAGACCTCGGCCACGGGCCCCTTGAGTGCGAGACACGGAGCCGGGAGCCGAGCGGCCCCGGGCCCCGAGTGCTTGTAGAGGCGCGCCTGATCTCTGGCTGCCGGGCAGGCTGGGACCTCGCCACTCCCAAGCTTCTCTGCTCATCCAGTTGAGCGCCTTCGTTTTACAAAGAAATACGTTTAGAATGGCTTGGATCCTCAATTTTGAGCTGGAAGAGATCTTGGAGGTTTCTAAACCATCTCCCTCACCTTACAGATGAGGGAAAGAGGGAAGCGCGGCTCGAGTGGCCCAAGTCCCACAGAGCCAGCATTGGAACTCGCCTCCTTTGTCTCGAGATCTAGCACACTTTGCATTGGAACCCTCAGAAAGCACCCAGCAAGTCGATGCTTTCTTATCAAGTGTCCGAATCTCAGAGTCGGAAAGGACTCAGCCTGCTCCGAGCCGTATGGAATCAGTGACAAAGGCTCTCCAGCATCTCCTTGAAACTCTCCTCTGTTCTTTACTGACTTCCCCTGCGGGGGCCCTCCAGAGAACTGGAGGTGATCGCCGTGCTCCCCCCAGAGAACTGGAGGTGATCGCCGTGCTCCCCCCAGCCTCTTGTCCAGCCGAAGCAGCCTCCCCAGTTCCTTTGACCAATCCTCATATGGCATGTTCTCCCTTCCTCCCATCAGTCCTATTGACCTCCTATTCATGTTGATCTATGCTGTATCTAAAACGAGGCACCCAGATTTTATCATAGTAACGGTAAATGCCGTCGGGCCCACGGGGAGGAGGGAGGTACGTGCAGGGCCGGGCTTGGCGCAGCCCAGGAGGGCCTGGAGTTCTTGAGCTGATTTGTCAAACTGTGGACCTCTTGGGCTTAGAGACCATTAAGATGCCCAGATCTTTTTTAGAGGAACAGCCACCTCCTCAGACGTGATCCTTTCAATTGATGATTTATTTTTGACTACAATGTAGCACTTTATGTTTAAATCCTAACTTTTTCCACAGATTTTGTTTGTTTTTCTAGGGTCTTTGGGGATCCTATCATTCTCTGTGTCACCTACTCCATCTTTCTTGAATATTTGAATATTGGAGAAGTCTCACTTCTCTGCCTTTATCACAGATAAATAAGCACAATGTTGACCAGCACAACCCACATAGTAGAGCATTCCACTCGAGGCCTCCCCCAACAGATTTAGGAGTCCATGACTGGTCGGATCATCCGGGCAGAATTCAATCTGCCCAACAGCAGTCTCCTCAAGCCTTCGTTTCTTGGTCTTGCCCACACGATAGCACAAGAGGACTTGTGATGGGCTTGATGCAATTTGAGTTTACTGTGTGTAAACTAGCCTTTTCCCATGCTGCTCCTCAAACGGGACCACATTTGTTTGCCCTCTCCAGCTTTGCAGCTTCTCTCCCATTTTCCAGGATCTTTCAGAGGCAATCAAGTCAACTTCTCACATCTGCCAATTTTCCCAATCCCAGAATTTCATTGTGGCCCAGTTGCTTGAACTCGCCAAAGTGAAACGGATTTTGTTTTCTCCCTTACCTTGGCTGCCTGCTAGTGTTTCGCTCCCCTCCCATGACCAGGCTGCTGCTAGATTAAACAGAGGCAGGAATGAGTAGATGGGCTCAGCCTTCTCTCCGGTTCATGCTGTCCCAGTCTCCCCACAGCGCTCTTCTTGAAGAACCTCCTTTGCTTCCATGGCCCCCGACCCCGACTCGTGATCATTGTGAGCGTCGCCTGTGATTCCTCCTGCGGGCTGCCGGTGCTCTGGTGTAGTGATCCACAAGTACTTGCCCCTGCTGCCAGTCTCGGCCCCTGGGCGGCGCGCCCCATCCTGCTCTCACCCAGTGCTGCCTTCTGCTTGTGTCTTCAGAATTTCATTCTTGAGAACCTTTAGATCTCTCTTGGACTGAATTCTTTCAGAGAATAGTAGGTTTTTGGAGTCCACCTACCCTTCCTCTGAACCCTTTCAAATCTACTCTGCCAAAATGCAGAGTGCGCCCGGCTTTCCTCTCAGCGAATGGATGGAAAACTAACGTTGTCTGGCATCCCAGTATCATGGTTATGAATACTGCTTGTCCCCTTGGGCGATCTAACCCTTTGGGGGAGCTTACCTTCTCCTTCTCATCTGTTTGTTCTCACGTCTTGATGAGGTAGGCACAGCTTCGTTTGGGTAATGGGAAGCCGAAGCAAAGAGGTCAAAATGGTCTGTCCACAATCTCGTGTTGAAAATCCGGATAATCTGAATCCACTGCCACTAGACCTTGTGTTTCTCTTTTCAGGGTTGGCAAAAGTTATCAAGAGAGTTAAAAAAGATGGTACTTCTGTGGTTTGTATAAACTTCTCCATTATTAGAGTAGTATCACTGACCACATGCTCATTACTCCGTCTCCTAAGGCCGGCTCTTGTCTAGCAAAGCCAAGCCCAAATCAAGGGCCGGGTCGTTGGGCCCAAATCTCGGGCCGGGTCGTTGGGCCCAAATCTCGGGCCGGGTCGTTGGGCCCAAATCTCAGCTTTGCTTTTGTCCATGAAATTCAGTTGCCAATCCTCTGGGGACTTTGCTTCAACCCTTGGGCCCTGGAGTCTAAGGGAACTTTATTTGGGAGGAAAGATTAAATCCCAAATGATTAGCTGACTGTTCAAGTGAGCTATGAGTTGCCATCAAATGGTGATAAAACTTAACTGGGAGCAAGCTTATCCCTGTGTAAGAAAGCCACAAATACAGACAAGTGTTTGTGCACAATCAAATAGAGTGAGACTTTTGTTGTCTTTTATATTATCTTCCCGCACCTTGTAAAAAGGCCTCATTGTATGAGGAGGCCCATCCTAGAGATTGCTTTATATGAGCAAATATGAGTGAAGGCCCCATGTGGGGCCCCCGCACACGAGTACAGTTTGTGGTACCCTGCCCAGGATAGCCCAACGATGGGGGGCCTAAGCGTTCTCAGGCCTAGCCTTATGGCCAGGGGTGAAGGCAGGAACCAAAACGGCCGTGGTGCCGCCGTGCCTGGCAGAGGTGGTGCCCGGACTTGGCAGGAGGTGGTCGCAGGCTCAGGAGACATAGATCCTGGGGGACTGAACACTTAACCCTTTCTGGGACCACCCAGCCAGGGGGCACTTAGCCTTGCAGGGGGCACTGAATAAAAGTAGAAGCGAGAACAAAGGGGAGAGTTGTCAGGTGGCTTCTGGGCCAAGGGGGAAAAGAACTTAAGGGAGAGTGTGTCAGGTGGCTTCTGGGCCAAGGGGGAAAAGAACAGGGGAGAGTGTCACAGGTGACTTCTGGGCCAAGGGGGAAAAGAACCCAGGGGGAGAGTGTGGGTCAGGTGGCTGCTGGGCCAATGGGGTAAAGAAGCCAGGGGAGAGTGTCACAGGTGGCTTTTGGGCCAAGGGGGAAAAGAACCCAGGGGACAATGTGGGTCAGGTGGCTGCTGGGCCACGGGGGAAGTGGTGGTCCCCCCAATGTAGACTGGGAAGCAGCAAGAGGTGCGCGCTTCTCTGCTTTGTGCTCAGGCTGGGCATGAAGCTGCCTGGTCAGCCAGGGGCTGGACTGCCCCACTCCGCTTTAACCCTATTAGAGCCAAGCCCCATCTGTGAGGGGCATGGCAATGAGCATAGGCTATCCTGGGGTCCTGCTGGGCAACTCGTACTAACCAGTATTTATATATATATATATATATATATAAGATACGTATATAGTGGTCTCAGGTTGGTGAGAAGCACTTTACAGACATATCCTGCTCCAGGATAAAGTGAAAGGAGAATCACATAAATATAATGTATAAGAGGAAATGTGGCAAATGTATGTATTTGTTTTGCTGTACTATGCTTCTTATAAGGGGGGAGGGAAGGAACCACTGGGGGAAAAAAGTTTTATTTTTTAAAAGAGCATCAATAAAATATTTGCCAAAAATGTAGATGGCAAATTTGCTGTTTAGCACTAAAATAAATGTGTAAGTGTATTTTCTTAGAGAAAAAAAACTATTAAAACCCTTAATTTAAAACTTGCCTATTTCTATTCAAAAATGCCTCTTAACAAGACTACTTGAATTGTAATTTTAAAGCAGGTTGGATAATAGGGTCAAAGATTTAGAACTAGAAGGTTCTTAGAGATCCTCTAGACCAATCCCACTGTGTAACCCTCCCTGCCTTTTTTACACATAAGGAAACTGAGGCTCAGAGGTTGAGCCAATTGCTTTTGCCCATCAGCGGTAAGATATCAAAACCATTCACAGGGATTTCCAAATTTCCATTCTTGAAAACTTTGGCATTTTTCCTGTCTACTAGATCAAATCCAGGAAACTATGTGCAGGATCCTGGGATATTTCACGACCATCGTGCTGACTCTAGAGCATCAAATGCTCTTGGCTGCTTCTATTGGTCATTATATTTCTCACATTTATTCTAGGGAGTGAGTCAGGCCCATGTTAGCAGTTCTTGCTTTCCCTTTTGGGATTCCAGAAAATCCTCTGAAAATGAGGCAAAAGCCAGGACTCCCCTCGAGCCTCCCCAGGCACCCACTTCCTCAATTATTCTGGCAGGAAGTTTAACAGCTTTATTTTTCTTGCTAAGCCATATCACTGACTTTATATGCTTGGGCTTAGGATCCAAAGAATTTGTACTAAGCTTTGGGGGCATAATTGCAACAGAAAACTTAACTTTTAAAGGCAAACAAAACTCTGCAATGAATTCACAGAGAGTTCTCTACAATGGGAGGGTGAACAAGACTAGTGAAGCACTAGGAGCACCTACAGCCTCTCCACAAACTTGCCTGAGCAAATTGCCAACACAAAAGTGAAAGTGGGGTAAATAATAAAATCACTGGAGTGCTCAAAGTCCTGAACATTAAAAGCGAAAATGGCTTGGCTGGATTGGCTGGGATTGCCTTCATGTTGTCTCTCTGAGATGCTCCTGAGCAAGAATTGACTTAACTCGGAGAGCATCAGTGACTCGATGACTCTCCTCATGTGGTGATTTTTTGCCTGCTTCAGGCAGGAAGGTGGGGTTCCAGAACTGGTGAGAGAAGAGGAGAGATCCTCTCCAATAATTTGACATTCGTCTTGCTTCTAGAGTAAGAAGTCTCTTCATGTTGCTAAAGTTGACAAAAACTCTGGGAAGAGACCCTGCTTTCTGTAGTGAGAGTTTAGATTAAACCCATTTCAATAAGAGAAAGAGACTAAAGGAATTTGAGTAGTGGTAATAAGGAAACAAAATTATCACTCTTTGCAAATGATATAATGGTATTCTTAAAGAACCCTAGAGAATTAAACTACTAGAAACATCTCTAGCAAAGTTGCAGAATATAAGCTTAATCCACGTAAATCACATTTCTATGTTACCAACAAATTCCAGCAGCCAGAGATAAATTTCATTTAAAATAACTGTAAATAATATAAAATATTTGGAAGTCTACCTGCCAAGAAAGCCAGGAACTAAATGAACACAATTCCAAAACACTTCCACACGGTCAGATCTGAACTGAAAGAATATCAAGTGCTCATGGATAGGCTGAGCTAATAAAAATGACAATTCTACCTAAAGCAACTTAACCCAGTGCCATACCAACCTGCCAAGAAATTACTTAAATCCTATCTCTTCTCTCCAATTCCTCTGCCCTCCATAGACTCTTTTTAGAGATCATAAACTTGTAGACTGACTCTGGGATCCTGGGCAAGTCATTTAATTTCTCAAGGATCTAAGCAACTTAATTACCAATAGGTATGGATTGGAGGAAGAGGTTTCTTCATCTGGCAGTTCCCTTTGTTATGGTTACATTGTTCAAGTTGTGTTCAACTCTTTGTAACCTGATTTGGGGTTTTCTTGGCAGAGATGTGGAGTAGTTTGCCACTTCCTTTTCCAGCTTATTTTATGGACAAGGAAACAGAGGCAAATAGGGTCACACAGCTAAGAAATGTCTGGGGATGAATTTAACTCATGAAGATGAGTCTTCTTGACTCCAAACTCAGTGTTCTATCCACTTCACCCCCTAGCTGCAGAAGTTTCCTGGACCGATGAAATCATGGGTCTAGTTCCTTTCCTTCTGCCTAACCTGGTACAGCAGAAAAAAGAGTGGGTTGGGATTTTGGGCTGTTTAGACATTTGGATAGTTGGTTAGTTGAGTGTGGTCTTTTCTGAAGTTGTTTTAAGTCTTGGAAACTTGTAAGAGAATTACACTGAGGGACCTGGAGATGAGAGTTCTTTTAAGGGGATTGTGGGGTACCCACCATCGGCACCTGGAGCTATGTGAGGTAGCTTTTGACGTCAATATCAGAAAAGGAAGTGTTTTGCAAAAGATTTTTTTTTTTTTTCTTGTTTTAAAAAGACTTTTCCTTGCCCAAGGACTCTAGGAAGGGGGAGGAGGGAGGCAAATGAGGTAATTTGGATGATTCAGAGTCAATTTTCTCAAACAGCAAAGTCTGCATCTTCATACTTAGTGGCTGGTTGACCCTGGACAAATATTTTGATGTTTCCTCATCAGTAGAAATGGGGATAACAGGACGTATCTCCCTTTCTGCCTACCTTTACTAATATTGTGAAACAACATTTCTAAAGTATTTTATAAACCTATTCCCACAAGGAAGAGTGGAAAGCTAGAGAGATCAGGGTTCATTTTATTGTAGTCAATCAAAAAGGTCCAGGAGAGAAATCTGCATATGAGTAAAGGAAGAAATAATTTACCAATTAAATCCTGGCAAAAGTTAATGGGGTGAAACCAGAAGAGCTGTTCAAAGTTTTTGTTTCTGGTTTTTGAAGTCAGAATCTTTCCTGCCTGGAAGGAGGAGCTAATGAATTGCTCCCCAACATGACCTTCTAAATGGTTATTTTTGTTTTGCTGAGTTCACTTCCAAATCCAATTGATTCTAAACCAGTGTCCAGCTGTGAAGTCACTCATGTCCCCAAGGTCACATAGATACAAAGGCTCTAATCCTGGATTTGAACTCTGATCTTTCTGCACCCAGCTGCTTCAACAGCTGCAAATCATTGAAATGAGGCTCAGGTTCTTAACTATAAAATAAAGGGGTTAGAGATTTAAAACAAAAAGGGGAAAACCTACTTGTACACAAATATAATTTATAGCTGCTCTTTTTGTGGTGGCAAAAAATTGGAAATTGAGGGGATGCTCAATTGGGAAAATTGCTGAACAAGTTGTGGTAGATGATTGCAATGGAATACTATTTTGCTGTAAGAAATGATGAAAAAGGATATGTTGGAAAAAACCTGGAAAGACTTACATGAACTTATGCAAAGTGAAACAAGCAGAACCAGGAGAGCTTTGTACACAGTTACAATACTGTACAATGATCAATTGTGAATGACTTAGCTGTTCTCAGCAATACAATGAGCCAAGACAATTCTACAGAACTCATGATGAAAAATGCTGTCCACCTCCAATGAACTGATCAACTATGAGTACATAGTGAAACCTTTTTTAACTCTTTTTTTACTCTTTTTTAAAACTTTTTTAAACTTTTTTTCTTTTTCTTGCGGTTTTGATATTTGCATCTTCTTTCACAACATGACTATTAAAGTAATATGTTTTACATGAACGCGCATGTATAATCTTTATCAAATTACTTGCATCCTCAATGATGGGGGAAGAAAAGAAAGGTGGAAGAGAATTTAGAACTCAAAACTGTAAAGAATGAAATTTAAATTTGTTCTTATATGTAATTGGAGGGGATTAAAAATATCAAAATTCAATAAATAAATGGGGATTTTGATTAGATGACCTCTGATGTTCCTTCCAGTTTGTCATCTGTCTAAAAATTATAATAGCAGCAATAATAATAGCATTAATGGAATTTCCCCACAAGGAAATCATTGGTCCAGACTTCTCTCCTAGATTCTTCCCAAAGAAAAGTTTAATTTTTTTTTTTTTTAGATTTTCAAGTGCATTTATGTTAAGTAATTGGTATTATCCCCATCTCCAGATAAGAAATCTGAGCCTGAGAGATCAAAATGACTGTATATCTCTAGTGTCAAAGGTAGGATTTGAACCTAGGGTCTCCTAGACTTCCAAGTCTAACACTGCCCACCAGGCTGCCTTGCTTTTTTTGCCAGTTTCACACCATTGACTCATGTTGAGTCTGCAGTCCACCCAATCCTCTTCCCTCCCAGTTCTTTTTCAGAAGATCTCTGAATCTAGCCAAGTTACATCCAGAGTACCCTAATACCATGAAGAAACACTTCCCAAAACAGTGACAAATTAAAATTTTAAAGTTCAAAATGATTATTTAATTTTAATAAATTCAAAAATATGATTGTTAGGGTGCCTCATCTAATATCTAATAATGATCTAGAAAAGGCAGATAACAGACCATAATTGCTAATAATAAACCATCAATGCAAAAAAATCATATATGAAAATAAATGTTTAGAAATAGAATCAAAGTAATCCTATCCACTAGTGCCACTAGGCTCAGACCAAAGAAGATCTTAAGATTCTCCCCGTTGTGAGTGCTTCCCCTTCCCCAATATTTTGTATTTATTTCATCTATTTACTTATCTTTGCACAAGTATAATCTTTCCCAACCTCAGTAGAATGTGAGCTTCTTGGGGCTGGGATCTGTTTTGTTTAATTTGTCTTTTCAGGGTCTAGCACACAGTAGGTTGAATAAATGCTTACTGAAATAAACAATTTAATTTGATTACCTTCTTTCCCTCCCCCATGCCCACTTCTAAAGTCTTCCAGGGTCTGAAAATAAGTCCTGAAGGGCCTCGGGTGAGTGAATCCAGGTAAAGTCTTGTAAGCCAATAAGCAGCTCAGCTTTCCCCCACATCATCTCAAGCTTCACTACCCTCAGTGCTCTCCATGAATCCATGCAGAACATTCGGCATATTCTGCTAAGAGATAAAGAAAACAAGATGTTGGAAAATTTCTACCAATTGCTACATGTAAGACCCAGTTTCATTTTACAAACATCTCTTGGGCTTCTTTGGGAGAGTGCCCTCGAGACCACTGCAGTCACAGGTGGATAAACATTAAGTGCTCACTATGTGGCAGAGGTCCAGTTCCTAGCCTCTTAGGTCTATTATGTGCCAGACACTGTCTTGGGTGGACACTGAGGAAATGATGGTTGAGCCCTCACTGTAGGCCTTATTAAATGTGTCACTTGGACAGCTCATTTAAACTCCCTGAAAGAAAGGAAGTATTCATTGTACTGCAGGGAGTACTTTTTTACTCTCTGAACCTTAGTAACCTCAGTTTCATAGGAGAGGGAAGGACAAGAGAGATAGAGCTATAAGGTTCTAAAAAATGAACAAGAGGCAGCTAGATGGCACCGTGAATAGAGCATGGACCCTGGAGTTGGGAGGACCTGAGTTCTGAGTTCAAATCCAGCCTCAAACATTTAACAGCTGTATGACTTTAGGCAACTCACTTAATCCCAATTGCCTTGCCCCACCCCCCAAAAAAAATTTAAAAATGAACAAAATGCAGTTCTATTAATCAAAGGAATGTGAAAAGAAATCGAAATACCTCTTAGAAAATCCCTTGAAATGTTCTCCCCAATCACGTCCTTCTCTCAAAATATCTCAGTTCTTTCAAAACTTGATTCGAAATCCCTTTATAAAGGTCTTTCCTGACTCTTGTCACTTCCAACCAGGTGGCTGTTTTCCCTTCATCCTAAGATAAGTTTATGTCTATTGCTTGTTTGTGTATATGTTTCTCCACAGTAGATTGGAAGTTCCTTGAAGGAAGGAATGATTATTTTTGGTTTTGTATCTTCTGAGCCTAGTAAGTGCTTAATTCATGCTTATTGAATTGAAACTGAATTACCCATAGTCCCTACCCCATATCGAAGGGTACAAAGCAGTAGTTCAATAATTTAATTACTGAAAGAATGAATTTGTCTGACAAAATACCACCAAAGAACTTGGATTTATCTGTATTAGACATTCTAATGTTGGGACATTGGATACTCTACAATCTGCTTTGAAAATGGAGGACAAATATAGATTACAAGTGCACTTCGGGGCTGATGCTACCTTGTCTCACATCTTGTAAATATTTCCATTTTCCTTCCGAAGACCAGATCTGAAGCAAGGCCCCATACAATGGGCCAGGAGTATCTGTTAAGTAGTGTCCAGCAGCCAGAGGCTGAACAAGGCTTCAGCACTGACAAAGTATGGAGTAAATTGGATTCATACCAGGAGATCCTTCTCTCCCCTTTAGCAGTGAGTGAGTGAGCATTTGCCTGGATTTTCCTTTGAGAAATGAGTCTAAATTGGCATAGCGTGTTCAATTTACATGGCCACTGTCAGGTAGGATTCCTCCACCAGCCACAGTGTCTCTATGTGTTAGTAGAAAATGGAGAAGCATATTTAAAACCTCCTTTTCAGTTTCCTCAGAAATATTAAGAAATAACATTTCCCCCAGCCTAAAATCGTTCCTAGATTTCCCTGTTTGAAAGTGGGTAAGATAGAAGAGGACATATAGGGATTATAGGGAACTATATTAAAGATTGTAAGGATAGTAAGACTGGGCTGTGGGCCTCTGAAAGGGAAATCAGTCCTTCTCTGTCTCCCAAAGCAAAGCTAAGCCATCACTGGGAAGAGATCCCTTTGTGTCCCTCCAGGAGGACACAGGAACAGATTAGTGCCAACGAGTACTGTTTTGGGATACTAACCCCAAACTGTATTTAACATGGTCCTTCCTTTGTTCAATATTCTGATAAATGTTATCAGAGAGATAGAGATTTACCTCTGATAAATATCAGAGAGAGAAAGAGAGAGATCAGAGACACAGATAGGGATGGCATGGGGAAGTCATTGCAATAATATTTTCCTCTTCCCCAGTCCACTTCTTTCCTCAGCTTACCCTCTGGAGCTGCTAATAGCTAGGTCACTCACCCTCTGGCCCTTCACTGGGTCCTGAGCATTCTTCTCCAGCTCCACCGCAGATTCATGAGGCATCTACAAGAAAGGAGGAAGATAGAGATCTGACTGTCTGGGAGACGAGGAGGAGAGGTCAAGGGAACCCCTGAATGATGGGAATCAACCCCCATGGTGGCCGCTGCTGCCACCTCCACCTAGGAGCTTCTAAGGAAAGGGAACCCTACACTCTATTCACTGTACAGGAGGGAAGAGCACAAGAATGGCTCTACCGTGAGGAAGAGAGGAAGCAAAGGGTCAATAGTTGTGTCTGACTATGATCCCATTTGAGAATTTCTTGGCAGAGATATGGGAGTGATTTGCCATTTCCTTCTCCAACTCATTTTACAGATGGGGAAACTGAGGTAAAAGGATTAAGTGGCTTGTCCAGGGTCACACAGTTAGGAAGTGTCTGAGGTTAGATTTGAATTCGGGTCTTGCTGTGGTATCACCCAATTGCCATCTGAATAGACTCTCACTTCTCTCCACATCTCAAGCCCCCTTCGTTAGCCACTATTTTTTCCTCCCCCGATAAAGGTGCCCCAGAGCAGAAGTGGGGGCTCTCTACAGGGTCACCCACCAGCACTGGGGTGTCCCTGAACAGGCAGCTGAGTGGGTAATGCAGAAGGTTAAGGATGGAGGAAGAGTAGAGGTCCGCGTAGCGCATCAGCTGGCTGGCAAAGAGTGTCTGGCGGAATCCACAGCGGAACAGGCTTCCCATCTTGCTGTAGCGAAGGTCTATCTCCCGGGTCACCCTCTGGGCAGGAAAGATGGCACAGGTAAGCACTCCCAAGGTAGCAGGCACCCCTCCCTGGTTCACACCAGGACCTAATTCTGAGACATCACCATCCTCAATCCCACTGGGCTGCCCCTATGATGATAATGATGATGGTAGTTCATGTGTCAAGCTATGTGTTAGGCACTACACTGAGCACTTTATGATTTCATTTGATCCTCAAAGCAGGTAGGTCCTGCTATTATCCCCAAGATACAAAAAGAAGCAAAAGACAGCTCCTGCCCTCAGCAAGTTCATAGTCTAAAGGAGGAGATCCCAAACAACAAATATGCATGAAGGAACCATATGTAGAATAAACAGGAAATAATTAAAGGAGGGAAGGCTCAGGAATTAAGAAGGGTCAGATGGGGGGGAGGGGGAAGAGGAAGGTCAGGCTTTGTGCAGGAGGTGGAATTTTAGTGTGATGAGGCTCATAGACTTTCAGATAGAATTGGAATGGATCTCAGAAGTCATCCAGTAGAGTTCTATACCATCATTTTATGGCTGGACAGTCTGGCCTCTGAAGGAAAGCTCCAGACCAGCCACACTTCTCTCTGGCCTTTGTTTCAGCTGCCTTCTCCCTCCACCTCTGAAGCCACCTTCTCCCACTGGTGAGTTCTCCCAGAGCCTCCATTTTGAGGGTCAGGCCCAGGCCAACCATCCTTCATTCCCCAGAATTCAGCACCACAATAAGGGTAGGAACTGCCCTCCCTTCTCCCCTTCCCTGCCTTGTATCTGTGTCCCCAACACACTCAGCACAGTACCCAGCATATAGTAAATGCTTAATGAATGTTGGTTGCCTGGAGTTCAAAGAAAATCTGTCCAAGGTCAAACAGCTGATAAGCATAGATAAAGATTTGAATCCAGGTCCTCCTGGTTCCTCAGTCCAGTATTTGTGTGTGTGTGTATGTGTTGTATATATGTGTATATGTGGCAGAGACAGAGACAGAACAGACAGCTAGATAGATAGAAAGATATGGATGATAGATGGGTGGGTACATAGATGGTTAGATAGACAGATGGATGGATAGATGGGTGCATGGATGGATAGATAGATGATGGATGGATGGATAAGCAGGTAGATAGAGAGATAGATAGATGGATAGATGGATGGATGGATGGATAGATAGATGGACGGATGGATGGATGGATAGAAAGATAGACAGATGGATAGATGGGTACATGGATGGATAGATAGATGATGGATGGATAAGCAAGTAGATAGATAGATGGATGGATAGACAGATGGATGGATGGATGGGTGGATGGATAGATAAATAGATAGACAGATGGATAGATGAGTGCATGGATGGATAGATAGATGATGGATGGATGGATAGGCAAGTAGATAGATAGATGGATGGATAGATGGATAGATGGATGGATAGATAGACAGATAGACAGATGGATAGATGATGGATGGATGGATAGGCAGGTAGATAGATAGATGGATAAATAGATGGATGGGTGGATGGATAGACAGATAGACAGATGGATAGATGGGTGCATGGATGGACAGATAGATGATGGATGGATGGATAGGCAGGTAGATAGATAGATAGATGGATAGATGGATGGGTGGGTGGATAGATAGACAGACAGATAGATAGATGGGTGCATGGATGGATAGATGGATGGATGGATAGGCAGGTAGATAGATAGATGGATAGACAGATGGATGGATGGATAGATAGATAGATAGATAGATAGATAGACAGACACACATATCTACACATATATACTTACCCACTACCTCTCAAATGAGATAACATAAAAATATTTCACAAATCTTAAAGCCTATATAAATAAAACCTGTAGGTTTGGGCCAAAAAGCCCACTTTACCATACTCAGTGGAGGGCCCTCAGTCCTAGGCTGGAACCTGGGACAGATGACAAGAGTTCTGGCTTTGGGACAAGTCAACAGAGTAATCTCTCAATCCTGCAAGGGTTCCAATTTTAAGAACCCATGAGACCTTCTGGCTGGCTGAAGCTCCAAACTATTTGGCTACTGAGCCAGCAGGGGGTACTAGTGGTCAAGGAGAGGCAAATGGCAGCCTCACTCACTGACCAGTCTGGAGGACTTGGTTCTTCAGCACTATCCCTTGCCTCAGTAGAAAAATGAAAACTTGGGAGAGTTAGTTCCCCTGCCTCCCCCAACACACACGCGCGCGAACACACACACACATACACACCACCTCCCCCTTCCCAAATTGTTACCTGAATCTCTCTCTTGGTAGAACTAATATCTTCTTGCCCACAGCTCCTCCTGTCCATGCGCCTGAACAGGAAAGAAGGACAGTGACCAGGAGTCTCAGAGACCACAGCCCCCAAAGGGGCTGCCAAGCAGCTGTTAGTACACTCCTGAAAGTACCCTCCCCATCCCTATGTCCCTATATAATCACATATATATAGATAGATAAACTCTTTTGTGGGCTATGCATTTTAATATTCTGAGACCCAGTTTCCTCATCTTTAAATTGGGGATGACACCAGAAATATCTCCATTCCTGTGCTGTTGTGAGGAGGTATGAGAGGTTATGTGAGATACTATAGTTATGTTTTTCAAACCCAGTTCTCCATCTAGGGCCCAGGAACTTATTTTCTCAATATTTGGAGAATTGTACTCCAGTAGAACTGGTTTTCTTTGTACTACCGATGTATTTTATATATTTAAATGATTCTGAGATTTCAGGGGCTTTACCAGGCCAGATTAAAAGCTCTTCATCTAGAGCATCAGCTGGCCACCTGGAAGTACTATTCCTCCCAGAAGACTTGGAAATGAAGGCTATGGCTAAGGTCTGGTCCTCTGGGTCCCAGCTCCTGAGAGGTGGTACCATAGACTCTCCAAGAGAATAAGGGCAGGTCCATTGGGTGTGTGTTTACATATCCGTATGTGTCTCTGTCTCTGTGTTTGTCCCTCTGTGTGTGTGTCTTGTCTTTATGTCTCTCTGTTTCTCTACATCTCTCTTTTTGTCTGTGTCTGTCTTTCTCCTTCTTTGTCTTTCTGTCTCTGTCTCTGTTTCTGTCTCTTCTGTCTCTCTCTCTCATTTCTCTCTTTCTGTCATACAGACAGAGAGAGAGACTCAGCTATCCAGGTCTTCCTATGATTGACATGAGTTGTGAGAGGATCAGTACAAGGCGGGACATCTCCAGGAGACTACCCTTTAACCCTTTCAACCCCTCCATTTCTCCCCTTCCATCATCACCATATCTTCTTCTCCCCAGGAGTTTGTAGACCCTGGGGTTACTCACTGGTACTTCTCTGCCAAAGACACTTCCAGCATCTGCAGCTCCTCAAACAAGTCTGAGGAATAACAAGGAATCAATAGGAGTTAGCTTCCCAACTGTCCCCCAGAATCCTTTTTCCTGCTGCTGCTGCTGCTGTTGTGACTACCTTGATCCTCAGTCCAGCTCTGCTTGCAGGAGGATGACCAAACCACTGAACTTGAGAGTTGAGAGAGCCCTCAGCAGCCACCCCATGTCCAATCCAACCCATATCTCAAAAAGAACCCCTCCTTACAAGCACCTATTCCAATGGCCTTTGTTCAAAGACCTTTAGGAAAGAGGAGACTCACTATCTCTCAAACAACCCATCCTTCTAACACCTCCTCATGCCATCACATACTCAATGCTCCTGTCTATTCCCAGTTCCTTCCATTAATCCCAAGTATCCTTGACTCCCAGCCTTTCCCTTTGCAGATTGTCCTCCTGTGGAAGCCTCCCAACTTCTCAATGTCCTTCTTCAAGGGTGGTACCCAGAGCTGAACCCCAGCACTACAGATAGGAGACTCTGGTACGGTGAGAACATTACCTCCTTATGTCTAATGAAGACCAAGATCTCATTAGCTTTCTTGAATAACATGATTCCTATTGAGCTTTCAGTCCACTTAGCACCCCAGATCTGTTTCAGACAAAATGCCATCTAGTCCTATTCCTCTTCCCATCCTTTATGCTCATGAAGGTACTTAGCACCAGGCTTAGACAGGGGCACATTGCAGCTCACTCCCTTGGGGCAGGAGTAAATGTAAAATGAAGCATCTAGGATCATATATTGAATATTGGAAGGGATGCAGTTTGGCCCTTCTCATTTAGCTGATGGCCTGATCACTTTTACTGAACCATTTCTTTTTTCTTCTTTAGATTGAAGCAAAAGTTCTTCACCTTTTCTGTGGTTTGGACCCCTCTGGAATATTAGGTTTCAAATATTCAAGGAAATGCCATATTTTAATTAGAACTTAATGAAAATTAAAACGTGTTAAACCTTTTTCTGATGCAAGTTCCTAGCTCCTGAAATCTATCTATAGCTTCTTACACACCTCCAGTTGGAGGTAAGAACTCTGAGAGTTGAAGAGAGGGAGATATATTGACAAAAGAGAATTATGTAAAAATGACAAATACCATTAAAAATCCTGTAAATGTTTGTTGAATTGAATTGTAAAGGGACTTTTATCTACTTCTGGTCCCCAAAACAATAAATTTCCACCAGAGTCTGCTTGGCCAGAGGAAAGGCATGGCATAAGGAGATAAGTAATAAATATCTATATAAATAAATATACAACACTGCTATATCTTTTTTTTTTTTTTGGCTGAGGCAATTGGGGTTAAGTGACTTGCCCAGAGTCACACAACTAGGAGGTGTTAATTGTCTGAAACTAGATTTGAACTCAGGTCCTCCTGACTTCAGGGCTGCTTTCTCCCCCTTAAAATAACTCTAAGCTGAATCATAAATTCAGCCTTTGGATTTCTCTGGTCCTTCCTTTCTGACATGACCAACCCAGCCCTTCGAGTATATTTGGGGAAATGAGATACTTGAATCCTTTGCTATGCTGTCCCTGCTCTCACCAGTCCACCTTCAGCCTCCTCTAGCAAAGTCCTGGGGCATCTCTCCGGGGTAATGATACCCGCCCTCCACCCTTTTCAATAATGCTAATTGTTCCTCTTCCTCTCCCTCTCCTCCCCACCTTCCTGCTCCAGTTTTGCCCACCATTCTCCTGGGCCCAGACAGTCAATTCCCGGGCCAGCTCAGGCACCACAAGGAAGGTCCGCCAGCCCTGCCGCTTCTTAGACTTCAGGATGTCCCCAAAGATGTGGTCCCCAATGTACAGGATGTCTTTTCCCCTTACTCCAAGCAGCTCACATACAATATCCGAGGAGCCTAGTTCCCAAAGGAAGGAATAGAGTTTACTGTCCCTCCTCTTAGCATGTTCTCCCCTGGGGCAAAAGGAGTTGCAAAGGGAGCATTAGTCCGTCATTACATATGGGAGTTTCCCATAATCCTGAGTTCCCTGAATAGGTGGAATGGAGAGATGGGTCCCCCAACCAATAAAATGCAAACAGGACAGTGTCTAAGTTGGGGAAGGAAGGAGCTCATGTCACACAGAGAACTCTGACCTCCAGAGTAGACAGCACAGTGTTGGTGGGGACCAGTGTAGGTGCCAATTCGCAGCTTCCCAGAGTCCTAGTAGAGATCAGAGAATGGAAGCAAAGGCATTAGAACCAGGTGCCCCAAGTCCTGAAGAAAAAGAAATGTGTTTCTTCCCTCAAGTAAAAGATGTTGCTGATAGAATAATGGGAAATTACCGTGCTATAAGAAACAATGAAACAAAAAGCAGAGAAGAGCCTGGGAAGACTTAAAATGAGCTGATACAGAAGAACATACAGAACCTAGGAAATAATTTATACAGTAGCAATATTGTACAAACATCTCTGAAAGAATTACGAACTCTGATCAACTCAATGACCAACCACAATCCCAGAAGACTAGTGATGAAGCTCACCACTCACCTCCTGACAGAGAAGTGGTGGACTTAAGGTGCAGAATGGAACATACATGTGTGTACATGGCCAGGATGGGAATTTGGTTTTGCCTGACTGCTTATTTATTTTAAAGGTTTTAGTCTTCATTATTTCCTCCTCAATAGAGAATATGGAAAAGTAAGGAAAGAAAATAAATGCTTGTTAAAATAGAGAGACAGAGAAAGAGAGAGAGAGCAAGAGAGCGAGAGACAGACAGAGAGAGAGAGAATTAGGCAGCTTCAACTGCAGACTCTGGAAAGAAGATGGAGAGATTGGACAGTCCCAGCTTCTTAGTCCCATCTCTACTCCCTCTGTTGAGGGACAAAACAGACCTTAGCAGCTCTTGGGATCTGTAGCACTGAACTAGCTTTCCCAAAAGGAAGTATGGTCATTGGGATTCCCTGATTCGAGGACTACAGTGGACAGAGCCAGCCTCCCACCCACTTCAACACACTCCCTTCTCCCCGCTTCATTACCGTGTTGACCTGTCTCAGCACTGTCCCCTCCGCAAAGAAGCGTGGTTTCTGGGTGTCCACCACAATCAGGTCAAAATAGGATTGCCAGGGCCGAGCCAAAGCTTTCTCCTACGTAGAGGGACAGTATTGGAGACCCAGATTCAGAGAGCCCAAAAACACATACAATCTCTCTCTCTCTCTCTCTCTCTCTCTCTCCATTCATCTCCAAAATTCTGATGCTGACTTGGGTGCATGAGTCCTAGCATTGAGTCCCAACTTACAGATAGGCCCATGAAGTCAGCACTAACACCTGGCTTGCGCATGACCAAAAGTAATAACTCCCCCTCACTTTTGCAAAGTCCCTCCTCACAAGCATCTGAGGCGGGTATCTGGAGGATTAGTATTCTCATTTTTAGATGAGACAACTGAAGCCCCATGTGGTTAGGAGTTCTAGTGAAAAGAAGCTTGGAGTTCAAGTCCAAGACATGGGTCCAAATCTCGGCCATCTCATTCACCAGCATAACAAGTGAATTAATAAGCTGAATGAGGTGATGTTCTGATCCTAATCCATTCACTCCCCTAAGACTCAGTGGAACTTCCAAGGCCCCTCTCAGCTCTAGATTTAGATTTCTTTGGATGATCTAGAACACGTTGTTATGTCACTGTCACTCTCACAATCAGAGAGACACACCCAGTTTAACACAGTCACGCGCCCATGGGCACAAGGTCATCCACAGTCCTGCAGACTCTCCCACTGGTTTTCACATGTCTACATTTAGCCAGCCCAGGAGGAAATTAGGAATTCAGTTCTCCCTTGGACCTATGCCTCACTCTGCTAGGTTTTATGGGATCGTATCATCCTTAGATTTAGAGCCTGATACTCATTTATACTTTAACCCCTTTATGAGGCGGCAATAACAGGCCATTCCCCTACCAAGCTTCTTCCTCATGGCCTGGCAGAGAGGGAGAAATAATAGATCTTAGCTTTCGAACCCAAAAGGACCTCAAAAACCATCTCTCCTGACTCCCCTTGGTCTGTGATTGCCTAAGGGTTTTAGGGTACGAGTTGGAGACATTTAGAGAAAGGGTTAAGATTTGAACTCAGATCTCCTGAGTCAATAACTAGCAATCAATGAGCCACATTATTGCCCCTTTCATGCATGGTCCCCACCCATGTGTCCCAATTAGGCTTCTCACCCTTGGCTGATCAGTCTTCTCAGCCATGAGGGCCAGAAGTAGGGAACCACCCAGCTTGTTGGGAATAATGTTTCCTATGGCCAATCATCCGAGAACAAGGAGGGAAGGCCCAGACTCTACCCCCTATTCTTCCCACTCACACCCATCCAGCCCTAGCCTCATCTGGGAAGACATGGAGCACTCACCTGACCACAGTCAAACAGATAGGTCATGATTGCCTGTAAGGAACAGGAGGCAAGGTCAGGGTGCCAGGGGTCAACCTGAGAGCTCTACAGGTATCATAAGCCTACAAACTACCATTGCCCAAAACTATCTAGCCTCTGCTCCTCTCAGACCTCCACCATCCCACCAAGAAAGCAAATCTCAAAAGTCACTTTGAAGCCAATCTTAATGTAGCCCCCTCAGAGAAGGAAACAAGAGCCAAAGGTCACACAAGCAGGACTAGCAGCCAGATTTCCTCATCCTCCAACACAACACCCCCCCCAAAAAAAAAGCCTTCTGCTAAACTCTCCCCCACTCTCCCTATGTTGACCAAAGCCTTCTTCCACACAGAGACATAAACACATAAATGAACCGCTGCAGAGCTTGGATCCCATTTCCTATCACCCATCACTTCTAACATGGTTGGTTGTAAGCATCCTCAGGGCAGATAGCAATAGCCAATATGATGGGTCACAGAAGCAGAGACAGCAGAATTAAACTGGGACGATTTCTTTCAGAGTAAGATAGGATATCTCATTGGCTTAAGAAATTTCCACTGAGGAAACTGCTTTGGCCAATGCAGATCATCCAACTCATAAACTTCCCTAGAGTCACAGAGTCAGTATGGGTCAGAGCCTAAATCCAGGGCTTAAATCATACAGTCATAGGGCCTTTTTCATTCTACAGATGGGGAAACTGAGGCCCAAGGGGAAAGGAGAATGGCATCATTTAGTTTACACCAGAGCCTTTGGCTTCAGAACCCAGTGAAGAAGTCAGTTCTCTTTGAAGCATACCATGCTAATTCTCAAATTCAATGCTGAGGATGAGGATGATAACAATAATAATCATATTTTTAGAGTGTTTTTAAGGTTTGCAGAGTACTTTATACATATTATCCCATTTGATCCTCTTTTAGCTAGGTGATTTGTTATCCTTAGTTTATAGATGAGTAAATTAAGAATAAGAGAATTAATGTCATTTCTCCAGGATCACATAGCATGCAAGTATTTGAGGCAGGATTGGAATTCCAGTTTTCCCAACTCCATATCCAGAGCTCAACCCATTGCTCCACCCACAAACAGGCTGCAGGATCAGGCAGACAAGGCAGACACCCCCCCCCCCACCTCTCCCATGGGCAGTCCATACTCACGTTGGTGTAGTTGTAGTTACTGTTGGTGGCCAGAAACACTTTCCCAACTTCCTTCAGCTTTCCTAATAGGAGAGGAATGCGGGCCTGGGGCAGAGAGATGGTGGAGGGTAGAGAATGAGGCTTCTAGATTCATCCCGAGCCCCCATCGGTAGACCCCAACTCCTTGGTACAAGGATAAGACCACAGGAAGAACAAAAAATCTTCCTGTAACCCCCATCCCTACCCTGCCCTCACAGCCTCCTTCAGAAAAATAAGCAAGGAGGAGCCAATACTCACATCTTTCTCCACGTATTTCTCCAAGTTCTCCAAGGTCTTCTCCTTCAGGCAGCCCTGATAAAAGGGAATGAAGATATGTATAGGAAGGAGAGATGGTGAAGGGAGGACAGGGTCAGGGAGGCCATGGGAAAGCAAGTAGGGGAAGAGGTCCCAAGCTAGACTTTTCAGAAAAGATATTAGACAGGGAGGGGCCTATAGGAGAAGGCTTGAAGGGGAAGAGGCTACTCTGCATTCTCAGGAACATGGGAAAATACAAGACAAGAGGACAGAAATCGAAGTGGGCAGGAGGGAGTTAAGGGGCTGTTTACTGAGAGATGGACGTTGTCCATGGCATCAGATACATCCTGGAAGAGGCTACGGAAGGACATGAAGAGGTTTCCATGCTGGTAGCCTGTGTCACAGCTAGGAAAACCAAGGAGACAATGGTAAGAGATCATAGAAAAAGAGTATTGACTCTGGAGCCTATGCTTACTAGCTTTTACATGTCTTCCCTATTAGATTATAAGCTCCTCGAGGGCATATCCCCAACACTTAGTGCAATATCTGGTAAGCACCAGGTAATCACTCCATAAACACTTGTTCACTTGGACTTGTGACCTTGGACAAGCCACGGTTTTCCATTTGCAAAATGAAGTATTTGGACTAGACAGCCTCTGATCCCATGATCCTAAGACACATTCCCAGATAAAGCTGGACTTTCAGTTAGGAAGACCTGAGGTCAAATCTAGTTTCAGGCACTTTCTAGTTTTGTGACACTGGGCCAGTCACTTAATGCTATTTGCCTCAGTTTCCTCATCTATAAAATGAGCTGAAGGAAATGGCAAAAACACTTCAGTATCTTTGCCAAGAAAACTCCAAATGGAATCACAAGGAGTCAGACACAACTGAACAGCAGTTCATGAGTCACACTGGAGGCTACAATGGGGGCCATATTTACCCTCTGAGTCATCATGATCATAACTACTATGGCTTGTGCCTTTAGAGACATTCTTGTGGACTCTTCTCATCCAGGTGTCCCAGAGAGGAGATAGGGAAGAGGACTGTCCTTCAGTTATCTGGCCTGAAGTCCAGAGGCAAAAACCAAATTAGGGATTTTGAGACTCACTTAATGTATCTGGAGCAGTTGGTAAAAAAGTCCACAAGGCAGGCGTACAGGTACGTTTCTGCAGAGGGAGCACAAAAGTATCAGTCATAGCTGGGAATCTGCCCCCTCTGTCTTCCCATGGGGCAGGGTCCCACACTAACTCCTGGGAGAGATGAGGCAAGCCCCAGTTTAGGTCAAGCCAAGGACAGAGAGAAGGAGAAGAACTCTAGCAGGAAGTAGAAAACAGGAAGCAGGCAAATAACCCCACCTTAAATTCACCATGCTTGCACTACTCAGATCCTCCTCTGGGCTTGCCATATTGTAGGCACTTAAAATATGCTTATTGAATGACTAAATCTTTGTCTCTCTCACTGTCCCCTTCCCCAGCTGTCTCCTTTTGGAGTACCCTTCCTCTGATTCCTCTAGTTTATCCCAAATTCTTAAGTTCTTCCTCTGACTTTTCATGTTCCTATCTCCTGATTCCCCTGCTCTTTCTTGATCTCTCTTCCTCTTCTTGATCATCCTAACTGCTGATTTTCCCCACCCCTTTTCATTTGAATCTCCCAGCTACCTCTCTGCTAAACTCCTTGAAACTAAAGCCTATTTCATGTTTTTAACTTTGGATGTGTCTAATGTCTAACATAGTGACTTGCTTAATAGCAAGCTTGTTGACCGACTGGTTGATTAATTTGTTCCTGCTCCCACTTACCTGGAAGGTCGAAGAGAGTATTGAGAATGTGAAATCTTTGCATGTCATCCCGATGAATGAATTTGCTGGGATAAAAACTCCAGATTTCGGCCCTGGGTGAGGGAGGGATTGAGGGAATTGGGGGAGGGAATAGGAGAGCAAATGGAGCAAATATCCAGCTGCTCTCCCCCAACCCCAATTGTACTTAGCATAGAGAGAAAATATGATTCCCAGGGGCAGCTAGATGGCATAGTGGATAGAGCACCGGCCCTGAAGTCAGAAGGACCAGAGTTCAAATCTGGCCTCAGAAACTTAATACTTCCTAGCTGTTTGTGATCTCCTAGGCAAGTCACTTAATCCCAAATGCCTCAGCAATACATATATATATATATATATGTAATTTCCCTCATTATCTCTATCCATCCTGGAATTCCTTGCTCTCCTAAATGCACACCTTGTTTTCATCTCTAAATCATGAGGGCCCCACAGGCTCCACCCAGCACATACTCAGTGAGGAAGGAGAAGCCATGAGTAGCCAGCAACACATTCCCATGAGTGTCCACCTTCAACAGGTTGCCATAAAGTTCATCAAACACTAGGCCCCTGCCAAGACAAAGAAAAGAGATAGAGAGCAAGGAAAAGGAGGAAAGGAAAAGAAATACAAAATTTGATACAAATACACCAGTCCTAAAAAGAGAAGATGAGGCCATGGAGAAGTCTGGGATCAAAGTTGGAAGTCTCGGGTCACACCCTTCAAGCCCAGCTCTACTCCCTGTCCCCACTTTTCCCCTCCCAATCCACTGTCCTTCCCTTCTCTAAAATTCACTGCTGTCCCTCTCCATCCCCAAATCCAATTCCTCCTTCTTTTCCTAATCCATGGTCTCTCTCCATCCCCTAAACTCAGTGCCTCTTCTCTCAAATTCATACAGTTCCTACCTCACTAAACTTATTGTCTCTCTCCACCCTCCAAATCCAGTTCCTCCTCCCTCAATTCCCCAAACTTGTGCCCTCCTCCCCAAATCCATTTTATTACTTTCTCTCTCCCCTACATCAATTATCCATACTCCATATTCCAATCTTTCTCCATCTTCTCCCACAAGTCCAATATCGCTATCTTTTCCCCAGTCCCTCCTTCTCCAAAACCAGTGTCTCACCATCCCCCTTTAAATACTGTCCCTTTCTACTATACTCCAAGTCCCTGCTTCTCCCAGCAAATGTACTCTCCTTTCCCTCCCCGAACCAGTCTTTCCCCCTCTTGCTTCCCTACTAACTTCTTTGCCTTTCCTTGAGGTATCCCAAGGATCGTGCATCCCAGCCCAGGATCAGAAGTCTGAGCAGCCCAAGATGGAGGAGAGGGCCCTGAAACTAAGGAAGAACAGTACCTGGTAGGGTAGGAAGGATTGTAGGTATAACGGAGGATCTCGTGGGGGTAGCCAATGCAGACCAGCCTTTCCAGAAGTAGCTCAAATGCCAGGGCCTCATAATCGGGAGATTTGTAAACTAAAGAAAAAAGGATGGAAGGATCTCTGCTGGTCCCTGAAAGTCCATCCCCCCTCCTAATATATGCTATCCCCGCCTCCCAAAGCCTCGGTCAAGCTAAAGCCAGAGAGTATAATCTGATTTTCCTAACACATAGTAGGGACTTAATAAGTGCTAATTGACTGACTATTCTACCCTATTCTACTGACTTAAGTGGTGAAGTTGATCAATGAATTTACTTAGTGTTCATTTTTCTCTATGCCTGAACTTATCTCTAGTCTCTCAAGACGACAGGGTTACATTTAAGGGGTGATTCTCCCAGACCACACATATGAAATCACTCATGTACCTAACTTGTAGTTAGTATAATTAGTTCAGTTTTTATGTGGAGAGGAACCGGACCTGTGATTTTATTCGTTTAGGGAAGTCCCAAATGAGGAAACTCGCAGCACCAATAACTTAAGAAACTTATTGCAGAGTTGCCTAGGACACAGGGAAATTAAGTAACACGGGGTCACAGGGCAGAGGTTGGGCTTGAACAGGCTCCAAGAGCAATTTTCTGCCCACTGTCCAGCCTATTCTCCTTTCTTAGCTACCTGTGACCCATAGATGACATTTCAATTGTGTTCATTCATTCAACAAATATTTGTTGAGCACCTACTGGGTGAAAGACACTGTGGGGATGGGAATAAGAAAGAGCATAGATTGAGAGTCTGGATTTTTATTCTGGCACTATTACTTACTGCAAGGGTAATCTTTCTGAGCCTCCATTCGTCTTCTATAAAGTAAAAGCATTGCACTAGAAGGTCCCTTCCATCTCTAAATCTATGACCCCTCCCCAGGGCCCCGCCCCCAAGCTCCTACCAGCCAGAGTGTAGTCCATGTCGAATCCGAAACATCTTATCTTACCCAGGGCCAGGCTGCGGTTCACAAATACCCTAGGGGGAGAAGGAAATGTGTGGGAGTCCAGCTGGCCACAGAGCCAGCTGTCCAGCCCAGCTCTCCCCTTCGTGACTTCCTCTCTGTATCCCACTCTCTCCAAACATGAGTCAGGAACGTTGGAGGAGCAGAGTGTTGGGCCTTGGATACACCAGGATGTAACCAGAGGCAATCCGGGACATTGGGTAGGAGGAACCCACGGAGTGTGAGTGGTCCGTGGCCACAGACTGTCACTAAGTCTGTAAATCAGCTAGGGGCATCAGCCTTCTCTCTTACTTACCCTCCTAGGGTTATTATCCATTACCGCCATTCATGAATTCTACAATCAAGCTAAAATGGCCTGCTTTCTAAAGCTAGATGACACTAGAGATAAACTGTTGGGTCTGGAGCAAGGAAGATCCAAGTTCAAATCCAGCCTCAGACCCTTACTAGCTGTGTGAACCTGGGCAAGACTAGTTTCCTTAACTGTAAAATGGGAATAATAATAGCACCTACCTTCCCAGGTTGTAAATATGAGCTAATTGTGAAAGGTTAACACAGTGTCTGGCTCATAGTAGGCGCTTAATAAGTGCCTATTTCTTTCCTTACACGTGACATCTCATCTCCCATTTCCATTTGCATAGACTCTCCCCCACCTCTGACTGCATTTCTTCTTTCCCTCCACCTTTCAGGATGCCTGTTGTTCAGTCGTGTCCCACTCTTTGGGATCCCATTTGGGGTTTTCTTGGCAAAGAGACTGGAGTGGTTTGCCATTTCCTTCTCCAGCTCATTTTAGAGATGAGGAAACTCAAGTAAATAAGTTTTAAGTGACTTGCTAAAGGACTTGCAGTAGGGGAGGGATGATTACAAAACAGAGACATTCATCTATTAAAAAAAAATGTTAAGTCTACTGCAGCATTCCCCAACCTACAAAAAGTGAGAGGCTTTGGATATCTCATTTCATTACAACCAGACCAACAAACCAATGGATTTGCCTTTGAGGTATAAAATGTACTCATCCCTTTGTCCCTAGAGGAACAACTACTTCTAGATCCCTTAAGGAGTAAGGGAGGTAAAGCTGGCAAATTAAAACTAATCACCCCAAGAGCAACTCCAGAGAGGCTAAGTTCAGAGGCTTTCGAATCTAGAAGAAAGTGTCAAATAGGAGAGAAAAATCTCTCTCCTCTCTCTCCAGCTTTAAAAGCCCCACTTTTGGGGATCAATTTCAATTTTGTCACTTTCACTCCTCCTCCTTTCCTGGAGCCCTGGGGAGAAGGGGGGCGGGGCAGGTGTGCATGCAAATCCTTGTCCTGGAGGTAAGTTTGGGAGCTCAGAGCATCTCCAGCCAGCAAGTACTGAGGTCTTCAAGCCTCTTACCCTTTTGAGAAGCCCTTTCTTACAATTTCTGGCTTTTCCCTTTACCTTTTGGGCTGCTGTTTTGGCCTTTGATGGCTTTTACTGTAGTCTATCCCAGACACCCCCTCTAATGCTCTTCCCCCAAACCCCGACCTCTCTCACATACATGCACCCTTATTATCTCTTCTAAGAGAATGTAAGTTCCCTACCTTTTGCAAGGACCACTGCTGAAAAATTATCAGTGCATACGTTTTAAAAATAAAAAGCTTTAATGAGAGAGAGACAGAGAGAAAGAGACAGAGTCAGAGACAGAGACACAGAGAGAGAAACACACACAGAGAGAAAGACAGAGAGAGAGAGACAGAGACAGAGAGACAGAGAGAAAGAGACAGAGAGAGAGACACACAGAGAGAGAAAGACAGAGAGAGAGAGAGAGAGACAGAGAGAGAGACAGAGACAGAGAATGTAAGTTCCCTGATGAGAGGAATGAAAGTTTTTTGATTGTATTACAGAATTCCTTCTATAATGGCTTCACACTCCTGTATGGCCCCTCTCAGCTCTGTGATGACTATGATGTTTGGCTTCCACCTAGAAGCACCTTTGCTGACCTAAGTTACAATATTTTTTATGTCATTCTAGTGTGTAGTCCTTAGAATATATGGGTCTCTGTAAATGCGTATTAGCCAAGGTATTGTCCGTGTGTTGTAGAAGGTAAGCTGGTATGTTGGAAGTGTGTATTTATATCTCTATATGAATGTGACCTCACTTAAATCACATATATGGATGTAAGAAGTTCGTGAAAGTATCATATTCAATATGAGTCAGGAGAAGCCAAGAGTATCATTGTCAGGTACAAAGTATATGCTTCCTTCCCTCAGCCCCAACCTTAAACCCATAACATCTCACCGCTGGTTCCAGTCCTTCTTCAGCCCCCAGGAAGACACCAGGCTTTCAGGTTGTTGACTGAGGTCCCCATGGTTCAAAGCAGCCATTTCTATCCAGAGCCGAGGCAAGAGATGACTGTCTCCTCTGCCCTCTGCCACACTATCAGCACGACCCAGCTGGTCAGCTCCTGGTCAGACCCTCTGGACAACACTGACCTAGAAGGCCACACCCAACCCCTCCCATCACCCTCATCCCCCATCTTTCACTGTCCCTCAGCAAGAGTCATTTTTCCCCCAATCAGATTATATCTAGTGTATTTTGTTCAGTTCTGGGGACTATATTTTAATGAAATGGTGACTGAGATCCATAAGAGTAAAAGACAGTGCAGAATACCCCACCTGCCTGTTAAGTCCATGGCTTCAAGGGTTAATTGGGCCCAATTCAAATTATGAAAGTATAATGAGAATGCTCTGACTCACTATCCCAGAGCTACATTGCTAAACTACATTATCTCCTCAGGGATATAGGGGTTCTCTGAGATGTTTGAGAATACCTCTTCTCCAATGCTATCGGCTTAAGCCCTCAGCAGTTATGAACATGATTCCCCGCTCTCCACAGTTAGGTGCCAGTAACTAGCCTCCAATTCCATTTTACATTGGGAGATTTACCTCAATAATATAAGATCCCAAGCACGAACATTTCCCCCAAAACAATTAATAGTACAGACTCTCCTATATTGTCCCAGTCTCTACAGAAAGTAGACTCAAATTTAGCTCAATTACTATATAGCATTAATTCCCACGAAGTTCAAAGTCTAGAGAGGGAATGACTGACAGATAAAACCCTTCTCAACTACCTTGAATTGGACCCTGGAGGTTATTCTTGTTCTTTGGGGCATCAATAGTAGGCTTACTGCAAAATCTATGCACAGAATAATGAGGCACTCACTCTACTGACCTTTCAAAACTCTTAAGATCAAATTATTCCAATCCATTCATTTAAATTGAGAAGGAACAAATGCAGAAGGAGACAAAGACTCAACTGTATTATAGGGCCACAGAACCTCAGAGAGAAGGTTTCCTTATTTCGTTCTCTCTAGATGCCGTGAAGGAATGAAGAAGTCAAAGACATATGCCAGGATAATGATAATGGCCCAGGCTCTCCTAAACATGTTCAGGGAACTATTATATCTGCATGTTACATCTGACCGTGCAGGCTCCAAAGTCTCTCCAAGGAACTTCCCATTATATGTCATCATGATTATAACAGAAGCAAGTTCTCCAGGATTTCACAAGTAGAAAATTTGCATTAATTGTGCATTCTGGTGCAATCTGAGCATGCTTCAGACCTTGTTGTATATTTAACACCAAAGGCAAGAGATTGCAAAGAATTTGAATCTATCTATCTATCTAGATATTTATTTTTGTCTATTTATCTATTTGTTCGTTTGTTTGTTTGTTGAGGCAAATTGGGGTTAAGTGACTTGCCCAGGGTCACACAGCTAGGAAGTGTTAAGTGTCTGAGATCAGATTTGAACTCAGGTCCTCCTGACTTCAGAGCTGATGCTCTATCCACTGCTCCACCTCGCTGCCCCCAGAATTTTAATTTATAAGGGATAATGCACTGCATTTGGAATCAGTTTGAATCCCAGCTCTGACACTTATCACCTTGCACGACCATGGACAATTCAATGCACCAAGTTGGATCAATTTCCCCACCTGTAAATTGACTGAATGGCCTCTGAGGTATAGAGCTATGATCTAGCTTTAGTTCTCTAGCTCTAAATCTACAGTCTTAGGAATCTGTCCTAATTGCAATAAGCATCTACCTCCCACAACTTGGGCTGAGTTCCACTTAGCTCTGTATATTCTGAGGTTTAAAATGTAGTCTCATGCTTATCCAGGATTCCATAAATTTGTCACAATTTGGCTCATTACTTTATCCCCATCTGGAAATATGGGAAAATATCCAAAATTATAAGTTCTGCCTCATTTGTCATTAAGATTCTCATTTCCTTTCCCACTTCCCAAAAGGAAATTTCCCCCCTTCCTTCTCCCATTAAGTTTAGAATATCTTTACTGCAAGAAAGTATGATTAAAGACCATAATAAAACTATCAATGTGGCACACTATTGAAGTAAAGGATCTGCCATTTTTATACTCAGCAGCAGCTATAATCTAGTACCCAGTTAATGGTTAAATTCATAATTTGATTTTCACAAGGGAAAGAATGCTAATGGAAGTCACTGGCAGAGGAGAGTTAATGTTCACTCCTTTCTTCCCTGAAATTATAAAAATCACAAAATGGAGAGATATATTGTCTTATCACACCCTAAGTGGCTTATTAATCTATTCATCAAAGGAGTCAGCTTCAGAGGATATAGAATCTTTTCTTTCTTTTTTAAAAAATATTTTCTTTTGCTAAGATTTGCTATATGCTGTCTCCTTCCACTCCCATCCTCAATCTTTATCAATGTGACAGCTTTGTTTTTTTTCTATTTTCTCCTCTGGCACGTCTCTTTGGTATCTTCAGCACACTGGATAAGTTATTATTGCTTGATCTTATTTATCTTTTCCCTTTTTGATATTTTGTGTTCCAATTTTTCCTTACATTGATTGTGTTTGTTGTATAATCTTGAGTGATCCTGACCATGGCTGCATGGTATGGGATCTATTTCTTACTTATGATATTTTTTCCTTAGATCCAGAAGCTCTGGAATCATTTTGCTAAGTATGAATAGAATGCTGAGCCTGGAGTTAGGTTTGTTGTTGTTCAATAGTTTCAGTCATGTCCAACTCTTCATGATCCCATTTGGGATTTGCTTAGCAAAGATACTAGAGTGCTTGGCCATTGCCTTCTCTAGATCATTTGACACATGAGGAAACTGAGGCATAGAGGGTTAAGTGATTTGCCTATGGTCACAGCTAATAAGTGTCTGAGGCCAGATTTGAACGCAAAAAGGTGAGACTTTACTTCAGTCTTGACACTCTATCCACCAGGCTACTTAGCTATCCCCAAAATATATGTTGTCAAGAAAAGCAAATTCCCTCATTGTTCATGTCCAAAAATTATTTGAAAAATGTTTCCTTCTGTACTTCAAGTCTTTCACCCTCTATCAGGAACTGAATATCATGTTTTACCATGAATCTTCTAGGATCTTGATTGGTCATTGTGTTGAACTGAGTTCTCTTTCAAAGTTATTTGCCTTTGCGATGTTTTTTGTTGTTGTCCAAATTATTTTTCTGGTTCTTGTCTCTTTGCTAGGCATCAATTCATATGTTTGCTCAGGTTTCTTTGAGATCATCATAGTAACATTCTGTCACATTCATACACCATAACTTGTTTATCCATTCCCCAACTGATGAACATCTCCTTAAATTTCCATTTTTTTGACCCCACAAAAAGAGCTACTATAAATTTTTTTTTTACATACAGGTAGAAGGAGCAGCTAGGTAGGGTAGTGAATAGAGGGCCAGGCCTCATGTCCGAAAAAAAAAAAACCCTGAGCTCAAATGTGGCCCCAAAACACTTTCTAGTAGTATGATCTTGGATAAATCCTTAATCTGAGTTTCCTAATTACAAAATGAGGGTAATCTAGGAGATCTTAAATAAAGAAAAGGGATCCACATGGGCAAAAATGTTTGTGGCAGCCATTTTCGTAATGGCAAGAAACTGAGAACTGAGTGGATGCCCATCAGTTGGAGGATGGCTGAATAAGTTATGGTAATTATGGAACATTATTGTAATATAAAAAACATTCAGGAGGATGATTTTAGAGAGGCCGGGAGAGAGTTACATGAACTCATGCTAAGTGAAATGAGCACAACCAGGAGATCATTATACACAGCAACAGCAAGACTATAAAATGATCAATGCTGATGAATGTGACTCTTTCCAACAATGAGATGACTGAGGCTAGTTCCAATGATCTTATGATGAAGAGAGCCATCTACACCCAGAGAGACCCCTGTGGGAACCCAATGTGGATCACAACATAACATTCTCACTCTATTTGATATTGTTCATTTGCATTTTGTTTTCTTACTCATTTGCTTTCCTTTTTGAGCTGATTTTTATTGTGTAGCAAGAGCATTGTATAAATATGTTTACTCATTCAAAAAATAAATTAACAAGTAAAAATAAAATGAGGGTAATAATAGTATTATTACCCTGGTTATAGTGAGGATCAAAAGAGATAATAATTATAAAGCACTTAGCAAAATGCCTAGTACATAGCAAGTGCTTAATAAATGCTTATTCCTTTCCTTCTTCCCTTTTTTCCTCTTTCTTTAATTCCCTTCAGAGTCATAGGCCCAGTAGTAGTATAGCTGTGTCAAAATATATGTACAGTTTGGCTGTGTTCTGGATATAGTTACAAATTATTTCTGGTATGGCCAGCCCATTTCAAAACTCTGTCAGTAGTACATTAATTGATGTGCCTGCTTTTTCTCAGTTTACCCTCCTTGATGGCTATGAGGTAGAAAATCACGATTCCTTTGATTTGCAATTTGCTCATTTATTAGGAATTTAGAATATTTTTTCATATGGTTTGAATTTTTTCCTCCAAACCTTAACTGTTCGTATCCTTCAACCATTTTTCAACTACAGAATAACTCTTTATCTCATACATTTGAATCCATTCCTTATATTTTAGAAATAAGATTTGCTGCACTCTCCCTCTTCCCAACCCCCATCAACCTGCTTCTCTTCTCATTTTACTTGCATTGGTTTTGTTTGTACAAACACTTCGAAATGTTGTATAAGCAAAATTGTCCATTGTAATTCCTGTAAGTCTCTTTCATTTTGATTTGGTCATGAGCTTTTTTTCTGTCCATCCAGCAGATAATCTTTTCTTTGTTTTTCTAATTTGTTTATAATGTTAAGTTTGATGGGGGAAGGAGGAGAAGAGGAGGGAAAGGAACAAGCATTGATCTAATATACCATGTGTCAGGCACTGTGCTCTTTACAAATATTATCTCATTTGTTTCTCACAGCAACTCTGCAAGGTAGGTGATATGATTAAGTCATGTAAACACTTGGAGTTTATCTTCTTCAAGTCATGAAATGTTGTCCTATACTTTGTTTCTGCTTTCTGGTTTTCCTAACAATTTTTGTTGGTAATAAGGTCTTGCCCCAGTAATTTGATTTTTGGATTTATTCTACCCTAAGTTATTGTGCTTATTTGCTTCTGTATCTAATCTGTTCCACTAATCAACCTCTCTTTCTTAACCAAATTGTTTTGATGATTACTGTTTAAGGAGCTTACATCCTAATGAGGAAGATTCCATGTAAAACATACAAGATATTTATAGAGAAAATGGAAAGTAAACTTTGCTCCATGAATTGTTCTGGATAAAATAATAATAATAATTCATCTGTCAACTTGTCACAATATGGCGATGAGTGTCTCAGCTAAACTATTCTGCACAAGAAAGATATCACTAAATGAGTAGTCAAAACTTTCCCAGTTTGGTAGGATCTGTTATATGCTGCTTTCTGTGGCACGTTCTTCAAGAACTCAAGGACATTTCTGCTCCAAGATGAGATATCGAAGTAGAGCTTTATGGGTATCTTTCTTTCTTTCTTTTTCTTTTTTTTTAAATTTTTAATGGCTTTTTATTTACAAGTTTTGTGCATGGGTAATTTTACAGCATTGACAATTGCCAACCTTTTGCCCCAATTTTTCCCCTCCTTCCCCCCACCTCCTCCCCAGATGGCAGGATGACCAATACATGTTAAATATATTAAAGTATAAATTAAATATAAAATAAATACACATGTCTATACAGTTATTTTGCTGCACAAAAAGAATCGGACTCTGAAATAGTGGATAATTAGCCTGTGAAGGAAATCAAAAATGCTGGAAGACAAAAATAGAGGGATTGGGAATTCTATGTAATGGTTCTTAGTCCTCTCCCAGAGTTCTTTTGCCGGGTGTAATTGATTCAGTTCATTACTGCTCCATTAGAACTGATTTGGTTCATCTCATTGCTGGAGAGGGCCACGTCCATCAGAATTGATCATCATATAGTATTGTTGTTGAAGTATATAATGATCTCCTGGCCCTGCTTGTTTCACTCAGCATCAGTTCGTGTTAGTCTCTCTAGGCCTTTCTGAAATCATCCTGTTGGCCACGAACAATAATATTCCATAATATTCATATACCACAATGTATTCAGCCATTCTCCAATTGATGGGCATCCACTCAGTTTCCAGTTCCTTGCCACTACAAACAGGGCTGCCACAAACATTTTGGCACATTCAGGTCCCTTTCCCTTCTTTAGTATCTCTTTGGGGTATAAGCCCAGTAGAAACACTGCTGGATCAAAGGGTATGCACAGTTTGATAACTTTTTGAGCATAGTTCCAAATTGCTCTCCAGAATGGTTGGATATGTTCACAATTCCACCAACAATGTATTAGTGTCTATGGGTATCTTTCTTAATGTTATCACTCATGAATGCCCATTCAGTGCATTCTCTCTTGTCAATTACCCACTTAATATCTCCTATATCACTGAACTAAATAAAATCAATTAGCTTTTGCCAAGGGATATTTAATATATGTAATATATGATATAAGAATGCATAGTATAAAAATGCATAGTGAGAGCCCAAATGTAAAAAGCTCTCAAAACTGGAGCACACTCTCCTCTGCCACCTTGGTCTTTGAGGAGGATGGGATGAAACTTAAAAGTGGCTGGTAATCATTCTGGAAAACAATTTTGAACTATACCCAAAGGGCTATAAAACTTTGCACACTATTTGGCTCCTATTAAATCTCTATGCCAAAGAGATAAAAAACAAAAAGGAAAAGGACCTATGTGGACAAAAATATTTATAGCTGCTCTTTTCTGGGGGCAAATCGAGGAGATGACCATCAATTGGGGAATGGCTGAACAGGTTCTGGTACATGATTGTGATGGGATACTAGTGTGTTATATAAGAAATGAGGAGCAAGATGCTGGCAGAAAAACCTAGAAAAATATGAACTGATGAAAAGTGAAATGAGCAGAACCAAGAGAACATTGTACACAGTAACAGCAATACTACATGATGGTCAACTTATCTATTCTCAGCGATACAATGATCCAAGACAATGTTAAAGGACTTAGGATGAAAAATGCTATTCATCTCCAGAAAAATAACTGAATGTATATCGAAGAATACTTTTCAAACTTTATTATTCTTGGGGAGTTTTTGTTTGATTTCCTTTTGCAACATGGCTAATATGGAAATGTTTTGCATGATTGTACATGTATAATCTATATTAAATTGCTTACCTTTTCAAGGAGGATAGAAGAAAAAAAAAGGAGAAAATTTGAAATTCAAAAATTTTAATAACAAATGTTAAAAATCTTTGTTTACATGTAATTGAGAAAAATTGGCTGCTGGGTCAATTCACAGTTGGATTGAGTGAGGTGGTAGGTCACTCCTTAGACATGGGAGTGACTACACATATACCCCCACAAGCTTTGGTTCTTAGCAGTTCTCCTGATTTTTATAAGCTCACAAGGTCCTAACTGGTCCATTCCACCTCCAATATTCATTCATCTAAGATCAAGAAAGAATAAACAGAAGAGAAAGAAAAGAAATAGAGACCTTGTTCATTCATGGCCACCTAGCAGGTCAAGGAGAAAAATAAGACAGTGGGCCATGTTCTTACTTCACTGCCTCCAGGAGAGAGGTTTTAGGGTAGGTCTTGTGTTTGCATATTTAGTTTCACCTGAGCAGCCAATTTAAAGGCTTTTTCATTAACTCAGTAAACCAACAGGAAACTGGTATTCTGAAAGAGCAAGGAAAAGGGTCCTTCCCTCTTGCATTTCTGAAAGCAGGCTCAATCAGGTGTCCCTATGAGATAGCAACAGACAGAGAATATTGGGTACACTCCATAGACCAGGTTCTTATTGACCAGGTCCTCCAGCTATATTCCAATTATGATCCTATTTTACAGACCAGAATACTGATGGTCTGACAGGTTAAGTGACTTATCCTTGATCCCATTGCAAGTAAAATGAGGTGCTAGATTGAAAACCAGTCTCCACATCCAGCACTTTACCCATTTCTCCAGGCTATCTTTCTTTTATGAACAGTCTCTTCCATTAGAAGTCAGATACTACATATATATCCTAAAACTACATAGAAAGACACTTTAATGCCACATAAATTTTTCATCTAACATGACAATAGTAGCTCATATTTCGGTAGCTTTACAACGATGAGTAGGATTCACAACAATCTTAGAAGGCAGGTGGTACTATTAGTCTCATTTTACAGTTGGGGAAACTGAGGTTCCGAGGAGCTTACAGAGTCAGCTGATAAGCACGATTTGAACTTAGTTGTTGTTTCTTTCAAGTTCTTTCCTTCCAAACCAGTGCTCTGGATACTGGCCCCAACCCCATGAGTAATCAGGGTTTTTCCTCTTGGTGGGACCATCTGAGAGGTCAAGATGGCTGCTCCCCAGAGGAGGACATCAATATCTAGACTTGGGCTCCTCTCAGAATTCAAGGGAAGGATAAGAGAAAGGCAGAGGTGAGCCCAGAGCCACCCAAGGAGCTAGACAGATGGAAGAACTGAATGAGCCGTTTGAGTTTTCTGCTCACCTAGTGCTCTGGCTTCCTGTGGCTTTCCTCCTTATGTATCTGCTGTCCTTCCTCTGGGAAGAATGGCATCCGTGGGATAGCTGGTAAGCCCCCAGAAGTTAGGGTCCATGTCTGTTCCTCCTGTTTCTGGCTCTCAGCCAGAGAGTCTGGCCTCTCGACTTACCTGACCTAGCAGATGGAATCTTGGGATCCCAATAAATAATGGGAATGCCACAGAATCAGAGCTGAATGGAGAGCTATGGCCATGGACGTGGAGCCAGGTTCAAATCTTCCCTCTGTCACTTCCTACCTGCAAGAGCACAGTGAGTCCCTTCATCTCTACGATCTCCTTCTGTCAAAGGTCAATAATAATAGTTGTGGTTGCTACTTCACAGGCAGTTGTGAGGTTGTATATAAAGTGCATTGAAATAATCAGGTTTTTTTTTTTTTTTTAACCACTCCTATCCATTCTCCCCAGTTCCCACCCAGTGCTTCTCATTCTATCCTCTGGGGGACAAGTAAAACAAATATACTCTTTTTTTTTCCTACCAAATAGTCCTTCCATTGTTTGGAAATAGTTATCTTAACATACCCATCTCAACTTTTACCTTTCTCTATCCACTAGATTAAACATCCCCTGAGGCGATATAGCCTAATAGATAGAGTGCCAGCCTTATAGTTAGGAAAATCTGGATCTTAATCAGATTCTGAGTTACTGTGTGATCCTGGGCAAGGCAATTAAGCTCTTTGAGCCTCAGTTTTCCCAGTGGAAAAATGAGGGGATTGGAGTAGAGGATCAGTAAGGTCCCTTCAAATTCCTCCCTCGTGGCAGCCCTCCTGTGGAGGCTCTCTCCAGCTTCCTCCAATAACATTATGAAGAATTAACCTCATATATGAATATTATGGAATATTATTGTTCAGTAAGAAATGACCAACAGGATGATTTCAGAAAGGCCGGGAGAGACTTACATGAACTGATGCTGAGCGAAACGAGCAGTACCAGGAGATCATTATACTCAACAACAATACTAAAAGATGATCAATTCTGATGGACCTGCATTTTGGATTTTCTTCACAGGCTAATTGTACACTATTTCAGAGTCCGATTCTTTTTGTACAGCAAAATAATTGTTAGGACAAGTATACTTATATTGTATTTAATTTATACTTTAACATATTTAACATGTATTGGTCAACCTGCCATCTTGGGGAGGAGATGGGGGAAGGAGGGGAAAAATTGGAACAAAAGGTTTGGCAATTGTCACTGCAGGTGGCAGGAGGTGGGTTATGAAGGTTGATAGTGAATGAGATAAGATGAGATCTTTCAAGACAGTTGTGAAAATCAAGTAAGGCTTCATCTATTTCAAAGTTTGAGTAGGCCTGAAGGACTTTAAGCATTAAGTCAAGGGCATACTTAAAGTGTCTCCTCCCAGCTAGTCTCCTAAGGGTATACTTAGTCTCCTCCCTGTTATCCCCCTAAGGTCATACTTAAGTCCCCTTCTTGTTATCCTCCCTATTTCAACCAAATATGGGTAACTATGTCCTTATTGGTTAAGCTCAATTTCTTGGGTAGTTCCCTCGTTTGGAATGTAAGATCCTCAGCCAATAAGGATGGGAGTCGGTGGGGGGAGGGGAATTTGCGTTAGGGATTAAAAGCGTGGACCCTGCCCCCTACGGTGTTTCCTCCTTTGATTGTCTGCTCGATGTGTGGCACGCCCAATCTCCCGAGAAAGTATAATAACTTTGTTTTGCTTCTAGAGATCTCTCCAGTCTTTTTTATTAAATGGTTTCTGACCCACACTATAGAAACTGTGTTTCTTCCATTACTAAAGGAACAAAACCTGCATGTCTCTCCTGGGTATCGTGAGTTTCTGGGAGTCTGGGAGTTCTGGGAGTCTGGGGTGCACAGATGCACATCTCAGGACTGACGTAGTGTCTCAACCTGAACCAGAACTGGGATCACAACAGCTCCATGCTTCTCCCAACATTTTTTGGGAAGGGATTGGTTAAGGGGCCCTCCTTGGCAGAATCTAGCATAGGGCACCAAAAACTTCTATCTTGGCACACCTTCCTTTCACTCTGACTTAAAACTAGCCCTGGCAGCCTTTCAGAAAGGATGGTGCTAGGGTCCATTTCTCTTTCTAACTTGGAAGGACATGCGATTGTCAAGAGCCAAAAACATTTACACCTTGGAGTTCTCACTCCAGACAATTCAAATGGTTGTGAAGGGAGCACCAAGATAATTGGGGACGATCCAAGTGGGAGGAATGAGTAGTGGGATGACATTAGATGAGTAGGCCCCCGAATTATTACTTGCATATCAGGCAAACAGTTTGGAAGGGTGTCTGCCCTGATGGAGCCCTGGAGGAAGTCTCCGTGGACCCACCCTAGTTTTGCCTCTGGCCAAAAAGATACCTAGAACAGATCTAATTAAAACTTCTTTAAGAGCTTCTCCTTGAAAATGTGCATACTTATGAGAAAGCTAAAGCTCCATTTACATCTGTATGTCAGTTGTTTTAATCAGATGGTTTAATTCCTAATAACTTCTTGAGAGTTGCTTAGTGAATACAGAGCTAGTTGAAGGGAAGAAGACCACTAAGGTTCATGGCCTTCCTCAAGCATCCACTGACTGAGTGATCCTGGCTGAATTCCGGAGTCCCTATCAATTTCAGAGAAGGTACAGGTCAGTACTGGCATGAATCTCCCTATGGATGAAATCATGGGTCTAGTTCCCATCTCATCTCTAACCTCCTGAAATCAAGGCATGGGACTTTTGATTAAGAAGGGTACCAATTTGGAACACAGAAGAATGTCATGTTAGGAAGCTTATAGATCAGCTAGCCCCAAGGTTTTATTTTACAAGGGATATTACTTGCTCAAGGTCACACAGCTGTTTTTTTTCTTGGTCTAGGACAGGTAACAAGAGCTGACTTTTAAAACCCAGTCTCCTTGAGTATTCTTTCTACACTAGTAAAATGAGGATGGGATGGGAGATCCCTCTCTCTCCTGGCTCCAGGCATTTTCACTGGCTGATCCTCATTGTCTGGAATATTTTTCTCCTCACTGCCTCTGGTTTCTCTGGCTTCCATTGAGTTCCCTCTAAAATATCTTCTGCAAGAGCCCTTTATCTCACAGACATCTTGTCTGTACGTAGAGATGTTTGCATCCCCCACCCCCACCCCCTCCAGGTTGTGAGCTCTTTGAAGGCAGAGACTGCCTTTTGCCTTTCTTTGTATCCGCAAGCACTTAGCACAGTGCTTGGCACATAGTAGGTGCTTAATAAATGTTTATTCACAGATTAATTAAATATTAAGTCTTGCAGTTATTAAAGGAGCATCCTGTTCTGGGTATGCAGAAAATCTAAAGAAGCTATTCTCATCCACATAGAAGAAAAACACAAATTATATTCTCCCAAAAGTAGGATCTCCATATTTGACCACCTGAGCCTCCATTACACAAGTATTTAATAAATTCAACATATAATTTCAAAACTGTCCTGCTTGTCTGTGTTCCCTTCTGATCTTCCTCCTATTCTCTTTTGCAAATTCTTTTTAAAAAGCTTCAATTTTTTTTTCTTCCTTAAGGCTCCCACATTTTCTCTCTTGCATTTTTTAAAAGAAAAAACCAAACTCTTTTAACAAGTATCTCTGGTCAAACAAAATAAAATAGTATCTGAAAATATACCCATTCTTCACCTTGAGTCCACCATCTATCTGTCAGGAGAGAGGGAATAAATATGTATTAAGTGCCTACAATGTACCAGCCACTTTACAAATATGAATTCATTTGTCCCTCACAACAATTGTGTATTAATATTATTATTACTATCATTTTACAAAGTAGACTGAGGTCCAATGTAAACTCAGGACTCTAACTCCAGACCTAGCACGCTATTTAGTGCATCATCTCAGTAGGTAATTAATCTAAGGAACTAGCATCCTTCATTATCTAGACTCATGGCTGGTGGGTCACTGCACTGATCAGAGCTCTTAAAAGTTTTTTTCCTTCGTCTTTAACTTCAAGAAGGTTGCAATTGAAAGACCACAATGAGCCTTAGTCTTTTCCTAGTTCCTCCATGTCAGGGTGTTGGTGGGACAAAATAAATGAATTCTAGGGAATCTACACCCAAAAGATTTCTTCCCTGAAATTTGCTTAGATTTTTGCTCCTTGTGTGAAAATTATAACACATCAAATTACAGCCACATAATTGCAATTATATTAATGAGTTTTGGGACCTAGGGCAAGCCTTATTTGAACTAGGTCATTAGACTGGAAAAGACAAGAGAATGTCTACAGTTCCTCCATCGACAAAATGGGAAGTTGAATTTGGTCATTTTAGATGTTCCTTCCCATTCTAAATGGAGTGATTTCAGCAACTGTCTTTTGTCTCTTTGCCTGGCCCTAGCACCTAGCATAGTGACTGGCTGCATAGTAGGCACTTAATAAATGTCGATTGAACAGCTGATTCTTTTAAGATGTAAGCTAGACCCATTCGGTATTGAACTGAAAGAGCAGCTTAATAGGTCAATATGAATTTGATTTTCATTTGATTTTCTCAATTAACAAGCATTTATTTTTCTTGTTTCCCATCCCATCCTAATCCCCAGTATAAAAGGGAAAAAAAAAAAAAGAAAAAGAAAAGCAGCAATCTTGTTACAAATATCATCAAGCAAATCAAATTCTTACATTAGTGTCAGTCAAGTCGGGAGAAAAAAAAAAGTGAAGTGCTTCAGAATGCAATTCTTTGGTTTGTACCATAGTTGTTAGCATGTTGTCTCCCCAAATGTACTCCTCCAACCCTCAGGCCAGTGCTTGGCAGTAGATGCTTCATAAATGTTTATCCACTGACTAACTGTTCTGTCTAATGTTATTAATTCATAATTTAGATGAAGGAATAGATGGAGTGTACAGCAAATTTTGCATACGGGGGCAGTTAGAGCATTGGCACTAAGGTCAGAAGGACCTGAGTTCAAATCCAGTCTCAAACACTTACTAGCCTCTTCATTGACTCTTAAAAAAACACCAAAATTTGTAATTGATAGGAAGCTGAGAGAAAAGACAAGTAGGACTCAAAAATTTGAGAGTTTAAAATAATGAGTGGAATTCAATATAGTGAAATTTAATTAATCTAAATCTTTAGTCCAACACTAAAAAAATTAAAATGGATGAGTTATGACTAGATAACAATTTACAAGAAAAGGCTTTGAGAGTCTTAGTGGACTGCAAGCTCTTTATGGGTTAATTACAAGACAGGCAGCAATGAAGTTAATGTGACTTTTCAAAACTGCTCTAAATTTATTAGACTTAGAAAATTAATTGCCTGGGGCACTGAGAGGTTACACAGCCAATAAATATCAGAGCTGGAAATTGAATTCAGTTGTTCCCTATTCCCAAGGTCAGTCTGAAATTCCCTTAGGACATGCAGATTCTCAGTGTCATCATTGGTCACACTAAGGCCAATCACAGCATCTACCCTGAGAAAGATCTGAGGGTCAGGGCACTCTGTACCAGTCACATTGTCCTTTGGTTATTGTGATCAGTTCTGGGAACCATATCCTCATTGGGAGAACATAGACAAACAGAAATGCTTCCGTGGGAAGGAAAGTTCCAAACACAGTCAGGTCAGAAAAAAATCAATAGCTTGAGGGAACTCTGAATTCCCTAGTCTCCAAATGTATCATTCCTCCCCCCTTCCTTGCATGGGAAATAAGCCCCGAGGACAGAATCCCTGAACTGTCCGGGGACAAATCTGAACAGTGAGCAACAAGGTGGAGGACTAGACATATTCTCTGATATCTACAGCCCTCAAAAGTTCTCCAAAATAGAAGCTTTTGTTTTTTAATCATGAACTTTAAAAAAATATTTATCATCAGTTACATGTGAAATAATCGTTAAAATTCATTTTCAAAACGTTTTTATTTATTTTGCTTTATCATCTAACACAAAGGCGCATGGATAAGTTTAGTCTGGAGAAGGGAAAATTAGAAAAAAATTATTTTCTCAAGTATTTAAAAGAGCATTGTGTAGACAATTAGAATTGTTTGTCTTAGTCTAGGCAAGAAAATGAGGAGCAAAAGGAAGAAGTTGCAAACTGGCAGATTTAGAAAAATTTCCTAACAATTCAAGCTGTTAAAAAGCAGTAGTGAGTTCCCTGCCACAGGAGGACTTCAAGGAGAGTCTGGATGACCATTTATCTGGAATGTCCTAGCTGTTTAGTTGTTTTTCCAGCTGTGGCTGATTCTTTGTGACCCCATTTTTTTTGGCAAAGGGACAGCCTCTAAATTGCCCTATACCTTTTTGTGTGTGTGTTTTTAAATTTTTCGATAGTATTTTGTTTTTCCAAAGATTGTTTTCAACACTCCTTTCTGTAAGATATTGTGATCCAAATTTTTCCTCTCTCTCTCTCTTATTTCCCCCATCCTCAAGACAGCAAGCAATCCCATATAGGTTAAATATGTGCAATTCTTTTAAGCCTATCTCCATATTTATGGTGTTGCAAGACAAATCAGACCAAAAAGCCTGTGTTTGTTTCTCTCTTTTCTAATTTTGAATCATATTAGTCATTTTATGCAAAAAGTTCCTTCTCGGCTCTAAACAAAGATCCTTTGTCTCTTTCCTTTATTAGACTATCTACTCCTTGAGGACAGAGAAGGTCTTATTTTATCTATTTACAGAATGCTGGGGGATCTTAAAATATTTGTTGAATAAATTAAGTAGAGAAAAGGGGGGCTTTTCTAAGCCTCTTGGTTAACAACTCACTAGGGGTCATTTCCTAATGAGGGTCAATAAATAAATATTTAATAAGCATCTACTCTTAAGTCAGGTGAATATTAGGTGGCACAGTGGACAAAGCCCTGAGTCTGGAAGAAGACTCATCTTCCTGAGTTCAAAACCAGGCTCAGACACTTACTAGTCGTATGACCTTGCGAGTCACTTCTTCCTGTATTGCCTCAGTTGCTTCGTCTGTAAAGTGAGCTTTGAGAAGGGAATGGCAAACAACTCCAGTATCTTTGCCAAGAAAAGCCCCAATGGAGTCACAAAGGACAGATCAAAAAAATAAGGGAGCAAGGGAAGATGCAGACTTGAGGACGGAGAGAATTCCAGACTTGGGGGACAAAGCTGAGGACTTGGGGTCTTACTAGGAAGAGCAAAGAGGTGGTTGTTCCAGCGTTGCAGAAAACTCCGAGGAACAGTAAAGTCTGAGGGGACTCAGTTAGGCAGGGCTTTGAGTGCCAAGTGGAGGATCGGAGAGGTGATTGGGAGCCCCTGGACTTATTGAGGTACTGAGGGCTGCGGGATGTGACGCGGTCGGTCCCTTTGACGTCTGAGGAGAGACCAGACTTTTCGCAGCAGTCCAGGTGAGGGGCAGTGACTGTGGGGAGGGGGAAGACAGTGCTGCCTAGAAGGCATGGGCGGTGGGTGACGGGGTGAGGGAGCTTGGGTACGGCTTCGGCCCTCTGGCCCCTAAGGAGCTGTTCTCCCGGGACCTTCTCGCCTTATTCCCAGAGCTCTTTGTCTGTTTTTCTGGCTCTTGGGTGTCCTGAGGCTGATTACCAGAAGCACGCCAAGCCTCAGGGGGTGGCATTAGCCTTGGCAGCAGATGGGCTGGAGGTGGGGGGGAGACTGGCACTAGAGGGGAGGGCTGTGTTGGCAAGAGCTCCGCCGCTAAGCCGAGGACACACGGATCTCTGGGAGGAGGTGGTGACAGAGGCAGGGGCCGGGCTGGCTGTGATCCGCAGACAAAAAGGATGAGGTTGGCAAGGGTGCCAGCTTCCATGAAGGATTAGGCCGGGCCGGAGGGATCAGGCCCGCTCCCGGGACAGTCAACAACGGATGTGGGGCGGGCTGGGGCGAGCGGCGGGGACCTGCGGCCGGGAGCAGTCCGAGGCGGGGGGATCCGGACAGAACCGGGCCAAGGGGCTCATTCCGGCTCCCGGCGTGAGCGAGCTCGCGGGGTCCAAAGGACAACCTTCCTCACGAGTTCTCTGCTTCCTCGCATCTAAAACTAGGGGGCTGGAGTAAATCGGGGATTTTTGACCCAGGAAGCTGACAGATTGGGGGGGATGGGAGGAGAGGGAGGGAGCCGTGTACCTGGATGGGGGAAATGACATCATCAATTTCACTCACCTCTTAACTGAAATTTATCAGCTCCTTCAATTCTTTAAAATTATTGGGGTTTGGGGGTTTTTACTGAGAAGAATCTGCTTAAGCATCCCTGGATTAAATCATCACCAACATCCTCCCAGTTCTAAATCCTGTTTCTAAGATTCCTAAATAGCTTTTTTTTTTTTTTTTAAAGGTAATTTGGATACCATTACTGGTCACATTTAAGGAGTTCCTGTCTGCCTTCGTTTTTCCTGTGACCCCGAAGCAAACGTTTGCAATGGAAAATGAGCTCTTAGGGAATGAGGACATTGAAGACAGTCAGAGTAGGGTTTTATTTTCCCCAGCACTGCAGTTTTAGGACACCACACCAGGGAGACATATCCAGGACTAGAGAGACAAAGCAGGGGCTGTTTTACTGTTGAGCGGGAAATCTGCCTTGTCCTTTTCTAAATCCTCCTGATTTTGACCTTCCCTGGAAAATGGGTTGGTCTCCTAGTTCTCCTGAACACCAAGTTAGGGCTGGTTCGTAGGGAGAAACGCTACACAAAAGCCTATGATAAGAAAAGGCACTTTATTAAAGAGAGAGAAATCAAGATGTTCTCTTAGTGGGCAATGTCAAAGAATTGCAAAGAGACATTTTCTCAGGGCTTACTCTTATACAGAAACAAAACAATTTGGGTTTTGCATCAGAAAGGAACATACTTGAGATAGGGTGTGGGATAAGAATCTTTCCCAGGGAGTGTAGATTTTGCATCCAAAAGGTGCATAAGGTGTGGGAAGAGTCTTTCCCAGGGAATGTAGATGCTCTTCTGGTCTAGCTGACTTGGGAATCAACCTCATGAGGTTCCATCCAACCATTCCCCCCTCCCCCATGCTATTTCCTGCCTATTGGGATTTTTCCTCTCCAATTATATATATATATACACACACACAACATACATACATACATATATATATACAACATACATACATATATATACACACACACATAAACATAGGGGAGTCACATCCTCTGCCTTCAGGGGTTTACAATCTAATGGAAAATTTGGGGCATATGAGAGAGACAAATAAACTCCCCGAGGACACGTACATACATATATACAACATACATACATATATATACACACACACATAAACATAGGGGAGTCACATCCTCTGCCTTCAGGGGTTTACAATCTAATGGAAAATTTGGGGCATATGAGAGAGACAAATAAACTCCCCGAGGACACATGGATATTTTGCATTTCCCTTCAAAGGAAAGCAAAGGGTTCTGGGATTTATCCCATAGTTATCCCAAGAAATAGAGAATGCTAAATTCAACAACCAGCAAACAATATGTTCAATCCTTCCTCTGTACAGTGAGGGACCCCTTTTCCATGGATGGGTAAGATAATTAAGTGTGTGTGCTTGTCTAAATGTCCCCCTGCTATGCTACCATGACTATCCCCATGCTAAAGACCTTCAAGCTTAAGCTGGGTACAGAGGAAGTGCCCAAAACTGAGAATGGATGCTAGCCCCACAATGAACCCAATTCCCCCATTTCAAAGAGCGATCAGAAAAATTCACAGACAATGTTCAGTGATTTGCCCAAGATCTCATAACTCTGGGTGATAGACCCAAGATGAGAAGCCAGGTTTTGTGACTGCAAGTGCAAGCGCAATAACATGTCCCCTGCATTATTAGAGCTACTGTTTCTTGGGAGGCCTTTTTCTGGGAATTTTCAGACTCCCCACTCTGCTTCCTGACTCAGAGCAGGATATACCAATGTGTTAGGATGCTCCCTTCCTGACACATCTCATAATAAGAAAAAGACCCTTGGGAGATGAATAAAATGGTATCTAATAAAATTATAAATCAAATACTAATAAATTGATATTAAATAAAATTAAATAATCTAATAAAAAGCTCTGAGCTTTCAGGGAGGATATCTAAATTCTAGTCCTGGCATTCCCCACCATTTTACTATGTGACTATGGACAAGACCCTATCTGGTCTTCAGTGACCTAATCTTTAAAATGGGTACACTATTTGTATTCCATACTTTAGAGGGTTAAGATGGTGCTTTGAATTATCACTAAATGGTCAAGCAGTGAAAAATGGGGGGAAATAGCTAATATTTACCTGGCATTTTTATCTTATTTGATCCTTACAACAATCCCCATTTCACAGATGAGGAAACAGGTAAAGCAACTTACCATACATACTAGGCTATGTAAGCCTAGTTAGTATTTAAGGTTGGAGTTGAATTCAGATCTTCCTGACTCCAAGCCCAGTTCTCTAACCACCATACCATCCAGCTGTACAGAATTAAGAAAAAGATGCTCAGCAAGTAAGATGTCTGCACAGAAAAATCATACAAGGCTTGCCAAGAACAGCTATAGTTGTTATACTGGGTATGTTACACAAATGCTAGTACCTGCTATTACTACCATCATTGCCACCACTATTAACATTAACACTAACTACCACCATTATCATTTATTACCCGTACCACCACTATTACTATCACTACCACAACTACTACTAATATTTACAATTTAAAATAAATATTTATTACTAGTACTGCCACCACCATCATTACTATTACCACTATCACCACTAGTTCTAACATTAACACTAACCACCACCACCACTACCAATGCTACTACCGTCACCAAGACTTTGCTCCCCAGTAAAGATTCTATTGATCTTTAGCATTCAGTACAGACTCTTAAACAATGGAAAACAACACTCTGGGGAAATGAAAGCTCAGGGAGGGTCCTCATGTCAGTGGGTGGGGTGGGCAGCCTGCTGCTTGAAGAAGATAACAGAAAGGGGACTCTGATAAGGACTGAGGGGCCCTTTCCTTCAGACCAGATGGTAAAATGGGCAAAGAGAACCCCAAAACAAAAATAGGAAGATCCAAGAGTTTTATGGATGTTGACACTTGAAAACTGGTCCTCTGTGTGTGTGTGGGAGGTGGGGAGTGGGAAGGAGATGTAAGGAAATGGTTGGGATAAAATTTTCTTTAATTACCCTCTTCACTCCTCCCCCAGTCTGAAAGACCTTAATTCAAAGCCAGCCTCAGACATTTAGTAAAGCAAGTCACTTTACCCTGTTTGCCTCAGTTTCCTCAGAAGAAAATGGCAGACCACTCCAGTATATTTGCCAAGAAAACCCCAAATGGAGGTGTAAGATTCCATAACAAATTCAAACCCAGCCTCAGACATTTAGTAAAGCAAGTCACTTTACCCTGTTTGCCTCAGTTTCCTCAGAAGAAAATGGCAGACCACTCCAGTATATTTGCCAAGAAAACCCCAAATGGAGGTGTAAGATTCCATAACAAATTCAAACCCAGCCTCAGACATTTAGTAAAGCAAGTCACTTTACCCTGTTTGCCTCAGTTTCCTCAGAAGAAAATGGCAGACCACTCCAATATATTTGCCAAGAAAACCCCAAATGGAGGTATAAGATTCCACAACAAATAATTGCTAACTCCCATTCCATCCCAGCCTTTAGATTACCAACCAGGGGCTTTTCAAAATTAGCAAGTTATCTAAGGGCATTGTCTGCTCTGTTTAATTCCACAATCTTACAAATCAAGTCAATCTCTTCCTTTTTCTACATTCACCGTCCTTCAGGACTTTCCAATAAATGAATGAAGAGGAATGGACATTGAACCAAAGATAGTGTTTTGAGTATAAGAATGTGGCAGTTCCTACTCTCCAGAGTATTATATTCTAATAGAGGGAGATAACACCCAAGGGGAGATGAGGAGCAGGCAGTCCTTTCTGCTCTTTCCAGAAACAATAGTCCTGATAATTTGATTTCTCTTCCTGGAAAAAGTGGGGAATGAATGGCATAGCAAGAAAGATAACCAGGATAAGGGTGGTCAGGGGACCATTTGTTATCTCCTCCTTGGAAAGATGATGTGATATAGCAGGTAGGACTTTAGATTTAGATTTGCTGTCAACAAATCTTGGGTTGGAATCCTGACACCTACCCAAGATCATAGAAATGACCTTGGGAAAGTCAACAGTAAAATCAGAACTGGGCTAGATGAGCTCTGTGGCCCTTTCCAGCTAGAAAGACTCCAAGTCTTCCTCAAGTCACGCTCTAGTTCATCCTTTAACTTGCTAGGAGAGTCTTTGGAACGACTATGTCCCATTGGATCACTCTGGCAATGCTCTCTCTCCTTACTTTCACCAGGTTTCTGTTGTTAATTGAGCTATTTCCCTGGCTTGTAGTTCAACTACCATACAAAATTTGGCCCTATCTGACCTTCCCAGCCTTATTATATTGTATTACTATAATATGTGATATTTATAAAACACATAGCACAGTGCCAGCTGGGCGCACAGTAGGCTGTTTCTACCCCTGTCCACTCTGATTGCCTTCTACATTAAATTCTATGCTTTAGCAAAACTGCCCGACTCCTCTCAAAGATTTGCTGTTCTAATACCCTGGTCAATTTATTCATGATTTAATTCTTCCCCATTCTTCCTTTAAAGTCCAACTCAGCTGTCACCTCCTCTTTGAAACCTTCCCAGCTTTCCAGCATTGATAAAGACTTCCTATAATGTTCATTTTAATTCTCTAATTACATTTGTTACACAGTTGTTATATTCCTCTGAACAAATGTCCTTAAGGGGAGAAGCTTTTCCAGATCTAATCTTTGGGTCTTCCTGCTCTCCTCTAAACTTTAGCTATTGAGTAAAATGCATCGTGAATGATAGGCTTTTAAAATAGGAGATACCAATGTTGCATAAGACTAATCCCTTTTTCTGCAAGAGCTCATAGCCTACCAAAAGCATATGCTGCATGCACAAATTGTAAAATAAAATCAATAAACATTTGAGGGACCTGGGAATACAAAAAGAAGCAAAGAAAAGTCTCTGCCCCATAAGGAGCTTATAACCCAAGGACTGTTTGGTAGGGAAGATTGAGAATTCAAGGGGTAGAGTAGTCAATCTTCCAGTACCACAACTTCTGTGTCAACAGTGACCTCTGTACTTATGCTTAATGGTGTTCCTCCTCCAACTTTCTGGATCACCTCCACATCTCCACTCTCATTTCCCTTTTCCCTCTCTCTTGCTTGACTGTGCTCCAATCTAGGGATCAAGAGTCCCCTTAGAAGCAGTAGATAGTTTTTAGATGGTTCATGTAAAGCCTCGCTGAGTGAAGTGAACAGAACCAAGAGAACATTGTACTCAGCCATCACCAAGATTACGTGATGATCAATTGTGATGGATTTGGCTCTTCTCAGCATTGCATTGATTCAAGACAATTCCAATAGACTTGTGATGGAAAATGTCATCCACATCCAGAGAGAACAATGGATTATGAATATGAATCAAAGCAAACTATTTTCACCTTTTTTTTTATCTGTTTGTTTGCTTTTTATTTCTCATAGTTTTTTTCCCCTTTGGGTATGATTTTTCTTGCACAACGGTGATAAGTGCACATGTTTAATTTATATCAGATTGTTTGCTGTCTTGAAGGGGGGGGGAAGTAAGGGAGAGAGGAAGAAAAATTTGAAACACAAAGTTTTACCAAAATGAATGTTGAAAACTATCTTTACATGTATTATATGGTGGGGAGGGGGAGTTAGCAGAATTTAGAGATGAGAGAAAAAAGAATGGAGCTGGAGGAAGAAGCCACTATGTATGAGCCCAGCTAAGGTGATAAAATAGAACTCTGTGTGAAAAAGGACTTGGGAAACGAAACTGGGTAAATTCTTGAAAGTTCTTCCTTAGATTAAAGTTCTGTGAACTTTCACAGAGATGACTTAAGCCATCTGGGATGCAGAATTACTTCTGGAAAAAATATGTATACGAAACTTCAATGTGTCATTTTTTCCCTTTTATCATCTTGTCTCTGATCTATCCCATACTTTCACCATTATCCCATTCTTCCTATCATGCTCTTATCCCTAACAAAGTTAGACATCCTGCCCAGTCATTAGAGCTGAGCTTTTTAAAATTAGGGTTTTAAAATAAGGATTCATTTCTTGGTTCTTTCACCTTACATTCCTTAATCAACTAAAATATATTTTTTTCCCAAAAGAAGGAATTTCAGACACTATGTATGGAATAAGATATTCTTAGTCAGGGATTGGAACTTTCCAAGCTTGTCAAAAATTACACTAACTATGGAACTTTTTCTTTTTTTTAAAAAAAATTGCTTTTTATTGTTCAAAATACAGGCAAGGATAGGTTTCAACATTCACCCTTCTAAAACCTTGCATTCCAAATTTTTTTTCCTTCCCCTGGATAGCAAGTAATCCAATATAAGTTAAACATGTACCATTTTTTACATATATTTCCACATTTATCATGTCAAGCAAGAAAAGTCAGATCAAAAAAGGAAAAAAATGAGAAAAAAAAAACAAGCAAAGAAACAACAGCAAAAAAGATGAAAATACTATGCTTTGATCCACATTCAGTCTCCATCACTCACGCACTCTGGATGCGGATGGCTCTTCCCATCAGTCTACTGGAATTCACCTCAATTTTGAAAAGAGCCAAGTCCATCACAGTTGATCATCATATAATCTTGTTGCCCTGTACAATGTTCTCTTGTAGTCACCTCACTTGCATCAGTTCATGTCTTTCCAGGCTTTTCTGAAATCAGCTTGCTCATCATTTCATATAGAAAAATATTATTCCAGTACATTCTTACACCATAAGTTAATCAGCCATTCCCCAATTGATGGGTAGCCACTCAATTTCAGGGAACTGTTTAGAAACTGTACAGAAATAGTTATATGCTGGACAGCAACCTTCCAGCTTGGGATAGGATAGATAGCCAAGGACAGAGTCACATCTACAAACTACAGTAGGTCGAGGCACTGACAGTATCTGGAATATGTAAGAAGGGAGGCTCAAACACCTGGGTTAACTAGACCCATCTCTAAGTCAAGTTCCTCAGTTTTGTCTTTTTAGCTTACACCTCTGCTCAGCCTCCACTGGCACTCTTCTATAGAGAGTGTACATAAAACTGAGATCTGGGAAAAGGTAAAATTATAAATCCCTGAGATTGCCAGGTAATCCTAGATCAGAGACAAGATTAGATTTGAAACCCACCGTTTAAAATGCAAGGTTAGCTTTGGAGCTTCAAAGTGAGGGGAAAATTTTGTACTACACTTTTTCTTCAAAGGGTTGGGGAAGGGAGACGATTGGTAAATTGTAAAAGAAGTATTTATTGAATGACGAGGAGCTGGAGAGAACAGAGTTACAGTTGTTTGGGGAACACTGTCTCCTTTAAGTAAGGTTCCTTACTCACCTTGGCAGAAGTTTGGAAGTAGAAGGCAATTGGTGTTTTTGTTTTTTTAGTTTTTTTTTTTTTTATTCAAGCCTAAAACAATTGGTTTAACATAGTCCTAATCACTAAGATCACCAAAAGGTGACCCTTAGTCAATCAGCCTCTTCTCAAAAGCCCAAAGGAAGCATGTGATCAGGAATAAGGACCCTAAAGCAGAGCAGAATTGAAGCCCTAATTATGTGTTCTGACCAACACTTAACTGGATTCTCAGGAAAGGTTATACAGTACACAGAAGGCCTTTTTATGCTCTCTAGCCGGGGTGTAATTTGTCGTTATTGCAGGAACAAGTTGAACAGTACCCAGCTTTGTACAGGGCGCAGATGATGCAGGATGGTCTGCTGCCACAGCAGCTGACCTTTCACAGAGAGCCTTCGCTGGCTCCCTGTACATTGGTACCCAGGGCTGCCAGGGAGGAACTGATCAAAGCAATAGCCTTGATTGACAGGCAAAGGTACCTGTAGGGTTGATCAGAATCACAGCTTAAGGTAATGGATTCTGGGGGAGAGGAGACTGGCTCCTAAGTTGATTTGGTCTATCTGCTACTCTCACATGCTACCAAAAAACAAAAATAAAGTTACGCATCTTCCTGCCTGCAAATAAAATGTTGTAGGGAAAGATTTCTAAGTTGATCATTTTCCACCTCATCTCCCACGTTTCCCAAGTATTACCTCTGTTCTTTCTCCTATCCATTTCCCCATCTCTGCTTTGTTTTCTCTTCCCATAAATGGAAATCCAAAGGAATGCATTCTTTAAATGGGAGGACTTGCCTCTCTATCTCCTGAGAAGGCTGACATTTTTCCAACATTGCTAATTTCAAGAACAAGACTCCTACCTCACAGGCCTGTACCACACTGGCCACATTGAATCTGCTTCAGTATATTTACTGCCTTTTGTCTCAGAAAAACAAACCAATTGCTTTTGTAGAGGGGCTTTTTAATCCACAGCATTTGAATTTGTTGTTTTTTAAAAATAATTGGAAAAAACTGTATTCCAGTATAATCGGCTTCCTTTATAATCCTTTACATTTTATGCATTGAGGGGGTACTATAGACCTCATTAGATTGCCAAAGGATCCATGTACATGGTAGGCCAAATCTAACAAGATAAAAATAAAGTATTAACAATTGGGGCAAAGGGGGATTTCAATTGAACAACAGAAGCATGCCCCAACAAACAGGCTTTCTAAAAGCCCAAGAATCTTGGGATGAAGTGCACTCTTTCACCTCAGATAAGATCCCGAAGGTCAAAGTTGGATGTGGCTTGCAAGGTCTCTTACTCAGTTACCAAAAAATGCCATTCTGGTAGGTAGCTTTAGCCATTTATGTGTACTCAAAAGTTTGCTTTCTTACAAACGTGAAGGTTTTACAGATACGGATCTACTTGTCTGATCATAAATCTTATCTGCAAACTTCAAAATTTATGGGAAAGGGATTTATTCTTCTACCTCACCACCACTTTATTGGCTTTTGGGATCCCCAAAGCATCAAAGGCTTAGACAGGGACCTAGCAATCCAAATCTCTTCTTATCTGATTCAGTTGGAGGGACTTCAGAAGCTACCCAACTGAAACCAAACATGACCAAGGATTCCCTCTAACTGGCCTTGAAGTGGGCTTCTATGGCTGGAAAATCCGTTTGGAGGATATCAACTACTCCCTCAAAGAATCCCATTCATACTTTTGGATATCTCTCCACGTAAGGAAAAACTTAACATTGTACATTACAAGGTCGACACTCTTTCTCTGCCTTAGCTGCCGCAGCCTAAGACAATGCATAAAACTACAATTCTCCTAAATTGCCATGACTAATTGTTTTGCCTCCCAAACTCCCAGTTCACCTCAGGAAGGGCAATCACACTGATGCATAGCGATGGAATTTCTTAGGCTTGGCAAATAGTGACTGCTTGCCCTTTCTGACATTCCTGTCCTTGTCTCCTCCTTATTGACAACTCTCAATGCAGGGTTACTGTGTAACTAAAATATACATTCCCCTTTGGTTTTTCTATCTCCAGCTCTAGAGAAATCAATTGCCCCAGAGGGATGTTATTAGTCTTTCTAGTTTGTGTACAACTGCCTAAAAATATCAGGACCCAAACCTATCCTTTCCCTTTTGTATTTTGATCCTGCTATTTGCCACCAATATGAGTGCTATACTCCTAAACTCTCCAGGTCTCATTTCAATATTTTATTTTTATTTCATATTTTCACATATTGAACTTAATACTGTCAATGTTTTCTCTTTCAGAAGTGGGAGCTGTTGGATTAAAAAAAATTTTTTTTTTAATCTTCCAGCTACACCCAAAGAAAGAACACTGGGAAATGAATATAAACTGCTTGCATTTTTGTTTTTCTTCCCGGCTTATTTATACCTTCTGAGTCCAATTCTCCCTGTGCAACAAGAGAACTTTTCGGTTCTGCAAACATATATTGTATCCAGGATATACTGTAACCTATTCAACATGTAAAGGACTGCTTGCCATCTGGGGGACGGGGTGGAGGAAGGGAGGGGAAAAATCGGAACAGAAGTGAGCGCAAAGGATAATGCTGTAAAAAATTACCCTGCCATGGGTTCTGTCAATAAAAAGTTATTAAAAAAAAAAAATCTTGATATCCATGACAGAAAGTTTCATTTTTTAGAAAATGGGAACTAAGGTACACCAAAGTTAAATGTTTCACCTAGAATCTCCCCTAATCATTATGTCAGGGTTGTATTTCAAAACCCTACTTCAACTGGTCCTCGAACATCCTCAAATAGTCAATATTCTGTTCTGTTAGAATAGAATCTATTATTACTGAATAATAATAATATTCACATAGCCTGTTCTTTGCATGTATTCTCTAGGGAAGGAATGCCCACTCCCATCTGAGGCAGTTTCCTTCCACTTTTGGATGGCTCAAAGTTAGGAAGGTTTTCCTGCTTGGACACAAAAGGCCAGTCTCATTAGGTTCATGGCAAGCATGAAACAAAATCTGCTATTACCCACTAAATAAAGGTGTCATTAGGGGGCTGACAGTGATTTTTAATTGGGATCATTTCCTTAAGATGCCCAAGTAGCAAAAAGCTTCAGCTCCTAGCATCTGAGTTATAGTGGAATAAAAACCTAAAACTTGCCTTATCCCTTAAAATCAGAAGAGGCCCAGCTTCATATATATATATTTATATATTTTTTGCCTCTATAAAATTTTTGCCTATCTATAAAATAAGGAGAAAATGAGGTGGTTTGCAACTAGGTGCTACAGTGGTTAGAGCACCAAGTCTGGAATCAAGAAGGCCTGAGTTCAAATGTGGCTGTAGACATTAGCTGAGTGACCCTGGGCAGGTCACTTAGATTTGTCTGCCTGTCTCCTCATCTGTAAAATGAGCTGGAGAAATGACAAACCACTCCAGTATCCCTGCAAGAAAACTCCCAATGGGGTCATAGGGAGTCCAGACACAACTTAGGAGGACCAGAAAACAAAATTAGAGACAAAGGAAGATGCATTCTAAGAAGCCTTGAGTTCTATATTTCATCATCATGCTTACCAGAAGTCCATTTGGCCTTTATATAACATGCATTAAGTTATATTCCTTAAAGGTAGAAGGAACATAACTGCTGTGTTGTTGTAAGGATTCAAGCCTAATAACCTTAACCTCCAAACAGGAAGAAAAAGTCTGTCCAGATTTTAGATCCCTATTAACTTTCTGGAAGATGTCCAAGCCAGATATGAACTAAGACTCTTAGAATAGGGCCTACTTTAGTTCAATCAGCTAGTCAGTCCTCACAGGCATGGGAGTTTGGAGCTCTTGAATGCTTCTATTAGTCCAGTCTCTCTAACTGTCCTTTATTCATCAATAGGGCTTCTCCCTTCCACAGCTAAAGACCTACTGTCCTGGGAGCAAGCCTAAAAGAGGCTAAGTCACTTCAGGAAGCAAACTGGCAGCCCAGCTGCCAGCTGGTATTTTGCAAAGCAGGACAGAGAATTAGTTGAAAATTATATTTTTCCAATTATCACAGTGGGAAACATTGCAGAGACATTCAGCCCAAGCCTGCAATTAGTGAGCATTTGCTTACTTCTAGAAATAGCAAGCTCCTTAGCTCCCAGTCTATCTAGGGCTACATCTAAGGATTTTACCCCGAGTAGTTGTACATGAACAAGATTTCTTGGTTAAGACCCACACCCTTTATATAGGACAAAAACAGACCACCGATGATTGGCTGTGAGTATTCTGAGTTAACCAAAGCCCCAAGAAGCCACCCAAGTCCATAAAAACCATTCCCATCCTATTATCAGAGTAAGGACATTGAGGGAGGATCTGTTTGAGAACTAAGAGTCACCAGCTATCACCACTGAGTTTCAAGTATTTGTGTAAAGATCAAAAGGAAGAGATATTTTGTAGGAATGTCCCAGAACCCAACAATGCAACTCCTTTTTATACAATAGGATTTAGATCGGCTAATGATAACCTCTAGAAAACCATTTGGGACTAAAATAGTCAGTGCAAGGTCAAAAGGGGAAGGAATGGTTGGATCATTCATTCACTTTTGGCCCAGACTGACCTTTCCCCCTCTAAGAAGGAACCTGCTCTAGCAGATCCTGCCACACACAACAGAAAAAGTCAGTATTAACAGCTTTATGAAGGATTTTCAGTAATGCAAACTCAAACAGGGCAGAACAGATAAAATAGCCTGGGCCATGCCCACCTTTCCTGAACAAATGCTTCAGTGGAGACCAGCTTTCACTATAGCCAGGTGGTTAGCCCATTAAGATTTGAAAAGTGCACTGAAGCCCCAGTTCAAGTGAGCCTGAGCTTTGTCCTTTGTAGCTGTGAGCAGCTGTCACCTTGGAGGTGACAGGGGTGACCCAAGCGAAAAAAGGAAGCCTTCAATTCCCACCAGCCAAGAATCAAACTCTTGACAAGTGCTGAGCCCTCATTGGCTCAGCAACACTCCAGGTGGATTATTTGAACCCCCAGTGCTCCATTCCTCTGGCTAGCTGTGGGCCAACTGGACACATACAGTAGACAGATAGGGGAAGACAGAAGAGGGTGACAGGAGAGGAGACAGCAAAGACCCCTGTTGACTTCTTTAAAAGCTGTTATTTGTCAAAACCCTCTGAAGGTGGAGGTGGACTTTCTTCTATTAGCTTTAGACTCCCCCAGAAAGGATGAAGGAAGAATCAACAAGTAACTCAAACTGCCCACCCTACTTTCCAGAGCCACAGCAGAACCAAACACAAACCCGATACTGGTCTGCAGGCCAAATCTGAGACCTCCGGGTAATGGAAATCTCCCTTGGGTTCCCACTTGTTCCCCACCCCCTTCCACAGCCGGTGCCTGCGGGGGGCTTTAGCCTGGCTATTGCTCAGTACAAGAGTGGGATGTGCTGAGCTGGCTCTGAGATCCACATATATTCAGTATGAGGAGGGAGTTCACACACAAAGACATCGCAGTGCAGGGAGAGGGGAACAGGCACCATGAACAGAAACAGTTATTTAGGCAAACAGAAGCAACTTTCTAGAAAAATCATAGGCATTTTTATTTAGAGGTAGACAGATGAGCATGGACTGCTGTAGTATGTCCCATTTAACTGGTTTGTCATTCATTTTCAACCCCATTCATCCATCTTACACTGCAGGTAGACCAAGGAGGTTAACGAGAGATCGGTTTGAGACAGTAGGTGCTGGAAAAGGGATATATAATTACATACACTCAAACGCAAAACCAGAAAGACTTTTTTTTTTCAGTGTTTCTCCAGCTCTGACACCAATCAAGTACTCAGAATAGGTTCAAGAACTGCAAGGTTTGCCTTGGGAGAATTGTGAAGGCTCTTTCCTGTCCTTCAGCAATAACAAAGTTAGTGAAACTTTTTAAAATGAAGGACAAAAGGCAGGTCCAGTCACTTCACTTCCCCCGAATTCATGAACATTCCTTCCATCTATGCCATGGAACTTGCCACTAGGACTAGTACAGAATACAAATTACTATTCTGTAGAATTTTCCATTTAAAAATATTTAAGGGAGGCCCCTGTTCATATCTGGTGAGCCGAACAGAGCAGATTATATCATTATTGTTTTGTTTGATACATACATCAGCTGGCTCTGAATGGTCCTCAAAATGACAAGGAATTATCATCAATGACAACCAACATCAAAACATAATGGAATTGAAGAAGCCTGATATAAAAGTAGAGAAATATGTACAGTAATTCACAGCCCAGAAGGAAAGGGGACCTTAATGAGAATCAGTGGAAACCTGGCTATTTTACATAGCTAATTTTGAGACAAGTCATATTTAGCACAAAAGCAAGTATAGCACAAGTGACACTTCCTTCCCACTGCCCCCCAAATTTTAAAAAGACTTCTTCTTTGGAGGAGTCCTCTGCAACACTGTTAATCACTCTTCAGGGAGCAGGAATGTCTAAGTATGGTCCCAAGCAGTGGTAGGAACTTGATCCCAAATGGCTTCACGCAATGAGAATGGCATATTTGAAGAGGGCCATAATAGCAGCACTGATCACTCCTGAAATCGGTACAGTAACAAACCAAGCCATAAAGATGTTTCGGAAGAGTCTCCAGTCCACAGCTTTCTTTGAGCGAAGCCAGCCAACAGAAACAACGGAGCCCACCTGCAAAAAAACCCACAACTTTAGCTCTTGCCGAGTTTCATTTCCACAATAATCGATACTGATTCGTTGGGAAGTTCCAGGGCACCTCAGCCTTCCCATCTGAAGACTAAAGGAGTAGAAGGCCTGCCCCCCCCCATATCCTCTTCTTGTTCCAGAAGATTCTTAACAGTCAAAACAGTCAAGTCATAGAGCACACTGCTGCAGAGCAGGGCAAGCATCTGCATTAGGACCAAGGACCCAGAGGCTAGGCCCACCGCCACCGGCTTATCCCTTGTACTGGGAAGAAGTTGGACAGCAAGATGACCCAAGGTAGGCTTGGACTTTTAACTAACTCTCTGATACATAGGGTCGGCAGAGCCGTGCACTATTTCCTCTTATTAAGAGGATCAATTTGATCTTCTCCATTTTTCCAAGAAAACCATGGAGGTCAGAAGCTAGAATCTGACTCCCACTTAACTCCAGAGACAAGCCAATCCCTGTGCCTCGGTTTCCTTATCTGCACAAAGGAAGTGGATAACAGTATCCACCACAGATCTTATCAGACAGGCTATGCCAAGTGCTCTACAAAACATTAAAATACTACATAGACAAGTAGGAGCTCTTCCTACAATGACTTGGATACTTTTAATTTGCAACTGAGATGTCATAGCAAGAAAGAGCAAGAAGACCTGGTCAAGACCTGCTCTCCCATCACAACCTACTACGTCCAAAGACAGAGATTACAAGTGATTGTTTCATACTGTGAGTGAACCTGATGACAAGGTGGATGAGTCCATTTTAACTGCTCAGACTGAGCTCAAAAGGTTACCTCGTACCACAGGTACATACCTTACAGTGAGTCGTGCTGATGGGAAGGCCAACATTTGACGCAATTACTACGGTAAGAGCTGATGCCAGTTCAATACTGAAGCCACTGTTGATACAAAATGATTGTTTATCAAGAGAGCCTAGGAACCCAGACCCAGGTCCAGATCTCCTCTCCAATTACCACTATCCAGCTCTGGACAGAAAAAAGGCCCTATCAGATAACAAGCTAGGTCTCCATAAGCAAGCAGGCTTCCTTTGTTACAATTCAAATTTGCCTTAAAAAACTAGTATAGAGCAATGACCTCAGTGCTCTCCTTCAACAGGAGAGCCTTTTATTCTACTATGTGGCTAAAGGATGTTCTAAATTCTACCAGGAGTTAGATTCTACCGCAAACTCGGCTGCTTTTCAAAATGTCTGGCAAAGGACTCCGTTTTAGCTCCCAGGTAAGAACAAATGAAACCGGACACACAGCTGTCCAAATTAAAAGTACTCTTGTACTTTTGTAAAATTTTGTAAAATGTACTCTTGGCACATGTACCAGGTGTCTCAGGTCTTGGTGTATTCACAGGACAGTTTCTTGGCCACCTGGCCAGTGGAGCTGACTTGCTCACTTAAGATCGTTCTAAGAGGACTATTGTTAAAGAGCACATACTAGAAATTTAACTCTAAAGATAGGCTTATGGTTTTGCTACTATAAAATAATAAAATGATAAAGTAATGAAACGCTATACAAATTCAACTCTCTAGAGGTTATCTTTGGTCTTATAACCACCCATTTGTTTCTTACCTAGAGGGTGTGATTGGTGTGAGATCCTTCCCCATGGTCTGAATAACTCTCCTTCCCCAGACCCAGAGACCAATACATATACCAACACCACCATACAACAGAAGCCAAATTGGGGTTGCTACTTTTGAAGTAACATCTCCAGTTTTATAGACCAAATACAGAGCGACCAGAGGTCCAATGGCATTGCTGGAAGATAAACATAGAAAAACATGTCAGGATTGCAAAGGCTAATCTTCTTTTTGCTGCTTACACATGTCATTATGCTAGGTAGACTAACAAGCCAACTGACCTTACATCATTGCCACCATGGGCAAAAGAGCCAAAGCAGGCCGTGAGGATCTGCAAGAACTGGAAGAGCAGGGAGATCTCTGGCTTGTCCTGGTCCCGCCACTCCTCAAGAGAATCCCCACTACCCTTCCTGTCTCCGAGGCCCCGCTCAGCCTGCATGCTCACATCCACGTCAGACACCGAGTGGATGTCGGAAACGGCATTGCAGTAGCTGGTATAGCTATCCATACGGACCCTCTTCTTGGAATCAGAGGCAGGTCCGGTCAGCTTTTCCATTTCTTCCCCTTTCGGCTCTCCTTCTTTGGCACGGAATGAATCCAAAGGCATGCCACAGATGGCCATGGTGTAGGACGTATAGCTGTTGTTACGCCTGAGGGGCTTGTCACTCGAGTCCCCCATGCAGTCTCCCACCTTGGCAAGGTGCAGCTTGTGAAGTAACTCTTTGTACAAGCCAGAATCTTTATGCACAGTGTGATACTGATAGTGGCCACTCGAATTCATCTGGTTGCTGACTGTTTGATTGAATTGGACTAGGTTTCCATTGGGCAACTGTACTGTGCCTAAGCAGGATAGAAGGAATTTATATGTGTATGTGTGTACACATGAAATGTCTCTATTGCCATCCCCCTCCCCATTTCAAACTTGCAAAAGCTCTTACAAAACCTAGAAAAATATCTAACACTACTACTTCCCCCCCCTTACTTAAAAAAAACAAAAACAAAAGAAAATAAAAAACAGTCAATTGCTTTTGAGACCACAAAACTAACCATTCGTTGCACTGTCAATATTCGTTTCTTTCATGTCTACATTAGGAAGCCTCTCTCGCTCTGGGGCTTCCTCCAGATCGCCCAGCTTGAATGAGACAGTTCTCTCCTCCACTGCAGCTCGCAGTGGCACAGTAGCAGCTCCCACATCAGAACCAGGGTTCCTGTTTTCAGAATCACCAAGGGACAGCTTGGCTTCCTCATGATCTTCTTTCAAGCTACTCTTTTTCTCCATTAAAGGACTCTCAGAAGGACTTGATTTGATTTCTCCTATAGCAAGAAAAGGCATTTTAAAGTACATCAACCTTTCTTACAATCTAATATTGCTTTTCTGAGATAAATTCAGAAGTTAGGTCATATGTGTGTATGTAATGTTAGCTAAAGAAAGTGAACTACCAACCACTAGCTTTATTCCAACAAAAGCAACAATCTCAGGAACTAATACAGGGGGACCAATTATTCTATAAAATTCAGTTAGTTTCATTTTTGAAATGAAGCTGAACAAGAAGGCTTCAAGTTTCTATTTTCATTCAGATACCATGATTACAACTACTTTCTTAAGTCCCTGAACATTCAGCCAGACCCGAGCTGAGCTGAACTGAGCCTGCCCTCCCCCTGGGCTTCCTCAGGTCTGCAGAAGGGAGTGACGCAGTGCTCACACTGCTGCAGTCTGCGTCATGTATTTTCTGGAGAAATAAACTGCTCTAAAACCCAACAGCTTAAATTTTCTGTTAGAGGTAAAGAAAGAAAAAACCTCAATCACTTAGGAAAGAACCCCAAGGAACTCAAAACTACTAACAACTTATAAGAGGCTTGTCATATAACTAAGTACTGAATTGAACTATTTAAAATCATACCACCTTCTCCAAACCAGGACAATGGAGATCTTCATACGCCATAAAAAATCTAAAGACAAGTAGCACTAATCTAGGTTTGGGCTTGTGGATATCTTCAAGGGTAAGTTGTCACTTAGATAAAAATAATATCACAAGATGCTTAGTTATTTAGTTTGCTACTAAATACTTATTCCTTACTTGTATTTATGTAATCTGCTTTTATGCCATTTAATTTCTTTGGATGAGACCAGTCCTGTATCACTGGCAGCACTAAAAGGCTCCAACTGCCAAAAGAGTAAGTCTCCCCTTCTCCCTTTCAGCCTCTCTATCCCTACTGTTAACTCTTATTCATAAGGAAGAACTTGCTTCTCCCTTTTCTATCCTAACCCTTCAGAAATTGAGTTATCTTAAGCCACCCAAATTTCCTATGAACTATTCAGAATTTTGCAATTGTTGTGAAACAATGACATAAAGCTCTCCAAAACACAAAGGAACATCAAGTCCTACTGGATCTCAGTTTTAAAATTTAACAAGTCCAAAGAGCTACATTTTTCACTTCATGCCAGATTACTTACGTTCAATTTTTCTCTTCATCCTAGGACAGACAAGGAACCAGACGATAAGGGCACAGAAAACAGCACATCCCACCGAGATGAGGATGGTACCCCACAGAGGAAGTTTGTCAAAGCCCAGCACTAGGAGATAAAATAAGGGATCTTGAAAACCCCAGGGCAACAGCCCCCTGCAATACCGGCCACTCAGCGTGAATCTGTGTTAAGAGTGAATTGACCTCTGGAACAAAGACAATTCAAGTCTTAAAAGCCTACAGAAAACCCTGACAAACTGAAGCTGATTCTTCCTTTTTCTTCTTCAGAACAGACTTCAAGACTGCAAGAATTTGGATGACCTGGAGCTAGCAGAGAAGGGATAGACTGTGCTGGCAATACTGAGATCAAAATGACCTAAGGGTCATGACATCTTGCAGTTCCCATTTCCCTTCTGTCTCTCCTCAAAAGACAAATTTCATCTAATAACAAATTACTTATTTTTTTGTGATTTAGTTTTCCTGGGTTTTTGGGCCAAAGTCCCCAAAATCTCATGTTCTATATCCCCGTCTTGGTCTTCAACTAGAAAATAAGTGGTTAAACTGGGTCTATTCTCCACTTAATTCCACTAGTCTTAATTCTGTTTTCGCCATCTTTGCTACTTAAAACTTTTTTTTTTAAAAAACTGTGATACACCAGTATTGCCAAAATTTGTGACTAATGTCAATCCATGAAAAAGAATCTTCCCCTACCTCCAAAGAAAAAAAATTCATGTAGTGATTTGAAGAAATCACTCTAAAAGATGCACATGGTTCTCACAGTTACTTTAAGATCTTTTAAGTAGATCCATGAATTTAGCAAAAATGATTTATAAACCTACTCCCCCCTCCCCTTCCTATCTAACTATGAAACAGTTAATTCAATACGAGCCCCCTTAGTATGTTTCATGGGAGGCTAAGTTAGACATTCCAGCTTCATCCTCTGCCTCAGCCAAAACAAAATAGCCAACATTCCATAATCTTTGCAGTCTCACAATAGTTTTCCTCTCTGCTGCATGAATTCCTCTTCCAAGTGCACTCACACCAGCTGTCAAAGATCCCAACTCTTCTTAGTCAAGTAGATTCAGGGGAGTGATTTAAAATTTAGGGAACGGAACACCAAGGTAACTGAATTCCACTTGAGGCCGAAATGAGAAAATCCAACACCTCAAGTCTTAAGACTGATTATCCAAGGTTGAATAAGGTTAAGGATTCTTCAGTAAGCAGCCAGGATCCTGATCAATTCCAGTACTTTTTAGTATAGGTAGGAGGAGAAAGGGAGGGAGAAGACCAAATTATCGGTGTTTCCTGTGAAGACTAAAGAGGAAAGGTCTGGAGTGATTTAGAATCTGAGCAGGTCTCTGGTTGGGAAACTATCTAGGTTAACTCAGCGTACACTAGCCTGCAGCCTTCTGTAATGGGCACAGGCCAGCCACCTTCTAGGAGATTTCAGTCCTGTAAAGCAAAAAGGGGTAAATTGGGCATTTAATGCAAGGTTTGTAACCAAGTTCAAATTTTACATTTAAATATTTTCATCTGAACTTACAGGGTGCTCCAGTGTACATGATGGAGAAGAGGTTAATTCCAATTGTGCAGGCATAGAAAACTGGCAAGGCTCGTAAGCCATTAGGAACTGGATCACTCTGAAAAACAAATTTTAAGATTAAATAGCTCAACAAAGTCGAAGCCCACTTATAAGCTGTTCATCCTGCACTATTTTGTGGAAAGAAAGAAGACCCGGGTTCAAGTCTTCCTCTGGCTTAACTATGTCTATGAGAAATGCACTTAACCCTCTCTTTCAATGACCTGACCAAATTACAAGACTGAAGAGCAGTCTGGATATCAATTTCCACACATTAAAGATGAAAAAGTAGGGCACAACTTGGAATTAGCAGTTGCTTTTTCTACTTCCACTTGCCACACAAATGACCTAGCAATCATTCTAACATAGAATATACAAAAACTGTTAAAAGAAATAGAATATAGACTAACCATATAGACTATAGACTAACCATACTCTCCCCATCAAGCAGATTCTTTTTCATGTCTTTAGTAGCTGCTTAGGCCTAGAGACATTTGTTTTCAGCTAGTATTAATTCTGAGCCATATAAAAAATTTGCTAAGTGAAGTAGTAGTATGATGTACTCAGTGATTATTGTCTAATGTTCTCTTGATTTCCACAAAACTATTTTCTCCAGCCTGAATATCATTGACTCGGGAATCAAGATGAAGGACTATTTAAAAAGGGTAAATTCAGAAGTTTGATTTTGAAATGAGAAAAAGCAGATATGCCATTTTCTTTTTTTTGCTACCTGTTGTTTCCTTTCCCAAAATGATTTAATATCCGTATACATCTTACAATAAGATTATGTCAAATTATCCATAGTAACCATTGTGCAAGAATCAGAAAGGGGATCTTAATTTGATATTTTATTAAATGGTTAAAAAAAAACTAGCTCAAGAATTAAACACTAACAGTCAAATTCATGCCACTAGATCAAGAATTAAACACTAACAGTCAAATTCATGCCACTAGATCACAAAATATGTTGTGAACTTTTGATGGTGGAAAGGTACTTTACAACATTATCTTGAACATAGATAGAAACCCCAAATTTCAGGTTAGAAACTCCATTTGCCAAGAATGGCAACAATCCTTTTGCACATCTGAATGCCCTTCTTGGAAGCAGCTAAAAATACTGTTAATGATAATTAAAAAAGATTGATATGTCTAAAGTCCTTCAAATGAGTTTTCTCTTTGGTTCCTTTACATTCTGTATCTGCCAAGAAACACAGAATGGACCATCTATCAAAGAATTGTCCACTCTTCTAGTACTGATATTTTTTATTGATTTTTACTAGGCGAGATTCACATTGGATAGAATTCAGAAGTTGTTACCTGGAAATATAACGAATCAATTTGAAGCATAAATTCTATTAGTAAAAAGGATTTCAAATGCTAAATTTTATGTAAACCTTCCTTGGTTTTTAAATTCCTTTATATCTGAGCTGGGTTTTCGATGTAATTAATTTAGTCTGACAACAAATAAGACTAGTCAGGTCCATGCCACCTATGCGGAAAGATGGCGCTAGGAAAACAGATTTGACTGAAACAAATTTTTCATTTCCCCTTCAGAGAGGATTAAGGACTGCAAATATTCGGATAAAATTTAGAGTTTACACAGAAATGCAGCTAATAGGGCACAATTACAGAGAAAAAGCAGTGCTTTCCCCAGTTTTGTTCCAAGTTATTTGCCAGAATCTTGTGGGCTGGGTCTAAGGACAACCAGATAAAAGGGATTTTAGGCACTTCACTCAAAAGCTGAGAAGACCCTAGGGGACCACCTAGTCAAAAGACCTCTTCAGACAACAGGAAACAATGTGAACTTCAGCAAATGGGGTTACAAATAAAAACATCATTTTGTTACACACAGAAGCAATTTCCAGTCCCTATTTCATTCTTCATTATTAAATACTACTTATGCTTTGAGATCCACATGCTATATGAAGTAGAACAATGCAAAATAGCTGTTTTACAGTATATACGTCTATATCTATACCTACCTACCTATCTACCTATCTAAGGAGATCAGTGCGAGAATGCCAATAATCCCAGAAGTCACTCAGAGGGAGATTTTTCTGGGCAGCAGCGTCACCAAACATCAATAAAAATGAACTGTCTCAGGCTAGCATGTCCTACCAAGTAATTCATCTGATTCATGTGCACCAATGTTCTCCCTAACAGAGCTGGCACAAAGCAAACTACCTGAGCCTCTCCCGTGGCTGTAACCAACTCTAGACTCTGTCAGGGGACCTAGGTCTCTGTTTCCTACTCCATGAAATAATTAAACTATTTTCCTGTACTAGCATGAATAACATACTATGAAGAGAATTCCTAACTTAACCCTGAAAACACAAGCTTACTTTCTATTTCAAAACCTTGAGTTTTACATCCCTCCCCTTTCCAAAAAAGTTTGTAAAGAAATGAGCAGAAAGGAAAAACGAATGGCTTCTCTAGTTCACCAGCTCCTTAATCAAGCCAAGGCCTGGAATAGTGTTTCTCCTCTTCCTCATAAGGCAGTCAGGTGTGGAAAGGTTTTCTTTCCATCCCTCAATCTTCCCAAACCATGTAATATCTGTATGGGAGAACCACATTGCCAGCAGGCATGTAGAAGCCATGGCATATCTAGACAAGATGGAAACCTCTCCTAACATCTAACCCATTTTTTCAATCATCCAAACAGGCACCTTTGTCCAAGGTCACTCAACTCCTAAACGAACTAAGGTGTGTCTAAATGTGGGCTCCTAAAGGCGAGAACTGACTTTCTTGTTATATCACTCTACCACTACGTAACAAAGCTATTGTGAAAATTGCACTATACACCCCCACTTCCACTTCCATTAGCCTGGGTTTCCTTGTAGTCCTTTCTATCTCATTTTGTGCATTAAAATCATTTTATGAGAAGAAATTACTAGATTTCAGACTGCCAGAGGGGTCCATATATCCAGCTCTTGGGTGTGCCTGCTATCCATGCACACATCATTAAAAAAGAAATGTTAAAATGAAGCACTTTTACACAATGTGAATTCTTGTTACCCACTGATTACTCCAGGGGGAAAGATTCCAAAGAAAAAGACACAATGTTTTAACAAAAAAAAAAAAGATTTTTCTAACAACCCACCTGCCCTTGAACTACTACTGAAGCATGTTTCTAGCTGCTTAACACATCACTTGAGAAATAGCAGGCTCTCAAATGTTTACTGAAGCTTCAGTTAAATCTAACTTTAAGCCTCTTACCAAATAGAAAACAACCTGCAAACTACTTAAGCCAGCTATCTGATGTAAACTCCACAACATCCAAACAGGTTCTGAAAATAGTCAGATGAACAGAAATCTGTGCTCCCAAAGCCAAATAAAATCAGAGACCTTAGGAGTCCAATACATGGGTACTCTGATGCCCAAAAAGCATAAGCAGACTTTACTCCTCCTCTAAGCCTGGGGAAGCCAGACCAAAAAAAAACAAAAAACAAAAAACAAAAAACAAAAAAAAAAAAAACACAACCTAGAATTCATATCTACCGAAAGCTCCCAATCAATCTGAGACTGTTTCAACTTTAAATCATCAGGTATTATATCCAGAGAGAAGTCATCCCTCAGATTAGCTACAAAATATGTAGGTTACACTTTCCCAAATCATTCACAGAAAATGCCATCTCTGCTCTCTCACCCACTCCCCACCTGGGCTATTTATTATTTCATTAATCAATTTGGAATCATATTTTAAATATACTCATCTCTAGAAATAGCCTCTGACACTCAAGAAACCCCCATTCCTATGACAAACTTATGTGGACTGTTGTTTGAGAAGGGGAAGAACGGATCCCTAAACCACACTCTGAAGCATCACTGTAATAGTGATGAGTTGTTTTCCATTGTCTCAGCTACCACACCAAGACCAAAGACAGAATGGTAATTTACAAAGATTCCTACAATCCCATGAAGTACACAAGAGCTACTTTCCTATATATTCATGTCTCCAAATGCACAGAATTAATCTGTAATTCAGAGCTTCCCTCTTTTAAAGGTATTTTGAAAAGGACCTAGAGAATGAAAAATGACTAATTTCAAATTTCCAACGAACAGGAAACCTAACCCAAATTATCTTAACATCAAAAACCAACCAAAATTGTTAGAATTCTTAGCCAACGAAAATTAAGACTACTCTGAGAAGTAACTACAGGCTTCATCTCAAAACTAAAACACTAATTTACTCAGACACAGATTCTGACTACAAGATCATACTGTTTTGATTTCACAGTAAGGTAAAAATTATGAGGCTTTTATCTGTGGAATAGATGGGATCTATCCATACATTTAGAGAGAGAACTCAAATGGACAACGTCCAGCATACCTTCCAAATAAAGTAGATCGGAGAATTGTGGGAGCAGACGGAAAAAGTCAGTGTTTTTATGACAAATTTAAACATTTGATACAATTTCCCAGATTCCTTTTTACTCTACCTGTGGACGAACACTAGGATTCTATGCAACATTTCATGAACCGGGTGTTAAGTGAAGCTGGCTGCCAGTCTGAATCAGCATGTGCAAGTTTTCAGTTGCTAAGTTACCCTAGTTGTTTGTAACCAGTAGCCTAATACTTAGGACAGTCAAGGTTCATATGGGAAACTGAGTGACAATTATCACTTTTACTAGTTACAAAGTTTCCACAGGAAAGTGGCACAAGATCTTTTCCTACAGTTACTTTTATGCCAGACAAACAGAATTCACAGCATTGCTTCCTGAGGGACTAGATGACCTAATAGATTTTATTTTCCTCATCTCTAATTTCTGATTCAGGACTTCACTCCAGAGCACAAAATACTCAGAGAAGATAACATTGTTCAAGGAAATGTAACTGCAGACCAGAGCCAACCACAATCCCCAACTGCCTCTGCTCATTTGGGTCTGATTTAACAGCAACAGAATTTATAATCAAGCCCACGGGAAACTTAACTCCACTGGAAATTGGGTTTGAGATTGAACAAATCTCAATCTTACAAAGAGGGGTGGGGGAATGATGATGAGGGGTAGCTATGTAATAAAGTAAAACAAAACAAAACACAATGAAGTGGGGAGTTTGAAAACTCAAATTCAGATCCTCCCTTATCCCTCAACCCAACATACTGAGTCTCAGAAAATGACACGGCACTTTTCTACCTCAGTTTCCTTATTTGTCAAAGTTGGATCAGATCAATCACATATCTATGATACTCTGGACATAATCAACTAGTAAATTATGAAAATAAGTAATGTACATGTGGCCAAACATCATCCTGCAAAAGACAGTTATGCCTTTTAAATTTAATTTAATGTTTTTGGCACACAGGTTCTTGATTTCTAAACCGGTTTCCTATCAGATTCTGCCTCACTCAAAAATTACAAAGATCCCATTGCCCCTACACCACAAGATGACAACCCCACTCCTGAGGAAGAAAATCTGGAGTTAGCTGCTATAGCTTCTAAGTGAGGCTACTTGCCTTTCGGAGGATGAAGGATCGAACCAGGAAGAACAGAATTGCAGACATGATGCCAGAAAGAAGTGGGGAGATGAACCAGGACATCACTGGGGAGAGAGCACAGCAGGCACCCGATGAGCCCTCGTTCCCCCAGCCCCCATCCGGAACCACAGACATCCCCGCACCTCACACCCTCACCTACCAATTTTCAGCAGTGCAGACCAGTTGACCCCTTCCTGCCCCATGGCCACCAGAGAGAAGCCGATAGTCGCTCCAACAATACAGTGGGTCCCAGAAATGGGGAGCTTCAAAAATGAAGCCACTAACTGCCACACGGCAGACCCTGAAACAGAGGGGGGGTGTCAACCCTTTTGCGCCCCCCCATTGCAATAGAAGAAAGGACCCCACCCTCCTAGCCACCCCAGTATATTGGGACACCCTCTCTCCATACACTGGGCCCCCTGCTCTCGTGACCCCCGCTCCCACCCCTTCCCCAGCCCCACACTCACCGAACATGGCACTGACGGAGCCAGCCATAAGCAGCTCCTGCGTTGAGTTGTACATGTCCACGTCGATGAGGCCCTTGCGGATGGTCTCGCTCACCTTGGCCCCCAGCAGCACCGAGCCCACCGTCTCGAAGACGCTGGCCAGCACGCAGGCCTGGCGCAGGGTCACGACCCCCGAGCCCACAGCCGTGCCGAAAGAGTTGGCCACGTCGTTGGCGCCCACGGAGAAGGCAAGGACAAAGGCGATGATGAAGCCCAGCACGAGCATCCACAGATAGTCGGAGAGGGGCGCGGGGGCGGCGGTCGTGACCAGCGTCATCAGGGGGCTCAGGGTGGCGGCCATGGCGCCTGATGCGGGGGGGACAGCGGGGGAGGTGTTCGGAGGGACCAGAAATACTAATCACATACGACTAAACAGTCAAGGGCCCACGTCGCGGGGCTATCGCTATACGCGGCACGGGGGCATTGCGGGCTGCTGCTGGCTCCAGGGGCTCCGGGGAGTTCTGAGGCGGAGACACGACGCCATGGCAGGACTCAAGGGCATCCTGCGGGGGGAAAACCCACCATAACACTGTGCCCGCTCCGAGGGAGGCCCCGGGCGGGGGCGCGGGCACGTGGCGGCGCCGGGAAGCGCGCGGGTCCCGGGGGAGGGGGAGGGGAGACCCGCGCGCGCCTCTCTCGCGACCGTTGTGCGAAACGCGCGCGCGCGAGGGAGGGGGCGGGAAGAGGGAGGGGCAGGAGACCGCAAGAAGCAGAGAAAGAGCGCGCGGACCGGCCAGGAAGCCCAGGTTCCCGCGCGCGCTGCTTGAGGCGGAGGGGGAGGGGGCCGCCAAAAACTACCGGAGGGGGATGGGCAAGGCCGGAGATCCGGGCTCAGCACGAGACAAGACCCTCCTCCCCGATTCCGCTACTCACCAAGGAGAACCGGCAGCAACGGCGGCGGCGGGAGGACGGCTCTGGTCAGAAACCCCGGCACGAAGCGAAAAGACGTAAAGCCTCCCGTTCAGAGAGCCAAGGCCGAGCCGGGAAGGAGCGGTGGCGCCCAGCAGCGACTATTCGAAAACCACACGCGGCGCCCAGTCAGCCATCACCTAACCGGCGCACGCCGCCGGCAGCCCTTCTTATAACCGGCCCGGCGCCCCCACGTGACCCTGCGCGCCCCGCCCCGGCCTCCTCCCGGGGGGCCCCCGCACCTCCCCACTTCGGAACGGTCTAAAGCCACGTGACCCAGTCGAGCCTCCCGATTGGTGAGCTGGAAGCGGAGGGCCTTGCCCCGACTGACAAGGAGTTCCCCCGCCCCCTCCTGGTCCCGGTGTTTCCCACGTGAGGCCGGTGAATCACCTGTCTCGTTCGGTGTCCCCGTTTTGAGTATTCCCGGCGGAATTCCAACCCCTCTCCTCCCCCCGCCCCTCTCTCCCCGCTCGGCCTTCGTCTAGCCTGGCTAAGATTCCGCGCGGCAGTCCCCTAGATAGCGCTTCGCTCTTCTCCCCCGGATGGCCGACCTCTTCTCCAAGCCGGGGTCATCGGTCCCAGGAGACTGGGCCTTGCTCTCGCGGCCATCCGGCTTCTCTGAGTCTGTGATCCGCCTGCCCTTATCCTTGAGGCCCCCCCCCCCCCCAGAGGAAAGGGGGACGCGGGTAAGGTCCCTTATCTACGAGAGCATTGTCCCCCTAGGAAAAAAGTTGTCGCGGGTGAGGTCCCTTATCCACGAGGGGCGTTGTCCCCTCCCGGAGAAAAAGGGGGACGCGGGCAAGGTCCCTTATCCGCAAGGGGCATTTCCTTCCCTCCAGAGGAAAGGGGAGGCTGGCGATGTTCTTTATCCACCAGGGCCAAACCCTCCTTCTCCTCCCCCGCCCCGGGAGAAAAGGGGATGCGGGTGAAGTCCCTTATCCACAAGGGGCACTGATTCCCCCCAAGTAGAAAAAAATGGCTGTAATCTTATCCACTAGAGGCACTGACACCCCTCCCCCAGTAAAAAGGGGGCAAGGGGATCGTTATTCACTAGAGGCATTGCCTTTCTAGAGAAAAGGGGGATGCGGGTAAGATCTCTTATCCACGAGGGATCCATTGATTCCCCCATGTAGAAAAACAAGGCAGGAATATTATCCACCAGGATTATTAACCTCCCCCCATAAAAAAGGAGGCTCGGACTATGGGGCTCACAGAGGCTGGGAGTCCGGGGCATTTGCCGGGGGCGGGAGATCCCTTACCCAGCAGGGGCCCCCTACCCCTTCCCGTAAGAAGAGGGCAAGGGGATCTTTATCCACTAGAGGTATTTACCTCTCCCCCATAAAAATGGGACTCGGACGGCGAGGTTCAGTTACTGCAAGTCCCAGGACACTGTGCCGGGGGGAGGGAGGACTTTCGCACCCCGGAGGCTGCTAGGCCGGAGGAGGAGGAAGCTGGGAGAGCCGGGAGAAATTGACAGCTCCAGGCCCCGGGGCGATTTCCTCTCCTCGATCCGGTGGCCTAATCTGTGTAGTAGAGGGGGTCGGAGCGCTACCTTTGAATACAGTACAGGAAGTAGATCTTTATCGACCTTTTGTGGACTAGTCTGGGTGCGGAGGAAGGAGTTTATGCAGCCTTGGGCTGGCCACTGGCTATTGTATTCTTTGGCCGCCACTAATGAAACAAAGGGGGAAAAATACAAAATGACTGTCTGGTAACTGCTTGCTGGGGATTCTCCATCTCCCGACTCAATGACTTGGTTCCGGCTGCCCCCTATGCCCCACCTCCTCTCTCTGTAGCTTCCTTCAAAGCACTCTTCTCTGTCCCTACCCTCAGTGCTTTCTGGCTTCCCTATCTAGTGTTAATATATAATTTTTTTTTGCACTTCCCTAATTAAAATGAGAACTCTTTGAAGGCCGCGTGGGGGGGAAGGGAGAGGTTTTGTTTTCTTTGTGTACACATCGCTTAAAACTTTAAGCTACTAATAAAACCTGGCTCACTGAATCTGAGACCAATCCCCCCTGTGATTCTGCAGTGAGGAGACAGTATTGCAGAAAGAATTACTAAAATGGATGCGTTTTGATACTGTGGAATGCTGAGGTAACTCAGAGAAAAAAAATTAGTTAATGAAAAGGAATAAGCATCAGTTATAGCACATACTGTGTGCCAAGCACTATGTTAAGCTTTTTTTTTAAACAATTATTTCATTTGATCCTCACAATTCTCACAATATTCCTGCAAGATGGATACTATTGTTATCCCCATTTTATAAATGAGGAAACTGAGGCAAGCGATAAAAATGACCTGCCCACGTCTACTACTACTAAGTGTCTGATGTCACATTTGAACTTATCTTTCTGATTTCAGATCCAAACATTAACCGCCTCCAAGACTTGCACAGTCACACAGCTAATACATCTCAGAACCAGAGATCAAACTTAGAACCTTCCAACCTCAAGAGTTCTTCCCATTACACTATCTGCTATTCCTACCCAAGACAGTGAGGCTTTGGATAAATCATTTCCCTCTGCAATACCTTAATTTTCTTCTCTTGAAGTATTGAAGGTATTGGACATGCCTTGGAAGAATTTTAATAAACTCACCTTCTTACCCCCATCCCCATGTTACCGATGACCATCTTTATAACATTATAACCAACCTTAGTTTTTTGTAAAACTTTAACTTTGCAAAATACTTCTGAAGCGGGTTGTGGTCCCTTTAAGAAACTATTTCCTATTGATCTGTGATTCCTTTCAGATTCTCAGCCTCTCCTGGCTGATGCATAGCCTCCCCAGACAAGTTAGCTTTCTAGGATGCCAGAGCCTTTTGATTCAATTACAAATCCTGATCAAAAAAGCATCCCTTTGAATTCCAATAGGAGATATGGGCTCTCCCAGCCCCCACTAGGACACTCAATATAAAAGAGCCAAACTAAAAGCCTCTCTTTGAAGAGGTTCCAAACATGCCAGCTATGCCATACTTGGGATGCCAAGGAGCCTCTGACCACTGGAATATTCTTTTTCAGTGTTATCCTCTCTTTACCCTCACCTATTTCCCTAACCAGACTTTACGTCTCTCTATCAGGATTTCTAACCTGACTTCCAATCTCCATAACAAACCTTTTATCAATCTAGGTTTTCAGGTCTGTAAATTCCTTTACAGAGAACCTCTGCACCACCAGAAGGGAGTCCCCAAAACTCCCTACCCTTGCACCAAATCCTAAAGGGTTGCAGGGGAGCCAAACCTCTCCATTTGATTTCCTGAACCTGAACTTAGAACTAGACCTTATTATTTTAACTCCCTGACCACCAGAAACCCTAATCTCATTTTGGTTCCCTAAATCTAGACCTTATCACTTCCACCTGCCTTATCTCCTGTTTTTGTAGATGATGAAACAGTTTCATAAAAATAATCCCAAGATCTGCAAAGCTAAGAAATGGTACTTCTGAGTTTTAGTGTTTTCACTACCCCTCCAACATCACTTCATTTTGTTTCCTCAAAACCTTTCCCAAAATTCTGTATGAAATATGAGTGTGTGTGTGTGTGTGTGTGTGTATATATATATATGTATATATATATATATATACATATATATACATATATATATATATTCCAGACATGATTTGTTTGCTCTAGGGAATTTGGGATTCCTATCAGTGCAGTGAGCACAAGTTAGAAAACCTCAACTCTTGTGTTACCTGAGTTTAGTAAATGGCCTGGGATCATACACTGAATAAGTCAGCATTTTACTGATAGAGCCTACTATGTGCTGGAAATACAGATAATGTACCAGCAAAATATAAATACTATTCCTGCCCTCCAAGAGCTTATGTGAGGATACATAAAAACCTCCAAAGCAGAACTTAAACCCAGATCTAAAATTTAGATCTAAAACCAATCCTCCATCCATTATACTGCTTCCTTATAACTATAAAATACTCTAAAAATGTAAGCTGTTACTGTCATATTAGTATATATGGTATTCTTTAGCTGTGTCATTCAACAGAAAGACATTTCCTGAGCACCAGCTATGAAGTCAGCATGGGACTATGAATTTGGACTTGTGGGACCTAAGTTTGAATCCTAATCCTACCACTGGCTACTGCTTAGTCTTAAGCAAGTCCCTTCACCTAGATGTTAACCCAATTTCATCTGTAAAATGATGGGATTGGACTATATGAAATCCGAGGTTTTTTTCACCTCAATTCTTCTCTCTGTTGATTGATTATTCCTGGTTTATGTCCAGTGTGAGGAGGTCTGCCATGTTAGGTATGATTAGCAGAAGAATTGATAAAAATTAATCCCTTTAGGCAAGCAGGAAGAAAATTCTGATAATAGAGATCAGTTTAATTCCTTGGTCTCTCCTTCTAAAGGTAATCCATTGAGAAATCCAAGTTATATCAAGAACCTGAGGCTAAATTTTCCCTATTAAAAACAACTTATGTCCCATGACTTTGCTGCTACCTTCTTTTGGGTCAGTGTCATGCATTCTTTCTTATGTCTTTCCCCTTCCCCTTTGCCTAATGATCTCCCCTAACTCCATTATACTTTTCAACCCTCTTTCTCCTCCTTGCAGGGAATTAACTCGTGGGATGCTGAGTCCCTTTCGGAATTTGACCTGCCAGTTGGGGTTATGTCCCACCCTCATGGTGTACTTCATTTCTACTTTGTAATTGTGAGCTTCACTGAGGAACTTGTCTTTCATATGCTCTCCCACTCTATTTCATATTTACCATTCCCAGTATCTATTGTATCCCTTCATTTTGTCTGTAACCTATTCCCCTAAATAAATCTACCTTTTGCCAAAGAGAATGGCCATTGTGAATTCTTCACGTGACCAAACCCCAACTTTTGGTGCATGCCATCATTTGGTACCAAACCTTGTACCATAAATCACATCACAGTACTTATCTTAACTCCAGCATGTTCGAAACGGAACTTTTTCTTGCTAAATCCTTTCCACCTCTTACCTCCCCTCCCTATTTCGATTGAGGCTAACAGCAATCCTCATAATCTCTCCAGTTCACATCCTTATTGTTGTCCTCAAATGCCTCTCTAGCTCTCATCTGTCCAATTTCATCTTTGCAGCATCTCTCTTATTTGCTTCCTTTCCTCCTTTGACACTGCTTCTACCCCAGAGCAGACCCTAATCATGTCACACCTGGATTATTAAAATAATCTGCTAGTGGGTCTGCCTGCCTTAAGTCTCTCCTCCCTCTAATTCTTCTTCCATTCAGTGATTTTCCTAAAAACCAGGTCTGACCATATCATCTCCTCTACTCAAACTCGAGTTCCTCCCTGTTACTTCCAGAATTGGATTATATAGGTGTTCAAGGACTTGTGAGGCTTTCTGAGCTCTTTTTTGCTCATCCATCCAGGCAAATGGATAGATGAAAACAATTTGTTCCAGTGGCCATGAAAGCAGTTGATCTAGGTGCTAGGGAACTTGGTCAAACATCAGACACAAGGTCAGACACACGTTGGCCCCTAGACCATCACCAGCCATCCTGATTTTTGTCTTTCCATTAGACTTCCTATGACTCCAGAAGAGAGTGATACCTTTGTGCAACTCTGCCTCACTTTTATGCAATTCACCCATCATATGATATTGGGTCTTTTCAAAAATGAAGGACAGATGACATCATCTCGAGGTTCAAATACAAATCATTTGTTTGGCCTTTAAAGCCTTCAAAACCTATATCACTTTTCTTCTCCCTCATTTCTTTTCTTCTTACATTTACCAATCCTCTCTTTAGTCTGGTGACAATGACTTCCTAGCTATAAGATACTCCAGCTCTCATTTTCTCCTTGTTCCCCATCCCTAGAATGCACTCACTCTTCATTTCTACTTATTCACTTCCCTGGCTTTTTTTAAGTCCCAACTTAAATCCCATCTTCTATAGAAATACTTCCTCAACCCTCTTAGAAGTTGTGCTCTTTTGTTTATTTATCGTGTCTATAGTTTGTTTGTACACGTTTGCTTGTTGTATTCTTTATTAAATATGAACTCGTTTAAAGCAGGAACTGTCTTTTTTTTATATCCCCAGTGCTTAGCACAGTGCCTAGAATATAGGAGGCATTTAATAAGGGTTTGTTGGCTGATTGACTGACTTGGTAGATAGTTGTTTGCATGTTGTTTGAGGGTATAGTTTTCTTTGCCCTTACTTGTATCTCTAGAGTTTAGTACAGTTCCTAGAACATAATTTATACTTAAATGTTCGTTGGATTTCAAGTCCTGTGTTAGATGTAGAGGAAATAAAAATGATACAATCTTTGCCTTCAAACCCCTTAGTTTCTAGTGGGCTGGTTTGCACATGGATATACTGCAGCATCCCTTGCCCCTCATTCTGGTCTCCTCAGACTTGTGTCAGAAAACTATATATATCTTGCTTTTTCTAAGAAGTAAGTGCTGGGCTAAAGGGAGTACTGAAGGGAAGTTAGATAGTGCTTATATCTCTAACTATCATCCATTAAGAATTCACCTATCTTCATTCCAATGAGTTCTAGGTTATCTGTATTTCAAGTACTAGGTTTCCCCAGTTAGATCTTCCCCAATTAGAACATGTTGTTTCCTCAGTTTTGGGGGATAATGTAATGTGGAAAGGAAAACCTAAAAATAAATAATTATATTTAAATATAACATAACATACATATATATTTATTTTTACATAGCTTTGTGTGTACACACACACACACACACACACACACACACACACACACGGATCCCAGACCCATCATTTCTGGGTCCAGAACACTTGTTTATGCCTACCCAGTTGTGGCAAGCAATCTGTGTACCTGTGAAAGTTGATTTTGAAGTAAGGAAATTGACTGCTAGATATATTCCCCAAGAACATCGAAAAAATAAAGATCCCATATTATACCAAAATATTCATAATAATACTTTCTGGAGATAGCTGAAAACAAACTAGGTGCTTCTCAATTAGGGGAGAGCTAAGCAAATTGTGGGTTGTGAATGCAGTGAAATATCACCATGCAGCAAAAAATGACAATGAAATTCAGAAAAACATGGAAAGATATGAACTGATACAGTGAAGTAAAGAGCCAAGAAATCAACATCCACAAGTGACAATAATGCAAATGAAAACATTAACATAAACATCACTGAATACTGTGTAATTTTAATAATCCAGCTTGGCCTCTCACTCTGCTGTTTTCGAAGACAGAAGTGTGTGATACACACAAAAATCCAATCTGCAATAAAGAGCAACTGTGGCAGAGCTCAGAATTATTAGGGAGAATATATATAGTGAATTATGATTCTTATTCTTATAGCATTAGCATAAATAAATCAAATTTAATATTGTTCTACTTTACTCACTAATACAATCACTAATACCCACTAAATTATAATGATTTATCAAATACTGATTAAAATGAGAAGGGTTATCAAAATTATTTTCATAATTCCTCCCTTCACTAAGGCCTAAGGACACCAAGGACAGTCCTATGTGGATGACGCAAAAGAGCAGAGTATATAGTCCCAACTGAATGATAACAAGGGGGGAAGGATCCTGACTTTTTTTTTCATGTTCTCCTATGTGCCATAATTTTGGGGTCTTAAAAATATTTTATTTCCCCCCAATGACACATAAATATAATTTTACCATTCATTTTTAAAAAAAATTATAAGTTCCAAATTTTTTCCTTTCTTTCCTTACCTTTCCCCTCCCTGAAATCGAAATTTGATATGTTATACATTTGCACTCATGCAAACCTTATTTCTATAATAGTCATGTTGTGACACAAATCAAAAGAAAAAAATGAAAACAAGTGAAAAATAGTATGATTCTATCTGCAATCAGACTCTATAGTTTTGTTTTTTTGGATGTGGATTCAATCATGAATCCTTTGGAATTGTCTTGGAGCATTGGATTGCTAAGTCATTCTTAATTGATCATTGTATAGTATTGCTATACCTGTGTACAGTGTTCTCCTGACTATACTCACTTTACTCTGTATCAGTTCATGTAAGTCTTTCCAGGTTTTTCTGAAAGCATCCTGCTTATTGTTTCTTATAGCAGGATAGTATTCTATTTCAATCACAAACTACAACTTGTTTGATCATTTTTCAGTTTCTACTCAATTTCCATTTCTTTGCCATCACAAAAAGAGCTGCTATAGACAGGAAATGAATTTTTAACATAATTAGGTTACAATGATTAGGCTTAATTAAATCATATGCTAAACATGCATTATTTAAAAAAAAAAAAGATAACACATCACAACGGATGGTGAAGAACAAGTCTCCGATATCTTCTGAAGAAACAAGCTTGGCAATCTAGAAAAGGTTAGAAGAATCACAATATCACCAATATACATGTTGCATTGCACCAAAGAGACATAGTATTCAAGGAACCAGTTGAAACAGTTCTTGCAAGTACAAGTATCATTTTAGTGCTAGAGTGCAATATTCTTACAGACAACATAGAACAGCTGGTAGTCACAATAGTTTGAGCAACAAAGGGGCAGGTTGAATTCAAGTACAGGACATTTCATGAGCTTGTGAAGTAAAAGCAAAGGGGGAACATTGAGTGGAAGAATGGCAAAACTCAGTCATAGCTGGTGTATATATACGAAGGAAAAGTGGACACAGAAGATAAGAAGTAGAGGCACAGTCAGGAGTCCTGATATCAGGTGGTTCTGCAGTTACTTGTGAAGATAGAGATTCAGGTGGGCAAGGGACAAGGTATGGTGACTGCTGGAGGAAAGAAATGGGACTATCTTCCTTATGTTCATAAACAGGCACTTGTTTATCAGCAACGCCAGTAGATATGGAAGACACTTGGCAGCTGTCATGCATTTGTATAACTAGATACTCATGCCTTTGAGGTAGCATTTCTTCAATTCACATGCTGGACAATTTAGGGGGATAGTCAGGATAATGATGCAGTTATTATTGTTCCTGTTTCTGAGATTGTTCTTTTTGTTTGCCACAGTTTTAAAGAAATACCCACAGCTGTCCCAACACAGGGCCCCATACAGTAAACAAAAACAGTTTCATTGTCACAAGGTGAGATGGTCTCAATATTGAAGGAAAATCAATAGCCTTTTGGGTCCAAGAGCATGGTAAATCAGGCAAGACAAGAAAGGGGACGGACACAGGGGAGTCGAGCAAGGATGAATAAAAGGAATAGAGCTTTCATTCTCCTGTGTCCGACTCGTGTGGCTGGGATATATAAATAGAGAAAACCATAATCAAATTCTGCAAAGACACGAGTCAACAAATAAAGTTTACTATTAACTTTTATAGGTCTGTAGAGTGGACATAGTAAAGGAAATGCTTGAAGTATCAAGGTCATCTAGCTCATTTATAGAAGTAACTAGAAGTATAAAAGAACCTGTGAGCATGTAAACTTCCTAGCAGGAAAGTGCAGGTCCAAATGAAGGTACTTGTTCAAACAGCAAGCTGAGCAATATCTCCTAGTCTCCTAGCAGAGAGTTAAATAGGGTAGTTATTGCCTTGCTAACATTGGAATTAATTTTTTCTCAATGGATGGTGGCCAAAAAAAGCAGCACATCCCCTAATGACAACTAGCAAGAAATTTCTCACACACAGGTGCCTGAATGAAATTTGGATTGAAATGTAGAAGGCACAGGAGGTAAAGAATTCTGCTGAGCATTCTCCTCCTTTCTCTTATCAGAGGTTAAAGTATGCTGACAATCTACATCATAGCCAAAAGGCATGAAGGATTGGTGGGCCATGGTGAGAGATGGCTATAAAGGCTCACAGGGGATGGTGATAGCAGAAACAAATTGATCTCCCTGAGTATTTGGGCTCGAAGCAGCCATTATCTTAAGATAACCAGGTAGAGATTAAAATGAATAAAAAAGCATTAGGTATCATCCTGGCCTAGAGCAAGTCAGCCCAAAGAGTATCAAACTCTTTTTATGGTTCCAAAGTTTGCATAACCACTTGCACAAAGGCACTTGTCTGCTTCTGAAGGGAGCAAAAAGAATCATGGATAAACCAGAGAAAGTAATCAACTTGGACTTGTGATAGAGACATTGAATTTTCCTCAGGCTACAGTTAATCTCTCTTTTCTAGATTGGTGGCAATCTTGATTAAGTAGAGATCCTGCTGCCTGAACATGGCCTTACTTAATCAACTTCTTTCAGAAGACCTGATGAATTAGGCCCCTCAGTCTTACTTTTTTATATGTAACCAATAAATTTTGTTTTAATGGCCTGCTGAACACTTCTTCTAGTTTCTCTTTTTAATAAGGCAATTGCCAGTCCAGATAATACATTGAATAAGAGATGCCTTTCCTACAACAAGTAAAAACTCCATAAAGATATCCAAGAGCAAAATCTCCACAAACACCACAGGAAAAATTTAAGAGAAAGAGAATGATAGAAGCACTAGCAAGACAGAAATATCGACCAAATCATTAGATTCAAATTCTGAAGAGGTAGACAAACTTTTCAGTGTCTTCTTGAGAGTGGGAAGCATCCATATATAGACTGTCTTCCATATCGTGTCTTTTAAAAAATATTTTTTATTATGCCATAATAATATTTTATCACAATCATAAACCATAGCTTGTTTAACCATTTCCCAATTGATGGGCATCTCTTTGATTTACAATTCTAAGCCAGATGGAAGCATGTCTTGACAGGATTATTTCTCCATGACTGGAGAAAAGCTCATGTTATTGAGAATAAAGCAAAATAAAGAATTTAACATGAACAACAAAATTAGTCATAATACAAAGACATCTTAAAGAAGCCATATACTATTCTCTTTTGTTATGGAACGCTCATGGATCGCAAAAGATAAAGAAAGGGAGTCAATTCATTAATTTGTGTCTGCACTAGTAAAGAAATGAACTTTACTTTTTCTTGAGGAAGAAACTCAATTTCCTGCTGAAGAATCCTCAGATGGGCTTTAAAGTCTAGAGGAGCCATATCAGCTTGATAACACTGTTTAAAGCAACAAGCTGGACAAGTTTGTTTAATTTTGTAATTTTACAATCATTGGTAGAACTCTTACAAAATTGACTTTTTCCGTTTCCTTTTAAGATCTGATTTCTAAAGAAGCATCTACAGGAAGCACACTCCGGACCTTTAAAATGATCTTTGGTAGCTTTGTAACTCCAAATCACACAATGGTCCTGCTGGAACAATTCAGAGTCTTTATGCATGGGCTAAGAACAAAACTTAGGTGAAGATGACAAAGCACTCTGCTGATCCATGGATTCCAACCTCGGAGAAGAGAGTGCTAAGGAAGTAATGATTTCTATTAGATTTTCCTGGAATTCAAATAGCTGAAGCTCTTCACAATCCATCACCATAGCAGGCAAGCTCATAGCAAATGGTAGATTGAATCTTTGGAGATAAAAAGAAATAATAACTATTCATAGTCAAATATCAAAACCAACCTTGAGGTCATTTTAGAGGCACAAATAGTACAGCAGTCAATACGCAGCCAGAAAAGGTGATAATGCCCAGAATAGTCTATCTGAAAATATATATAATATATAATAATATATCCATATATAATATATAAAATAAAGGATAAAATTCCACTACTTTAGAGCAGAGAGATGATTCAAGAAAACCAAGAGAAAAGGTCCCACCAATTCCAACTACCTGGGGTGACATAGGTTTCAGGGGCTATTTGATGAGCATCATTCAAAATTCTTTGGAGCTCACAAATGTTCATAATGATGTCATCTAAATGGTTAATATGGGACCAACAGGATTGATTAGTAATGGGCCAGGATCCCCTTTGTGCATCAATGAGAATATTTAGTGCCATTCAGTTTTCTATAGCTATGTGAGCTACAGAGTCAAGTTTTGCTGTAAGCCAGAGATGGCAGCTGTGGTGAGCTGAATGTTTGCAGCTGTATCCTGATCATGTCTTTCAAATTCACCAGACAAATTCCTAATAGAATTTATCACTGCAGTCATTCCCAGATTAGGAATTAGTGTTCACAACCCCATGGTAATCAGAAATCCCTGTGATACCGTAATAAGTTAGATCTTGGCCATTATAGGTGACTATTGCAAAGGAAAAAATTGAGGGAGAGTCACTTTTTTTTTTTTTTTTTTTTGGAGAAGTTGAGTTAATGCTCAAAAGGCTATGAAACTGTGCACACCCTTTGATCCAGTGTGTCTCTACTTGGACTGCATCACAAAGACAGCATAAAAAAGGGAAAACAACACATATAAAAAGTTTGTAGAAGCCTTTTTATAGTAGCAAGGAACTGGAAACTGAATGGCTGCCCATCAGTTAGAGAATGGTTGAATGAGTTATGATATATGAATGTAATGGAATATTATTGTATAAAAAATGACGAGCAGGTTGATTTCAGAAAAGCCTGGAAAGACTTACATAAAGTGATGCTAAACAAAGTAAGTAGAACCAAGATAACATTGTACACAACATAAATAAGATTGTGTGATAATCAATTGCAATAGACAATGAGGTGATTCAAGACATTTCCAATAGATGTGATAGAAAAAGCCATTTGCATCCATTCAGAGCTATGAAGATTGAACATGTATAATATTTTCACCTTTTTGTTTTTTCTTATGTTTATTTTTACTTTTTCATATTATTTTTCTTGTGTAAGATGACAAATATGGAAATATGTATAGAAGACATGCACATGTTTAACCTATAGTGGATTGCTTGTTGTCTAGGGGCAGGGGGAAGAAGAGAGGGAGGAAGAAAAATTTGGAACAAAAGATTTTGCAAAGTTTTGAATGTTGAAAACTATCTTTGCATGTATTTGGAAATATTAAGAGCTATATATATATATATGTATATATATATATATACATATATATATATATATAAATTGAGTTAATGGAAAATGTTATTGTCATCAGAATGGTAAAAATAAATTTACTAAGTTTCCTATAAACTCCCCGTGGCTCTGTTGCTTCAGCATGATGCAGTTTATGACTTATTTGGCTATTCATACCAATAATAGCATTATTCAAAATCCACTCATTCTTAGATGAAGATTTCCATTGATGACAGTGAGGAATTCCCCACATAGGTAAAATTGGTCCAGGAAAACATTCCTTCCTCAGAACTACTAAGTAACACAACTAGTAAGTGTCTGAAGTTGGATTTGAAGTTGAGTCTTCCTGACTGCAGGCCTAGTGCCCTACCCACCGTACCACTCGGCTGCTCATTAAAATGGGTATATTTGGGTTGGACTAAATGACCGCAGAGAATCCTTCCTATTCTGTGATTCTGTGATAAATTGATGCCCTTCCTTTCATCTGGACCATGGAACCTTCCTATGGAATACTAACATTCCTGTCTAGAAAAGTCTTATTAGGATTAAAAAACCTCCAGAGAGATCTGAGAGAGCGTCACAATCTAGAATATGGCACAGATTTTACATGTAAGCAATGAATCCACGAGTCCTTTTCCCCAACCTTGATGGTAGTGCAAGTGGTCATTAGAACCTGGAATGGTCTTTCCCAAGCACATCAAATGCCATTAGTTAACCTATTCCTGAAGTAAATGGTGTCACAAAGACAGAAGTCAGGTAATGAAAAGTCTAACGATTTAGTTTGTATTATTGTTCTTTCGAATCTATTCAAATAGGAAGCAACAGAAGCATCCCTGCCTTCCTCCCCCTCAAAACAAGTATGTATATTCTAAAGGAAAAGGTTTTACATTTATAGGAGGGTTATCAAAAAACATTTCATAAGGAGAAATAATGTAATTCCCACCGTGGTCTGCTATGTTGATAGAACAAAGCCAAAGGGAGAACATCAGGCCATTTTAAATGGGTTTCAGAGTAAAATTTATCAATTATATCCTTATTCATGTTTAACTTGGCCAGAACTTTGAGGATAGTATGGATCTTGGAAATGAGGAATGATGCAAAGATTAAAATACACTTGAAAGAGAACAGAATTAATGAAATGAGACCCCTTATCAGAGTCTATGCAGACAGGTGGGTCATATCTGAGCACAATTTCCTTGATGGAAACTTTAGTATAAAAAAAGGTAGTTGTGGCTTGTCAACAATGAAAAACAGTGTTTATAATGATCTGCTTTGGGCATATTAACAAAATCAATTGGCAAGTGTTCCAAGGGGTATAAGCAAATGGACAGCCAACAAAAGTGGTGGCTTGAAACTCCGTCAATTGAAAGCTAGACAAGTTGGACAAGTAGCTGTTATGCAATGCTATTGGGGTGATGCCTGAAGCAATAAACTGTTGCCTAATTGAATCATTTATCCCTTGTGTGCCATAATGGCCCCCTTATGAATGAAAAGGCATTCATGGTGTCAGAAACTCCAGGGGAGGAGCCGCTTACCTTTCTCAGTCACCAGACCCCTGAGACTTGTTCGGCTTTGTATTAACCTCAGCATCTGTAGGGAACAGGATGCTGTCCTTTAAAACCAGAGCCATTGGAGAAGAGAGTGGTCAGTAGATTATGGAACATCACAGAGATGAAGCACGCAAGAAGGACTTGTTAGAGCGGCTAATTCTGCAGTGCATTTGCTGAGGCATTTTCACAAGAGATGGGTCAGTTCCGTTTGTGTAAGCAAAATCCTGAACAATGGCCCGGGCCTAGTCTCGCCTGGCAGAGGAAGTTAAGAATCCCCATTGCAACAGATGGTTTGACAAATACCCAAAGCCTGGTGAGAGTCAGTGTAAATGGTAAATACTGATAAAAGCATTTTTCAAAATCCACTCATTCTTAGATGAAGACTTCCACTGATGACAATGAGGAATTTCCCCCATACGTAAAATTGGTTCCAGAAAACATTCCTTCCTCAGAACTACCGAGTGACACAGCTAATAAGTGTCAAGCCAGATCTGAACTCACGTGTCTTCCTGACTCTAGGCCTGGTGTTCCACTCACTGTACCAGGTGGTACATAAATAAATGAGCTGCTCAATAAAATACGTATATTTGGGTTGGACTAGATGACCACTGAGAATCCTTTCTATTTTATGATTCTGGTTTTGCACTCAGTTCTCAGCAGCAAAGTGACTAGCTTGAAAGGGACTAATCAGCTCAGTACTCTTAGGTCAAGGGGCAATGAAAGTGCTTAAACTATGTTATGGTCAGAGAACAGAGGCTCCAGTGTAGATACCACAAAGATTCTAGTGTAACATTCACCATTCTTCATAAAGGAAGAGCCATCAAAATGGAAAACACAGCCTGGATTCTCAGGATGAACATTATACGATCAATAAGTCTTCTTGGCTAAGTTACTGAGGGATAATCATGCAAAAAGTACCAGAGATAGGTAGGATGAGGAACAGTGTTGCACAATTGAGAACAGAACTATGTTTGGGGTGATATCCTATTTTCTTTTTTTTAGTAGCTTTTTATTTACAAGATAAATGTATGGGTAATTTTTCAGCATTGACAATTGCAAAACCTTTTGTTCCAACTTTTCCCTTCCTTCCCCCCACCCCCTTCCCCAGATGGCAGGTTGACCAATACATGTTAAACATGTTAAAGTATAAATTAAATATAATATATATCTACATGTCCAAACAGTTATTTTGCTGTAAAAAAAGAATCGGACTTTGAAATAGTGAACAATTAGCCTGTGTAGGAAATCAAAAGTGCAGGCAGACAAAAATAGAGGGATTGGGAATTCTATGTAGTGGTTCATTGTCATTTCCCAGAGTTCTTTCACTGGGTGTAGCTGGTTCAGTTCATTACTGCCTATTGGAACTGATTTGATTCATTTCATTGTTGAAGAGGGCCACGTCCATCAGAATTGATCATCATATAATATTGTTGTTGAGGTATATAATGATCTCCTGGTCCTGCTCATTTCACTCAGCATCAGTTCATGTAAGTCTCTCCAAACCTCTCTGAAGTCATCCTGTTGGTCATTTCTTACAGAACAATAATATTATGTAACATTCATATATCATAACTTACTCAGCCATTCTCCAATTGATGGGCATCCACTTAGTTTCCAATTTCTGGCCACTACAAAGAGGGCTGCCACAAACATTCTTGCACATACAGTTCCCTTTCCCTTCTTTAAAATCTCTTTGGGCTATAAGCCGATATTCTATTCTCTTAACAAAGTTACCTCATACTTTGCAAACCTGTGCTGGGAAAATGCTTGGGTCTGGTGACATTACTATAACGCCTTATCCTCATGGGAGTATTGTACCACTAAGGGACATCTTTGGACCAGATCACATGCTTTCTCTACTAAGAGGGTTAATAGGATATCAGCCTGGATATGATATCCATAACCTTATGGATATGAAGGAAATCCAAGGAAGCCAGGAGACCCACTCCTGAGTTAAATAAAGTGCAATAAGATTCTTAATAGTTGGGTTAGGATCCCAGAAACCATCTCTCTTCATTCATATACAAAGAGAATGAAGGTCTTACTATAATCTGGAAGTCCTAAGTCAGGAACAGACATTTCTTTTTAAAAAAAAGTTTCAATATTGTATTTTTCCAAATACATATATAGTTTTCAACATTTGTTTTTGTAAGACTTTATATTCCAAATTGTTCTCCCTCCCTCCTTTCTCTCCACCTTCCCTAACATAGCAAATCATCTAGTGTATGTTAAATATGTGCAGTTCTTTTAAATATTTCCATATATGTCATGTTGTGGAAAAAAAAAAAACAGACCAAAAGAGAAAAGAACATGAGAAAGAGAACAAACCAACAACAAACAAACAAAAAAGTGAAAATATTATGCTTTGATCCACATTCAGTCTCCTTACTTTTCTCTGGGTGTGGATGTATTTTCCATCCAAAGTCTATTGGAATTGCCTCAAATCACCAAATTGTTGAGAAGACATAAACCCATCACAATCGATCATCACATAATCTTGTTGTTACTGTACACCCTTGTTCTCTTGCTCAGGAGCATTTATCCTTTCTTAAGATTGGTCAAGGAAGCAAGATGTTCAGGATTCAAGCTGCAAAAGGAATAATGTATAAATTGTGTATATTGTCCAGTTCAACTGATATGTTGGGTGGTTTTGCTGATCTTTACAATTCTCTTTTGTTTAAAATCATTGTTACAAAAGATGATTAATTCCTTGATTAGGAGAGAGAGGATAAATATATTTATACATGAAGGAATATAAAAATAAAAGAAATCAACAGGTGATTTTTTTATTATAGCTTTTTATATACAAAACATATGCATGGGTACTTTTTCAACTTTGACCCTTGCAAAAACTTCTGTTTCAACTTTTCCCCTCCTTCCCTCCACCCCTTCCCCTAGATGGCAGGTAGTCCCATACATGTTAAATATGTTAAAGTATATGTTAAATACAATATATGTATACATATTTATTTATACAGTTATCTTGTTGCACAAGAAAGATCAGATTTTGAAAGAAGATAAAAATAACCTGAGAAGAAAAAAACAAAAATGCAAGCAAACAATAACAGAAAGAGTGAAAATGCTATGTTATGGTCCATACTCATTTCCCAATGTTCTTTCTCTTGGTGTAGCTGGTTCTATTCATTACAGATCAATTGGAACTGATTTGGATCCTCTCACTGAACAGGAGATTTTTTAAAAGCCTGTGTCACTCCCCTGCCCAAGAAGCTCTGTGGCTCCTTACTGATTCTGGAAAATCTACTTTTCTTTTTAGTATCTAAAGCCCTTAATGGTGGGGCTCCAGTTTACCTTTCTTGTCTCATTATATATTATTCCCTTTCACACTTTTATGTTCCAACAGATTGTCCTCATAAAAGACAATCCATCTCCCACTTAGAATTCTTCTCCTCAGCTTTCTTAGAATTTCTATAAAGTTGGGTTTAAATACCACTTCTCGCTAGTACCCTCTGAAGAAATTTTGTAGTTACTTTGCATATATCTGGTATTTATTTATGTGTATCTGTTGTTTCTCTGTTAAGTGAGTTCCTTGAGGAAAAAGGACTGTTTTGCTTTTGATCTCTAGCAGAGGTTCCAACACTTAGAAGATGCTTAAAAAATGCTGTTGATTGAATAAACAGTATTGATTGATTGACACGTATTGTAATAAACAATAACACATGTATATAGGTAGAATAGTCATGAGGCTTACAAAACACTTAACTTCTAACATTGTGGGGTGGGTAAAAGTTTTATCATCCTTATTTTACATATGGGGAAATTGAGGCTCAGTGAGGCACTTGTCAATGTCCAACAGAAAACCTTATACATTATTATTCGTTAGAATTAACATTCAGACATAAGAGGGCTCTTTCATTCTTCATGTATTTATCCTTAATACCCAGCACAATGCCTGGCACGTAGTAGACAGCTAATAAATACCTGTTAATTGAATGCACCTTGTAACCAGTCAAACAAATGTGTGTTGAGTCTCCTATCACTCATGTGATTGAGGACAATGATCTCTTTTTGCCATCTCCAACAGTGCCTTGTCTGTATTTTTGTAATTCTGTATGTAATATAAATGTAATTCTGCATTTACATATGCAAATCTTTCTTTTTTTATTAAAAGTTTTTATTTTCAAAACATATGCATGGATAATTTTTCAACATTGACCCTTACAAAACCTTGTGTTTTGTAATTTTCCCCTTGTGTTCCAAAATTTCCCCTCCTGTCCACCCCCTCCCCAGATGGCAAGTAATCCAATATATATTAAACATGTTAAAATATATGTTAAAGCCAATATATGTAAACATATTTATATAATTATCTTGCTGCACAAGAAAAATCAGATCAAGAAGGAAAGAAAATGAGTGAGAAAACAAAATGCAAGCAAGCAACATCAAAAAGAGTGAGAATGTTATGCTGTTTTCTGCTGATCATTTCTTATAGAACAATAATATTCCATAACATTCATATACCATAATTTATTTATCCCTTCCCCAACTGATGGGCATCCACTCAGTTTCCAGTTTCTTGCCTCTACAAAAAGGGACTGCCACAAATATGTTTGCACATGTGGGTCCCTTTCCCTCCTTTAAGATCTCTTTCAGATATAATCCCAGTAGAAATACTACTGGGTCAAAGGGTATGCACAGTTTGATAGCTTTTTGAGCATAGTTCCAAATCATGCAAACCTTTCTTAAAGAATTATATAACTGTTAATATTTCATAAATATTATCCATGTACATATATAATTTCTATAAATTATATAAATATTTCCCCATTTGACTATTTGGCTTTTCATTCTCCTATGACATATCTTGGAGGTGTTGAATTTTTCCAGGTAAGGACTATTACAGCACCAAGGACACAATGAGCATTTAGTAATGCATGCTTGGGTCATAGAAACTAATACCAAAGAAGTTTTCCATAATGAAAAAGACATAAGCAGGAGTATTCAAAAAAAGCACAGTCTAAATGTCTCCAAGAGGTAACTGGTGGTACAGATTTAACACAGTATATCAATGATGATGATGATGATTATTATTACTCTGTTGAGGAAGACAACATGTATATATGTAAGTATATACAAAATGCAAAGTGGTTTTGTGAGAGAGGGCACAAGCATTTAGTATCATCAGAGAAGCCTTGTCCAACTTGATATGTGCGGCAGCAAGGTGGGCATTGGATGCAGTGCCATACCTGGAGTCAGGAAAACTCACCTTCCTGAGTTCAAATCTGGTCTCAGATACTTCCTAGCTGCATGACTCTGAGCAAGTCACTTAACTCTGTTTGTCTCTGTCTCCTTATCTGTAAAATGACTTGGAGAAAAAAATGTAAAACATTCAAGTATCTTTGCCAAGTAAACTCCAAATGGATCACGAAGATTTGGGCACAAAATGACTCAACAATGAATGTGCTAGGAGCTGTAATAAGCTCTGGAGATACAAAGAAAGGAAAAGACAGTAGGTTTTTTTCAAAGAACTCACTCAAAGAACTGGAGAGATAAGTGAACAACCATGTACAAGATAAATATAATCAATATAGAGAAGGTAATAGAGGATTAGGAAAAACTTCTGGGAGGTAGAATATTAGCTGGGACTTGAAGAAAGCTCAAAGGCAGAGATAAGGAGTGGGAGTATTCCAAGCATGAGGGATAGCCTGTCAAAATGTCTGGAGGCAGGAGATGAATATCTTGGTCAAATAGGGTAGAGACCAGTGGTGTTAGATCACCTAGAGACAAAAGTTAAGTTATGAAGGGTTTGGAATTCCAAACAGATGATTTTGTATTTGATACTGGAAACGATAGGGAGCTACTGGAATTTATTGAACAAGAGGAGGGAGGAGAGTATAGGCAACCTCCTTTCCTTCAATTTCCTCATCTGTAAAATGAACTAGAAAAGGAAATGGCAAGTTGCTACCAAAAAAACACCCATGGTAATGTCACAGAGAGTCAGACATGACTAAAATGACTGAACAACAACATGGGTAGCCCCTAAAAGTTTCAGTAGGACCTCAAGAAAAGATTATGATAGAAATGAATAATATATCTAACTGTTTTCCAGGATGTATTGCAGGAAGCAAAGAAATGCAAAAGAGAACATAATACAATGAATATGAATTAAATGAAGAATAATTAGGACAAGAGACTCAGGTCATTGCAGAAGTAGTTTTGAAAGGTCATCCAGTCCACCTCCCTCATTTTAAAAATGAGAAAGTTGAAAAATATATTCAGAAAGTGATTTGGTTAACATTAAACAAAAACTAAAAATATTTTATATTTATATAAGTTTTCAAAAGAGTATCCTATTAATCTCACTTAATCTTCATAACAGCTCCAGTTTATCCTCTTCTCTCCTTCAAAATACCCTCTTCCATTTTCTTTTTTTTAATCCAACAAGCATTTAAATTCCTACTGTATACCAGATACTGTGCTAGACAAAAGGATAAAAAGACAAAAAAGAAAAAAAAATTCTGCTTTCAAGAAGCTGATTTAAATATAAATTACTAGATTTTTTTTGTTAGAAAAATTCTCATTGCTAGAAAGCTTTTTTTCTCTTTTTAATCAGCAAAAATTTCCCTTTTATAATTGAGATAGAAAGAAAAAGAAAACCTATATTACAACTATAGAATCAAGAGAAAAAAAAAATCCTTCATTGGCCATATGCAAAAAAAAAAAAAAATTCTCAATCTTCACTCTAAATCCTTGACCTTCTTAAGAAGTAGATAGCATGTTTCATTATGAGTACTATTTAATTTGTCATTAGATGATTCAGGGTTTTTTGGTAGTAATCAGTGCTTAAATGACTTGTGAAGGATCTCACAGCTAGTAAGTTCCTGAGGTCATATTTGAACTCAAATCCTCCTGACTCCAGAGCCACAAGGCTGCCCTGATCAGAATTCTTGTCTTTCAGAGTTATTATATTATTATTATAATAGTGTTGTACTCTACCTAGCTACCTCTATTAAGCACCTACTACATGCAAATCACTTCTTTCTGGAATTCAATTTCTTAATCTGTAAAGTGATGAATGGGTTGAAAAGGATAACCAGTAAAGTCCTTTCCATGTCTAGATTTATTATCCCCTGAATATTTCCACTCATTCAGCAAGATTTTATTAAGCTCCTACTATGGGTCAGACATTGTGAGGGGTGCTAGGGATGCAAAGATGAAAGACTATTGATGCCCTAAAGCTTTCATTCTATTAAGAGATACAACAGGAACACAGATACAAAAAAGAAACCAAATAACACTATATTATTCCAAAGTAATTCGCAATTGGTGTGATCCTGTTGTACTTCAGGATCAATTTTCAAACCTCTCACTGATAGAGCTGAATCAGAGGGTGAAGGATTTATGATCAGAATAAACAATCCTACTAAAAGTCCAGCAGCAGAGCGCTGAGAGGGAGCCAGTTCTTGAGAGGGTTTCTAATAGCAAAGGGATGGGGGGGAGGTTTCTTGTTGTTTCCCTCTTCCCATCAATGGAATATCATAGCCATGAAGTCAAGGGAAGCCATTGAGATGAGTCTCTAGTGGGGGGTTCCTATTTAAGGACATTAGACTCTAGATCCTGAGATGTGGGGAAACTATAGGGTGAAGAAGAGGTCTTGTCTAGCCATTGTCTAATACAAGCAGAAGATAGGAGGGGGAATCCAAGAATGAGGAGGGAAAAAATACTAACACATGCTTAAATCAGGACCTTGGTGGTTGGACATATAACAAAAGGAAAGAAAAAAAAAAGCCAGGTCAGTAGACTTAACTCTCATCTAGAACTTTGAGTCCATTGTCTCATCTGTATATTGGCTGCTTCTAGATCTGTATTAGATGAACCTTGAGATCCTAGAAGAGTTCTGCCATCTGCTTTGGAATAGACATTTTCTTCAGGTGATCCAGGAGTCCATACTGACAAGTTTAACAGCTGTGGGAAAATCAGAAAAATCTGCTAAGGGTCTTTCGATTGAGGTGGGGAATAAACAGGTGCAATTTCCTAAATTCAGCAAAGGACTTCCCAAATACCTGTAACATGAAAACAATGACTAATTGATCAGTACGGGACCAGTTTTCAGAAAAGACATATGGATCACTTGCATACAATTGTTAAGAAAACTGCTCAGATCTTGGGATCTGAGTTTCTGGTCAGCATAACCTTTGGTTAAGGGCTTCTAAATAGTACGTAGAGATGGTTCAGTTCAGCTACACAGAGCTAAGTTCAAACAATGCAGTAAGGTTTTCTGCCAGTTCTCACAATTGAATAAAGCTTTCTCACAAGACACACGTTGGACTAGACTCATAACAGAATAAATACAAACTAGTTCTAGGATTGAGTCACAAGATAGAGGGAGTGTGGTTCACTCAATTCCCAATATTAATTACTTGCTATCCTAATCCCCTTAATTAACTCAATTCGAGCTTCTCCCCCCCCCCCTTTTTTTTTTTGCTTTATGGAAAGAGTGTGCAAGCCACTCCCTCTGTGAATCATTTATTTATAAGTCAAATCTGTGAGGTTTTTTACAAATTCATAATCATAATTACATTGTCAGGTTGTATTAATGTCAAGTTACAGATCAAACTACTTAGAGGATCCATACTGGACTAGTTTTGAGAAGAGAGATTCACATGTCACCAAGGTAACCAAGAAGACCTAATTATTGTATTGCTTTGGTCTTTTATTTCATGATGTTTATACTTAAATCTTCTTGGTTACCTTGGTGATATGTGAAATCATAAAACAAAAGACCAAAGCAGTACAATAATTATCACCAGCATAACTAATATCAAGTCTATTTGAATCCTAGTAACCCATTTTTAATGTCCATTAATCAAAATAATTTTGAGTTTTACATGAGTCATATAGGCATTAGGTTCTCTTGGACAATGACTCAATGACTTTACCTACTCCCCACCCCGGGATATCACTGAATGGCTCTCTGCTTCTAAATCTAGAGATTCCTAGATATTTCTGCTAGTAATAAGACTTAATATAATTCAGTACAGCCCCAGATTTCATTCTCCAGTCTTTTAAGAAATTATATTTCCCCCAAAATATATGTATAGACAATTTTTAGCCTTCATTTTTATAAAATTTTGAGTTCTACTGTTTTTCCTTCTCTTTCTCCCCTCCTCTTTTCTTTAAATAGTGAGTGATTTGATATAGGTTATATATGTGCAATTTGTAAAACATATTTCCATATTAATTATAGTTCACAAAAAAGTGAGAATAGTATTTGATCTGCTGCATTTTTTCCTCTGGATTTAGTTAGCATTTATCTTTATTTTTTATTTGTAATTGTCTTGGATAGTTGTATTGCTGAGAAGAGCTGTCATTCATAGTTGGTTGATCATCACAAAATGTTGCTATTATAATGTACTGTGTTCTCTCCTGGTTCTGCAACTTTAACTTTTTCCCCTATAAGAGCCGAGTGCTTTTCCAAAAGAGCATAGCAGTCATTTGGACCAGAGTGTCAGAGTTGATAGAAGATGGCCCTACACCTAGCCTAGAAGAGGGATTTAGCCAGCACAGACACCAAAAATTATTCAAGAAACTCAGGAGAGAGAATCAGAGGGACTCTAATACAGAGTGTGTGAGGTATCTTAAAAAAGGTGTTCCCAACTTATGGGTCTCTCCACCCACTGACCTGTATATTTGTGAGAGAATGAGCCCCAGTATCTAGAGGATTGTTGCTGCTCTTGACCAGGTGTGTGGAAAGGTGAAGAACTTACAGATTAAGCACATTTTGATCAGAGATTGTTAACTAAAGCAGATCAGGCCTATAGATCCCAGTCACTGGATTTTAGATGAGACCTGGACTGCATTCCATTGTCCAAAGAAGGAATTAAGGGGCCGAAGCTGTAGATCACCTTTTTCTCTGCATTCCACTGACCAAATAGGGGGATAAAGGTTTATGTAACCAATCACAGCCTATAGAGTGTGGGATTTGGGGGGTTCTTTGTCTGAAATGTATAAAAGTTGTCAGCATCTTCAAGTGAATGACTCTCCTCCTGTGGGTATCCTTGATGTCCTTTCAGGCCCACAGGCCAGGACAGTCCGCTTCTCGAGATTCTAATAAATTCTTTCTGTGCATCATTTGAAGTGACTCCTGAGTACTCAGTCAGTTTGGTAGGTGCATTTGCCCCAAACACAGGTAATTCTGGGAGATACCTTCATTCTGAGGTAACTGTTTCCTCTGGTTATCTAGATTAAAGGTCACCACATTTAGTGGAGCTCCTGAGCTAGTTTTCAGAATTAGTTGTCCTTGGTTTTCAAATAGAAATGAAGACATCACTGAGCAAATTGTATTTAAGTGGAATGCCTTCAGTTTGGGATTCCTGGGGTGGCTGGGGGGTGGGGGAAGTGGGACAGAGGTATGTTAGATCCAACTCTAAAAGGTCTCTGGAGGTGATTGTTAAATTTTTAATGAGATCATTCACACCTTAGAAATCGATTTGTTATAAATAAGGGCTTGATTTATTATTTTTTGATTTTTTAGTGTTAAATTCAGAGAGAACATTTAAGTGGGTGATGGGTTCGTTTTTTCCCTATGAAAGCCATTTATTAAACATTTATCAGAACACTGCCAGGGTGACTCAACACAAAAGGTAGTAAGTAGGATAACCGAAAATGTATAGGGAGAGAAGGGGACTAATTCAAAAGATGTTATGAAGATTGAGTGAACTTAGATTGGTGATGGGAGGTTAAAGAAGCAGGGTTTGAATGGGGGTGATGGGAATTTCTATGCAGAAAAGAATCCCTCTGCTACACTCTAGCTGGAGAAGGGAAATAAATAAATATCACCTGGGAGCCGATCATGAGTTATAGAACTAAAGAAACCTTAGGGACCATCTTATCAGAAATGCCTCATTTCATAGATGAGAAAACTGAGGCCCTGGGAGTGCGGTAACTTTAGAAGTCACACCTGTAGTAAGAAACAGAGACTAGATTGCACCCCTGATCTTCTGGTGCCAAATCCCACATCACCACGTTTGGCCCTGTTTCTGAGTAGGGTTGCCCAAGGTTTCTTAGACAGCCTTGTTTTCAGTTCCCTAACCCACTTCTCCAGGGGCTAGGAAAGGGGTGGGATAGGAACATCCAGAGTACACTCTTTCTGCAGAAATAAAGTGGATATGCCCCTGTTTAAGTGGTGTGGTCCTGCCTTTGGGGGAATGAAAACCTTACAGTCCGACGTGAGAAGGGAAAGCCTTTCCATTTGGGAAGGGAACACTCTGCAACTCAGCTCTTAGGGGGACCAAAGACTGTTACAAGGGACTCCACCTCCAGGATCCACCCCCTGTCCCCACCCTGGGCAGCTTCTCCTAAGCAGAACAGGGACAAATGTCTTAGTTTGAAACAACAACGGGTCTTTGAGAGCAAATGCACCTCCCCTGCCTGGTTCACATAAATAGCCATGGGGAAGAGGCTGACCTCAAATTTATGGACAAGGAGTTCTCAGTCTCAGGAAAGCAGCATTCCA